>NC_050574.1:257398008-257731758 GCF_011100635.1 Trichosurus vulpecula | reverse complement strand
CTTTAACTTTATCTTCTTCCTTATTTCTTTTGTTCTGAATTCTACTCTGCATTTCATGAAATATGCCTTTACTTATTCCTTCTTTATTCTGTCTGGGACCCTCATGAGGGTAAAGCTTCTGGAGTACCAACTTTGAATTGAATTCTATTTATCCCATTTCTATGTTATCATTTCTATGGATTTCACCTCATTCTTTGTTGTTGCTGCTGCTGTCTGTCAGCCTTAAAAATACCAATCAATTCATCAAGGTACAGTGTTGAGTGGAAGCAATGCTTTGTGGGAGGAGTCACTCTGTACCCTGAGTCATGAGGCTCAGAACTACTCCCTGTTTTTCCCCATGATCACTTATGACTTCTAAGGCCAGAATGTTCTCTATCTAGTCCTTTCCCTCTTCCCCTTTGGGCTAGTTGTCCCAGGGGATAGACTTTGGAGATATTCCCTCTCCTTTGGGTGAGGGGGTTGGGAGGCAGTCTAGAAAGAAGGAAGGCTTTTCCTAGAGAAAATTATCTAATAGGCAAATTCCTTCTTGCTGAAACCCATTTTAAGACCCTTATGTCTCGGCACAGACGTATGCCTCCCCACCATAGAAATACTATGGAGTGGTAACCTTTTCTCCCCTTTCAGGGGTGAAACACTCATCCTCTTCTGTTAATCCAATTCCCTCCCTTTCATTGCTTTCGTCCTATTCTGCCACATCCTCCACCATTGTCAACACTAGGAAAATAACTATGTTTACTCAGAAACTTGTGAAGAGGCATCTTCAATTCCTCTCTGTTTCTTACATTGTTTCTGTTTGTTCCCACAACTTTCCTATGTTATCCATTCCACAAAAGATACTGATTCACCTATAAGGAGTTAGGGGATTTCATATGAATTCAGCTCTTCATTTTTGCTTTCTTCTGATACTTTGTTTCCCTTAAATCTTGAGCTTCTTTGGTCCTTTCCCCCCTGACTTGATTAATTTTTATTCTATTACCTCCCTCCCCACCTGAGTCCAATTTCTTTTCTTTAGATAGTAGCTTACAGATGCGAGGGAAAGGATTCCATTTCTTAGTTATTTTTTTGATAACTATATGTATTTATATTTCTTATGCTTCTGTCTTTTGCAATGTTTCCAAGTCAATGTATCAGTAAGGCAATAATAATAATGTAGATGATAATTGTCAAAATGACTATGTGGTTTTGTATCGCAAAGTATGAGAGACTCTCCACAAAGAAGGTGGAAGAAGTATAACATTTATTCAGACACAAGTGAACCATATCCCCTAACCAAGTGTTCAGCTCCCACAGCCAGTTAATCCACTTCATCATAACAGCAAGGAATCCAAAACATGATATCACAACATGGAGCCTCTCCATCCCAAAACCTCTCTGACCCCTTGCTGGGGTCTTTCTAAAGACAAACTCACAGTACAGGTAAGTCAGCCTGTTCAGTTCTAACAATCACGACGGCCATTAGCAGCCATAACTGCTTGTGTGACCTCTCCCCCTCCCTCCCTCCCCCTCCCCCTCCAGATCTTCAAATCTAAATTGCTACTACAGTCAAATAATTTGAAAACCTGTGAGGTTTCTTTTCTTTGTAGGAGTGCTTCAAATGTCTCTCATTTGCTGAATATCTGTTTTCATTGGTTATTAATTATGCTTAGATTTGCAAGATACGCAACTGTGGGTTTTCTCTTGCATGTCTTTGCGTTTTGAAATATACTATTCTTCCCAGTTATTTCTCATGACTGCAGAATAATCCTGTGTTATTTGAATTGCCTTTCTTTCATATTTGAAGATCTTTCTCTGCTTGCAAAATTTATTACTTGTTATTGAAATCATGAAATTTTATCTGCTTGCAAAATTTATTACTTGTTATTGAAATCATGAAATTTTATCACTACATGCTTTAAAAGCTTTAAACATGAATTTTTCTCTGGTAATGATCTGCTGATTTGATAAATCAATAATTTGTTATTTGTCACATAAAAGTTCTGCTCTTTTTTTGGAGGAAGGTACTAGTTCTTACTACACAGTATTCAGGTTTTTAATTTATAATTTTTTGAGAGATCTATGATTTCCAAATTATCTCTGTGCCTCTTGACTTTAAGTTCAGGTGCTTTGGCACCTCACAATTTGTATATTCTTTTAAAGTTGATGCCTTTTGTTTCTCTTCTGCAATTTTTTTTCATTTCTATGTTCTGAGTTGATCACTTATTTTCAGAACCTCTTACTCTTTAGAGAGAATCTCCAATGTGGCTTTTAAATTTTGTATCATTTTTTCTTGCATTCTATATTGAGAGTTCTGATTTTTGACCTATTTTATTTCAACTATCATCTTTTAAAATTTTTAATTTTTGAACCATTATGGAGTTTTTTTTGCTCTTGTTCCATGATATTTGGGAACATACAGAATTCTCTTTATCACTGAGGATCTTTGATTGATTTTCCTTTATAATGTAATATTTGTCCATTGTATTCTGGCCTTTTAAAAAATTTTCCTTCATTTTTCCTCCTCTTTTTATGAGTCTTTTAGTTTATATGCTTGTGAGCTGGGTTTATACTCAGGCTTCCTCACTTGGATTTGTGGCTTTTCTCTTATATTTTCAGTTTGTCTTAGTTTTCTTCTTCTTTCATTGACCCTCTCCTTTCGACTGCTGAACAGACCCCACCTGACTGGATATTCTCTTCCTCATTACATTGGCGTTATGTAACCCTCCTGCCCAGAACAAACATTGGGAAAAGGAAAGGACTCCCAGCTGGGATTCCAGACCAATTTCCCTCAAGGCATTGAAACTTACTTCCCCTCTTAACCCAATCTTTTGCCTTCAAATAATTGGGCAATAGCAATGTATTTGACCTCTCATGGGATGTGAGGGAGGGGGATCCAGGATGAGTCGTTATCATGGGCAAATTGGGCAAGTACCATAGGCAAAAGGTTCCTGGCACATAGTCTAGTTTGGGGACCGGGATTCTGAGTGTGAGCTCTAAGTATTACAGTTATCTGACATTATTTCTTGAATTTTTTTCCCCTTGTGTTAGTGTTTGTCTTTTTATCTTGTAGATTTAGCTTTCATTGCTTTACATTTGGCACACAATTCCATTTAGGTTGGAAGGGTTTTCAGGGGTGAAAAATTACTCCAATTTACCAAGTATGTGATTGGGATCTCATTGTCTTAATGTTTTACTTGCTCTTATTTTAAGGAATGCGTGTAAAGGAATTAGGTAACTCACAAGCAGAATATTCTTCATAATTGACATGTTACACGAAAAGACTCACTACATTTTATTGCTGCCTATAATCCTTTTCTTATAATTAAAAAAAGATTGAATAGTAATGTAAGCATCTGCTTTAGGCCAACAAATGTGAAATTAATTTTTTGTTAAATACTACTGTTATATTAATAAAAACTTCAGCACATGATGTGGTAATGGATACAGTTTCTTTTCAAATATGTAAAATTTGTGACCTTTTTATACCTTCTGACTTGAGTTTGTCTTTCAGAGTTATTGCTAATTTAATTTAAGTTGTTGGAATAACTCGGTTCCATGTTAATCTTTGTACATAGCAAGAATATGCTGAACACTCATAAATTTCTGGGTATTTAAGATTCTTTAAAGTGAAAGATAAATCTGTGCTCTCATTAAATAAATCAACCAAAAAATATGTTTTTGTTTATAATGCAATTAACCACCTTTCATACAAAAGATACCAAATCATCTTCCAAAATGTTGCAGGATAAAACGTATAAATATGCCAGAAAGGAGAATAATTTTGCTTATCAATGAGAAGTAGGATCTTTTTGAATTAAGGTACATCAGCCCCCTTATGGTGTACAATAATAACCATAGCCTATTTCAAATGACTAAATGCTTTATAAATCTCCTAAAACTGACGTAAAAATGGAATCAACACTTTAAAAATGTTTAATAGCCAAAACAAATATTCTATATTTCAGCTCAACATTTTTGCAGTTTGGAAATTTATGGTTTTCAAGCTCTAATAATAGTTTATGTGTTTATAGCACTTTAAGATTCATAAAATACTTTCCTCACAACAACCTTGTGAGAGAGATAGTAGAAGTATTATTATGCCCACTTTACAGATGAGCAAAGGTTTAAGATGGTCACAGAAGTCAACACTGGGACTTAAAGATAGGTTTCTCTTGACGCCAAGTCTAGTGCTTTCCCGAATACATCATATAGCTTCACTGATGATACCTGAATGTTAATTTTTATTTTGTACTCAAAGATACTTCACATATAATGAGTGGGCACTTCATCCCTGGCTCATCCTTTAGAGTGAAAAATTGCCTTGTAGATCTGGAGGATAAAATATACACGTCCACAGGATGATGACTGAAAAAGAGAAGATTCTGTGTAGTGATTGGCACTAAATAAATGAGCATGATAATAAAGAAAAGACAGGACAGGGCACGCACTTTATTAGGATGACATATAGAAGATGTAATATCAGGTGTGGTGCCAAAGAGTGGATTGTGCAACATATAGAACTTTTAGTAAAAACAGTGAAGTAATTTAGGGCTAGATCAGGGGTGGTAAAATATAACCTAAGAGTTGGATCAAGCCCAGCTGGATATTTTCTCACCACAGATAAAAAAAGCAAGGTTGTTTAACAGTGGGTGGAGACACACTAATCCTGGAGACCAGTGATCTGCCAGCATCAATGAGCTGCAGATTTATTGGACAGGTCAATGTCAAACTGTTGAGATTGTTGTAGTGACATAGAACATCGCTGCACTGCTGATGGTGAGCTTGTGTTGACACTGTCATGGAAGTTGCACAAGCCTACACTGGCCTGCTTTGCCCTTGTCTTAATTTGTGAGCAAAAGACCCCACCAAAACCAATTGTGGCTTATGCCTCAGGAAATCCAGTGGAAGTATCATGCACAGAGGAGTTTTTCTAACAAAAGATTAAGATCCAAACTCTTAGTCATTCAGAACATTTTTACTACAATTATCACTCAGCCAGTTAAGAAGAGATTTGCCACTAGTGTTGCTACCTCAATTAACAACAGCATTTAGTGGTGGAATAAGAATAAATAACAATAAAATACTATTTTGGCAAAGTACATATACATGTGTATATATACATATACATACATTCATACATACATATATATATATATATATATCAGATATTAACAAACCATTTCCTATCAGCAAGATATACTGAGCAAAGCTTAGGAAGGCCTATTTAGGCACCCAATGGGGAACAGAGTTGGATTGGTGCTTAGACTACTCCTTGACTAGGTTAAGTGAATTGCCCAGTCACATAACTAGTAAGTGTCTGGAGTTGTATTTGAACTCAGGTTTATCCTGACTCCAAGTTCAGGGCTCTATCCCCCATATCACCTAACTGCCAGTATCTCTTTCTCTCTCTCTTTGCTGCACTTATCCTTACAGCCCTTTGTGGTTCAATTTTCCTCTCCCTTCTCCCTCTCTCTTCCCCTCAAGAACTTAATTTTTGAGGTGACTCAATTCTAACACTAGCTCTAAAATGTACTTTTTGTTCATAACATGCAGTGTGATGTACTGGATAGAAACTGGCCTTAGGTTAGGGAGACTTGTGTTCAAATTCTGCCTCATGCATAGTAGCTCTCTCTTCATCAGTACATGGAATTACTTACCTGGAGCTCCCTACCACAACGGAAGTACAGTTCCAGCAATTAAAAAAATTGGTATCCCCCAAGTTGTTGAGAATTCAGGCTTCCCTGCATAATCACCCATTTGGTGGTTCTGAATAGATGCTATGCAATGAATTAGAACCCAAAGACTTGCCACCATTCTTGTGGAGCCATATTAGATATGGCTGCATATGGAATGATATGGTGAAGATAGAATACAAAATTAAAAGAAAAAAAGTGATGGATAAGGCAGAAGTGGGGCCTGTGTAGGTGAGAGATATTGGGAGAGGTCATCTCTTTAGCTTGTCCTAAACTCTGAAGAGAAGTTAAGTTTTCAAGGTGTAAAAGTCACTTTCCATATACTATGATAGTCATTAAAATGATACATACTTTATTAAATTGCTAGCCTTCTCAATAAAGAGGTAAGGGAGGGAGGGAGGGAGAGGATTTGGAACTCAAAATTCTGAAAAAGCATGTAAAAACATTTGTTTTAAAGCAATGTTAACACATTAATGATTTAATAACATTAATTTCCTTACAACAACCCTATGTGTAATTGGGGAAATTATTAAATTATTAAAAATAACTAAAAATGAAATGTACTTGAATGATATAAAAATCAACTTCATATTTAATTTCCTGAAAAGTAACTCTAACAATGGAGAATAGTAATGTGGGATACAAAACCAAAGCAATATGAGAGAAAGAATACTATGTACACAAATATATCAGTCTTTGGTTTAGTTTTGGTTTAGCTTTCTTTTTCAAGGTTATCACCCTTCAGTGAAGATAAACACTACTAAGAGCTTATCAGCTCTCTCTCCCTTTTTTAGACAGGAAAGAGATTCTTTTCTCTATCTGTCTATAAGATATAGATGGGGACATCAGTGTCCTTCTACAAAGCAGTTGATGAACCAAATAAGATGAAGTAGCAGCATGTTGACAGAGTATGTTCAGAAGTGACAAACTGGTAGCTATGGTTTCTTCATTATTCTGCAAATAAGACTTTACAGATCTTAACACTTATAAAAACGGTGACTTGCCAAGGTGGGAGTTGAGGATATATTGTGCTTTGAATAGAGACCAGCTCCTGTATAGAATGAGGATAGAAGACTTTCTCTTGCCTGACAGGAAGAAAACACTTTTCTCTTTAAAAAAGGAAGACAGGGGTTGCTTAACAATTGGTAAAGAGATTCAGGGGAAGATGAATGTAGTAGTCAATTTACTTTAGGCTTATACTAAGTTGACTTACTACAAAATGACTTTGACTTTGGGGATATTATACCTTCAAGCAGTATCACTGGGTCAAGGGGTATATATGACTTGGTGACATTTTGCTAGAAATCCAAGTTGTTTTCTATAATATTTAGACCATTTTACATTCCCACAAGCCCTCCAACATTTACCATTTTTGTCTTTTATTGTGTTTGCCAAACTAGCTTTATTATTTTTTTTTGCCAAGCCACCACTCCATACAGTGTACATGATGCTCATAAGATAGAGAAAATTACTTTGTAGACTAAAGTATTTTTTAAAAACAATCAGACCTAGGGTCTTCTGATTTGTTCGAGCTCAACCTATTTGACATCCTTATTTGTCTCCTGCTGCATGTATTTCCGAAGAGTACAGGTGAGATAGCTGTCAGGAATTAGAATGATATATGGATTTGCTGATAGTGTAATATTATCTGTGTCCACTGGCTACTTGGGGAGCTTTAGCCAATCATCTGTGGTAAAAAGGGAATGAAAGATAAGAGCTAACTCTTTCTCCTCCTGTGGCATCCAAAACCTGCTGGGTGGGCAGGGAATGAGAAGACGGTCAAGGTACTGGGCAGAAACACATCTGGCTGGCTGGGAATGAGTAGTGGAGAAGTCATCTTACTTTGACTTCTTCCAATAATTAGAATGAGAGAGTTGAGTATAGTCCTTTGGCTTCCTGCTAGCCTAGCTTGGTGCAAGAATAACAAATTAAAGATCATTATTCTGACTGTTCCCCTGTTGATTATTGAGGAAAATGTAGGTGGCAGCCAGGCAGTAAGCAAGCAGTGGGGAGTTTGGAATTAGCCTGGGGGGAGGAGGGTTGCTTGTTTTTACTATGGTTTCTGTCACTTTTCCTCCTACTACAAATCTACTGGAAAAACACACACTCAAGCAGAATGGCAGAAGGTGACATGTGGTGCCTTCGAAGCCCTCTTCTATTTATTAAAACAATTAGGCTAATGCTGTCATGTAAGCAATTTCCCTTCCCTCTCCCCACTTTCTGTAGTGTGGACAGAGAAGAGATGCCTGTCTCTTAGAAGTATCTCTCAAGGGCCATAGCAAAGCCAGGGGCCAGACTGGTAAGAGAACCAATAGCTCTTTAAAGAAACAACTCCTCCTTGGTCATAGCCCAGCTTCTGCTCCCTCTGGGTCTTTGTCCTCATAGGATTATGAGGAAACCATGCTGTAAGTTTGGAGACGTCATATAAAAAAAATCACTCCTAGTGATTATTTGTATTTGGGTTGTGTATGATTAGAGCAGTACAGATCATGTATACTGTGGTCCCCTCCCTCCTTACTGTGAGAACTTTGGAAGGAAAGAAGACGGAAAAGAGAAAGGAGATGAAAAGGGGTGAGCTTAGGTAGAGATTTGATTTGTGTTGTTTGTCCTTCCTTGCAGTGAAGGGAGGATAGGGTCTGGGTCAGAGATTCTGGGATTGTGACACAGACTGGATTAAAGCAATTGTTGTACCAAAGGAATCTTCCCAGGTTGAGGTGGGTATTAGAGTATTGTCCAGGTCTCCAGAAGAGACGAGAGCTTAGCTGTGTCCTAAACTTAGAGCTGAGAAACTGAATAGACAGGCTAAGTACTGGGTCAACAAAACTGATCATGAGTAAGAATAGAGGACAGCTCAGAGCTGAGATGAATCAGATAGACATGGAGAAAAGTAGGAAGAGTAGAAGGAAATTACCCACCAACGTGACTTACAGGGTACAGGTGGCATGACAGCCAAGTTAACCTCAGGGTATTAAAGGGCTAGCACCTTGTTGGACCTAATACCATTTGTGCTCCTAGGATGCCTCTTACAGATTGAGGGTCTGGGCTTGGAAGGGAAAGCTTAGAATATATGTTTTCATGCATTAGGGTTATGTCTGTTTGACAATCTAGATTGTAGGCTCCAAGAGGACAGTGGTTGAGTTCTATGTTTCTCTCCTAGCATAATGCTCTATATCCAGAAGGCCCGTGCAAGAAAATGTTTGTTTAAATGAATTGTTTCTTAAAGGAACTTGCTATTTCAGATGTATGTGATACATAGAAGAAATGTAGGAAATCCTTTAAATAGATTATTATTCAAATTTTAGACTAATTTTGATTATGTAATTTAATATTCATTTTCTCTATTATTTACTAATAATCTTTCACTGAGGTCCAACAGTGGATAGAGACCTGTACTTGGAGTCAGGAAGACCTGAATTCAAATCCTACCTTAGACACTTGGGAGCTTTTTGACCTTGGGCAAATCACTTAGCCATACTCAACCACTGTTTCCTTCTCTGCAAAATGGGAATAGTAACAGCAGCTACCTCACAGGGTTGTTATATGGCTAAAGTTATACACACACACACACACACACACACACACACATATATATATATACATACATACACACACATATACATATATACAGATACATATATATACACATATATATACACACATATATGTATATATATACATATATAATATGCATAATTCATGCACACATATACACACACTTATAGAGAGGGCTTTGTAAACCTCAAAAACAATATAAATGTTAGCTATTGTTATTCTAAATAAATGCCCTATAAGCTTCTTGAGTCCAGGGAACATATCCTTTTTGTGTTTGCATCTCCTTCAACACCTGGCATAGTGCCTGGTATATATTATGATTTAATGAATGTTTGATGAATGGGTTAATAAATGAATATAAAATAACATTTTCTTTGATAATTGGCATCCTTTAATTGGATACTCCCTATTAAATAGTTTTGGTCTTAGTGATGACATAATAATGAACTTGTAGCCTATTGGCTAGCAATAGTGACTTCTATTTCTTATTCATCAGATTCTGGACAGGGGTTTTGTCTAGTTGGTAGCTAGGTGGCTCAATAGTTAGACTGTTGGACTTGGAGTCAGGAAGATGGGAGTTCAAATCCCTTCTTAGAAACTTGCTTACTGTGTGACCTGGGAAAGTAACCTAACCTCTGTTTGTCTCAGCTGTGAAATGGGGATAATAGTAGGACCTGCCTCCCAGGGTCGTTGTGATGATAAAATTAGGTAATATTTATGAAGTACTCTACCAGCCTGAAAGTCCTATATAAATACTAACTATTATTAGTATATGTAGTATGTGTGTGTGTGTGTGTGTGTTGCACAGACAAAAGAAGCCATCATTGATTGGAACGGATACCTTCCCTTTCCCTAGAAATTGTTTGAGTAATTTTTTTCTATGTGGGCTCATTCACCGATCTGTCTCAGTCATGTCAGGCAGATTAGAGTCTAACCACCTAGTTAATTACTTAGGGCTGCTTTTGGATACAGAAATGATTAGCCATGGACACAAATAAGAACTAAATATTTGCCATTTGTGTAGGGTTGTAGGCCTAGAATGGACAGCATTGGTGAATTTCCTCATGTACAATGTACATATAACCTTACTAGAATAAATGGTCACATCGGTCAATTATCATGATGCCTGGATGGAAAAACCAAATTTAAAATGCACTGCCAACATTCCTGGATCCCTTCCTGGATCCATCCCTGGAAATAATTGTTTGTTGGTGGTATAATCAAACTGGGCATGTGCTGTTTCAACACACACAGAAAATGTTAGTTGCTCAGCTTTTCGCAATATGCTGGCATTTAAAAAAGCCTCATAAAATAAATCTTGTTTCACTCTCTGTCCCATTATCATCTCATCTTTCAAGATGTCTACGCGAAGCATAAAAATTAAGGTAAGAAGTACTATGATCAAGGGGGAAAGAATTCATTTCCAGAATGAGTCAAGCTACATAGATAATTGCAGTTGCATTTATTATCTGATTGGTTCAGATTCAAAGCTTGAGAAATGTTAACTTTCCCCTCTAAGCACACAAGCAGCTCAGGCTAGTTTTCAGTCTTTGACAGTGGCGTCCAGGCAGGTGGAATGTGGGAGGCTATGGTGATTACTGACTCTGACATCAATCTTGAAAGCTCAAGGATATGCTCTAAGCTAAGTGTGACTTCTTCTTAATTACCCTTTATTGAATTAATCTGTACAACTTCACCTACCCTTCTTGAGCCCCCCCCCCCCCCGCCACACATGCATACACACACACACACATCTTTGTTTTTTTTAACCTACACAGTCTCTCAGAAATAGAACATTCTTGCTTTAAATGAACTCTCTGCTGTGTAGACTACTGCTTAGGGGGTGATAGTGATGTGGTATACAGGAAAGAACACTAGAGTTAACCTCTCAGCTCTATCTCTAACTAGCTATGTGACCTTAAGCAAGTCACTTCATCTTGTTGAGATTATTTCCTCATATGTAAAATAAGTATCATAATAATTGCACTCCCTGTCTCACAGGAATGTTGTGAGGATCAGATGAGAAAATGTATATAAAACACTTAATAAAATGTAAAGGTATATTTTTAATATTTATATTTTAAAGTAAGCTGTAAAGGGGTAGCTAAGTGATGCAGTGGATAGGGCGCTGGGCCTAGAGTCAGGGAGATCTAAGTTCAAATCTGGCCTCAGACACTTACCAGCTACATGTCCCTGGGCAAGTTACTTAACCTTTATTTGCCTCAATTCCTCCTCTGTAAAAGGGGGACACACTGGAGAAGGAGAAAACCTCATGGACAAGTCCATGGGGTCACAAAGAGCTAGATACAACTGAACAACAACCATAAATTATAAAGGCAGCTAAATGACCCAGAGGATAGAGAAATGAATCCGGACTTAGGAAGACCTGAGTTCAAATCCAATCCCAGTCATTTATTACCTGTTTACTTCTGGGTAAGTCATTTAACGTCTGTCTCAGTTTACATACTTGTAGAATGGGGATAATAATAGTGCCTACCTTTTAGGATTAAATGAGTTAACATATGTAAAGTTCTTTGCAAACATTAAATTGCCATAAAAATCTAGCTATTATTAAATCACTAGATGATATACCTATTATTAGTATTCATCCTAACACAGCATGTTAAAACAGGATGGGGCCTAAAAGGTCATGTAGTTCAGCTTCCATCATCTTACCGATTAGGAAACTGAGATCCAGGGAGGTGAATGATTTTTCCAAGGCTCTGTCTTTGGTTTGTGATAGAGCCAGGACTGTGACATAGGTCTTCTGATACCCAGTCCACTACATTTTTACCATATCATTGCCCTTCTACTTGTATTATTAAAATGTGTTTTTTAAAAAGGAAGCAATCCCAGAATTTCATAGGTGTTTCATCCTTCATCCTAACTGCACTAAATAGATGTGCTATGGGGGATATTGCTGTGGACTGAGTCAGAGGATCTGCATTCAAGTCTCACCTCTGGCACTATCCATGTCACTTTGGGTAAGTCACTTTAACCTCTCTGGGTATCAGGTTCCTCATCTGTGAAATTGGGGGATTGGATCAGATGGCATATAAAGGTCATTCTAGTCTAAATCTATGATCCTATGATCTCACTCCTTTGTCCCATTGTATCCCCTTCTGACTTACTTTTTTTTTAAACCTTCATCACTTAATTTTCTCTGTGCTCTATAGATCGCATTTCTACTCACTTGGTATTCTTTTCTTCTTCCTCTCCCACTCTGTTCTTTATTACTATTTTTTCTATTCCTCATTCTGTATTTTTAATTCATATATTCCAGGTGTAGCTAAGGCAGATGAAGGGCTATTGTTTCTAGAAGGTACTGACAATAACATATATGAATCAGAGTTTGGGTCATGGTTTATACCATACATTTTCTTTTAAAAAATGATGGCTCTTATTTTTACAACATACTCCTCTTCCCAGCCTCATGTAGATCCATTCTGTCTTACAAAGAATAAGAGATTTTAAAAGCAGATCAGTAAGACTAATCCACGTGTTGACCAAGTCCAATATCATATGCAAAGTTCTTCTATAGTCCTTTACCTCTGCAAGGGACAGAGGTGCATTCTCATCTTTCTTTTTTGAGGCCAAACTTGGTCGTGATAATTTTACAACATTCAGCTTTATTTGTTTTGTTGTTGCTTTTTCTACTTATATTGTTGTAGTCATTGTGTATATTATTCTTTCAGTTGGGCTTACTTCACATTGCGTCAGTCCATGTGTATTCCCATTCATCTTTTTAGTCGTCATTTCTTACTCAATGACTTGTCTTTCTACCACCCTTCACTGTGTGATGTTATTGTCTATCTCTACTTTTAGTTCTCCAGTAATTTGCTGGCTGTGAGGTAAAACCGGAGTTGTTTTAATTTGTATTTCTCTTATTATTACTGATTTTGAGCAATCTTCCACATGGCTAATTATTGTTTGTAATTCCTTAAATAGCTATTTGTTCATGTCCTTTATTTATTTTTCCATTGGGGGAATTTTTTTTGTCTTACATATTTGTGTTAGCCACCTATATATCTTATATATCAGGCCTTTATCACCAATATTTATTGCAAAGACAATTCACTGTGTATGGCTTCCCTTCTTATTCAAGTTGTATTAATCTTGTTTGTATAAAAGAATTCCATTTCATGTAATCTAAATTATGAGTGTTATTTTGTGGATGCTTCTATCTTGTTTGGCTAAGAATTTTGCCCTTAGTCATATGTGTTAAAAGTGTCTAATCTGATTCTCTTCTAATTTTTGTATGTTATCGATAATATTCTGGTCACATATCCATGTTGAGCAAACCTGATTATTTTTTTCCAACTGTCTTAGCAATTCTTGTCAAACAGGAAGTTCTTCCTCAAGTAAATTATGTTCTTGGCAGTATAGAACCCTGAGATATTAAATTCTATATGGAGCTAAGTGGAGCAGTAACTAGAGCTCTAGATTTAGAGTCAGGAAAACCTGAGTGAGGATTTGGCCTCAGATACTTGCTAACCGTGTGGCCCTGTGCAAGTCACTTAAATTGCCTCAGTTTCTTCATCTATAAAATAGGAATAATAACAGCATCTACCTTACAAGGTTGAGAGGATAAAATGAAGTAATATTTGTAAAGCAATTTGCGAACATTAAAGTGCATTTATATGCTTTCTATTATTATTCATTTACTTCAGATTCATTCTTATATAGTCTATTTCACTAATCTACTTTTCTATTTTTGTTAAAGTCATCAAATAGTTTTGATGATTACTGCATTATAGTTTAATTTGGGTCTGAAAGTGATATGCCCCCTTCAAGCCTACATTTTTTTCATTATTTTCCTCCAGATCTTTTGTTCCTGAATATGAATTGAGTGATTATTTTGTCTAGCTCTTTAAACATCCCCGAGGTATTTTGATAGGTATATTACTAAATCTACAAATTATTAAAAATTGTTATTTTTGGTATAATGGTATGGCCAAGCCATAAGAACTTAGTATCCCTTAAGTTTTTTTTTCAGTCATTATTTATTTGTTTCAGGAATATTTTACAATTGTAGCTATGGAAATTTTTAGTGTGATTTGGTAGATTGACTTCCAGATATTTTACGTTATTTTGGAGTTATTTTGAATAGACTTGTTTTCCTATTTTTTCTTCCTGGATTTTGTTATTATTGCTCTGTAGAAATGCTGTTCATTTTTGTGAATTTGTTTTTTATCCTGCTACTTTATAGAATGTTTTGATTGATTATCTCAGTTTATTTTCTGATTCTTTAGGATTTCTAAAGTAAACCAACATGTCAACAATTCACAGGGAGTTTTATATCCTTTTTGCCTATCCTCATGCCTTTAGTTTCTTTATTTTTCCTCGTTGCTATTAGCATTTCTAGAGTGTCAATTCTAGCAAATGTCAAATACGTAAAATAACAGCAGGGGAAGGGGGCATCCTTGTTTTACTCTTGCATTTATTAGGAAAGCTTCTAGTGATTTTCCTTGGTATATAATGGTAGCTTTTGGTTTTGTATGGATACTGATTTCTCAGATTAAAAGATACTTACACAAATATGCATATATGGAATTTTGCCATGAGTGAATTTATACTTTGTCAAAGACTTTTTCTGTATCTGTGGATAAAATCACGTAGTTTTGGATTTTTTTGTTTTCAATGTGATTAATTATATTGATTACTTCAATAATGTTGAGCCATTATTTTATTCCTGGTAGAAATCTAACAATCTAACTTGATCTTAGTGAATTATTTATTGGATATTTTATTGTAGTCATTTTGAATCAATATTCATTAGTGATATTGATTTATAGTTCTTTTTCTTTGCTTTATAATGGTATATTTTATGAAACTATAATTTAGTAGAGCAAATTTGGTAGAGTGTTTTTTTAATTTTTAAGAATATTTTGTATAACTTAGATAATTATTCTTTGAAATTTTTGTTGACTTCTTTAAATTAATCTGAACTGAGATGTTTTTTCCCACTCTGGTAGTTTACTTGTACTCATTTCAGTTCCCTTTTCTTAAGTGGATTGATTAAGCTTTCTATTTGGTGTTCTCTTCATTTAGGTATTTTATTTTTATTGATAATCATCTTGTTCTATCAAATTATCTATTTTTCTGAATTTGGATTTGGTGAATTTGGGTCATCTTAAAAATATATTTTTATGAAGTTACCTTGTTCATTTTGTTTTCATTAATTTGATTTTCCTCTCTCTCATTTTTAATCAGGTGAGTTAAAAATGTTTATCAATTTTGTTGGTGTTTTCAAAGAACCATCATTTAATTTTGGTTATCAGTTATCACTTTGGTTTTCAGGTTTTTTGTTTCCATTTTACCCATTTTTCTTCTAATTTTCAAAATCTGCTCTTTCATACATATTTTGAATTTGTGTATTTTCTAATTTTTAAAAATGTATATTCAATTAAATAATCTCATTTGTTTTTAGTAATGAATCTCAGATATATATATATATATATATATATATATATATATATATATATATATATTTTTTTTTTTTTTCCTCTGAGAAAGGCTTTTGGTCTGTCCCCCAGATTTAGGTATTTTGTCTCATTACTATCATTCTCTTCCATAGAATTATTGTTTATATGATTTATTTTTTTACCCACTCATCATTTCAAACCAGCCCATTTGAACTTTAGCCATCATCTTCACCTCTCTCTCCTCATTTCCCCTCTTTATGTAACAACCTAAGAATGATTACACTTAACAGTATTTATATAGAGCTTTAAAATTTGCAAACACTTGATAGATATTATTTTATCTGACCCTGACAAAAACCTTGGGAAGTAGGTGCTACTATTATCCCCATTTTACAGATGTGGAAAAGGAGGCAGACAGAGGTTAAGCAACTTGTTCAGGATCACAAAACTAGTAATTAACTGAAGCTGGATTTGAACTCAGGTTTTCTTGTCTCCGAGTCCTGACTCTATCTATTATACCACCTATGACCTCAGAGGTCATCTATTTAGTCCAACCCCCTCATTTTATAGCTAAGAAAACTGAGGACCAGAATGGTAGGTGACTCACATTCCCACAGACAGCAAGTATCAAATGGGGGATTTGAACCTGGGTCCTCTCATTTGAGCCATATTCCTTCTACTATACTGTCTCCCTTGGCTTCTATTTTTCTCATTGCAAAGGTATTTTTTAACCCAAAACATAAAAACCAACACTGTGTGGCATTTGAGAGAGACTGTGGAATTCCCTTCTCTGTAACTTTATATTAACAATGTGTGGAGAACAGTCTTTCTGGGATGGTTCAAGTGTTTTACCTACTGGTGCTAGGGAATAAAGCAGATGACCTCTCCATGTCGTTTCCCCATTTATATTCCTTTGCAGAAAAAGAAAGATCTCATTAGGTAAAGAATTTAAACAAGGAGAGGAAAAAACCCAGATCTGCTTCAAAGCTAGTTTCAGGCTAATTTTTTATCAGACACAGTGGTACTTTCTTTAATCTTTCTTGGTAGCCTGAGGTTTCAAAAAGGGAAATGTTAAGTGAATAATTTCCTAGATCTTATTAACAGACTGTTTTAGAAGTTGTTAGTATAAAGCAGGTCAGGAGATAACAGGAGGACAAAAAAAGAGAATACATTGACACACTGTAGGGAATAAAGATAGATATTGGTAGGAACTTACCTGCTGTTTATCATGGACAGTGGTTTCAAGGATGATTTCCTTTTATTAACAGAGGTTTGACAGAGCTAGCCAAGTGCGGCATAGGGGAATTTATTCTGATTAACAAGAAAGACAGTGGTAGAAGAACAAATACTGATGCTATTTAAATAATTTGGGAGTTAAGGATATATTTCAAATATTCACTTCACCTGGATATTATCCTCCACCTGATCTCACATGATAACTTGAGAATTTTATCCCCATTTATATAAATCTTTTCCGTTATCTTCAGCACTTTTTCCAAACCCAATTCCTTTGTAATTACTCCTTTAAAGTTCTTACTGTTCCTAACTATGATGGTTTAATTTTTGGAATAGAATGAAATTTGTTCTTTAACCTACATGTTTACACTGAACTGGTCTAGGATCCAGTTTTCCATCTGGTTGCAGTCCTTATGCAGAAGATGTGTGGGCAAATACTTAAGTTTATGATTTCAGAGGTGCCAATGAAATTCAATCATCTTCCCCCCTGCACCCTAAAATCTTTTCCCACTCAGTGGCCGATGTCACAAATTCCACTAAATCAGGTGTTCTTAACCTTTTTTTAGTGTCACACTTTCTCAAAATAATGTTTTGTTGCCTACATTCATAATGGAAGAAAATGCTAAATTTCAGTTAGAGGTCAATGAAAGATAAAGAGGTATTTTTTTCTATCCAAGTTCACAAATCTTCTGAAATCTATCCAAGTACCTTTTGAGGATATTTTAGAATCCTTTATTGTTGTTCATCCTTCATTTTTAAAGAGGATCAATGAATCACAGGGTGATGTCTTGACTTGTATGTAAATTGGATTTAAGTGATTCAGAGTTGCACAAAGTTATCAGCCTCACTCTGTCTTCCAGAGTCATCAAAGTCCAGTGACAAGACAAAAGTCAGGATGACTGGTGATGGCCCAGGATGCAGAGAATGACCTTGGCATCTTTGATGTCTGACCAAGGTCCAAGTGCTCCACAGAGCCTGCTTGAGCTGTCTTCATGGTCTTTGCAAGAAATTGTTCTTATGCATCTATTCTGCTGAGGGTAATCTCCACATGCTTGGGGTAGACGCCTCCCTGCCCCCTCACTGATGGGTTTGAGGCCTGCCTGTTACCCTCATCCTAGTTTACCCCATCTGCTGAGATGGTTTACTGGGATGTGGCCACTGCATATGGTACAGCTTTTTGGAGCCACAGGTGAGAGTTGGGTGAATCAAGTGGACACCAAAGGTCAGTGAATGGCTCTAAAAAGGACTCTACAAGCCCTCGCATCAGAGGTGCTAGTCCTCCTTGAACACCCCATGTATCCCACTCCTGTATTAGATCTTAATCTGCCCTCTTAGGAATTTAAAATGTAAGGCTTTGATACAGTTCAGACACAAAAATAACTCTGAAAGGTATAAGTCACAGCGTAGCATTGAAAAAGGATCTGAGAATAGGTGTCGATAAGAGTTAGTTATTAGTTTTCTTTACCTGCTCAAATAATGACATACTCATACATACATGCATATATTTTTCTGTTTATTACGTATAGTTCATGATTAGAATGTTAGTTTCTTGGATCTAGAGACTGCTTTTGTTTTGTCTCTGTATTCCCAATGCTGGACATATAGTAAACACTTAATAAACTTACTGGATTGGATTTAATTGTTGGGAAGAGGACATAAGGGCACTGGGCACCTGAAGTGGTAGGGAGTGAGTTTTTCTTCACTGAAGGGAAGAGAGGGGAAGAATGGGAAGATCTGCATGAGTCATAAATAGGAATGTTTTTAGCTGGGGCAAGAGTCAGGAAAAGTACCCTTAATAGGGATAGGGGAGAGACAGATTCTGGAATACCAACTCAAGGTTGAGAGGGACAAAACTCACCCACATAGGTTATCTAGTGATATCCAATCCAACAGGAATTTATGCACCTATTACATGCAAAGGCACTGGGTTTACAGTTCAAAACCTTAATCATTCTCTGCCCTAAAGGAGGTACTATTCTATTGGAAATGGAATGGATCAGTCAGTCGACAAGCATTTATTTAGCACCTGTTATGTGATAGTTACTGTGGGGATACAATATTTAAACAGATAACTATATTAACAATAATTTAATGAAGGAGAAAACACTGATAACTAGGAGATCAAGGCAGGTTTCCTATAAGTGGGGCCACAGATGTCATGCCCCCTACTTAATAAGCATAAGTGACTCTTTTTCACTTCCTTATAATATCTGCTGGTGTTCAAAGCCTTTCATAATCGATTCCCCTCTTCTACCAAATCTTTTCAGGCTTTTAACACCTTACACTCCCCCATGTACTCTTTGGTACAATGGCACTGGCTTTCTTACTCTTCCTTAAGCACGATACTCTACCTGCCAACTTTTAGCATTTTCACCAGCCATCCCCCTGGCTCCGCATTCTCTCCCTTTCCATCTCTGCCTCCTAGCTTCCTTGGATTCCTTCAAGTCCCAGCTAAAATGCCGTCTTCTGCTGGAACACTTTTTTGATCCCTCTTAATGCTAGTGCCTTCCGTTTCTTGATTATTTTTAATTAATCTTGTGTATTGCTTGTTTGTACATAATTATTTGCATAATGTCTCCCCTATTAGATTGTGAGTTCCTTGAGAGCAGAGACAATCTTTTGCCTTTCTTTGTATCCTTAGCATTTAGCATAGTGCCTTGCACATAGTAACTGCTTGATAAATGTTTATTAAATGTCTGGTTGCTAAGCCCTGAAGGAAGCTAGAAATGTGAGGGGCAGAGGAATTTTCTGTGGTTCTATGGATACAAAGAAGGACATGACCCATACTCTGCCCTCAAGAAGCTTGCTATAGCTTGAATGGCTGAACAAATTGTGGTATATGATTGTTAGGGAATAATACTGTGCTGTAAGAGATGACAAGCTTAGAAAAACATGGAGACTTGCACGAAGTAACGAAGAGTGAAATGAGCAGAACCAAGGGAACATTGTATCTAGTAACAGCAATATTGTTTTAGGAATTATTTAGAGCAAATAAGTTTAGTCTATTATAAATACCCAGATTAACTATAAAGGACGTATGAAGAAAGCCACTCTCTGCATCCGGAGAAAGAATTGATAAATAGAGGTTTGTATAGAATAATTTTACATATGTATACATATATACATATACATACATATCTTTATATATATATATATATGTGCATATATGTATATGTGTGTGTGTGTCTAATGGTAGCCATCTCTGTGGTGGGGGAAGGGTAGGGAAGAAAAAAAGAAGAAATTTACACGATAATTTTGTCCTATATTTGAAAGAAATAGCAAGTTGTGTATAGTTGATTTGCAGTTTCACGTACAATTGTCTTTTTATTGTACTATGTTAGGAAAATGCTTATTTTATTCCATAAATTAAAAAGAAAATAAAAAAGAAGAAAAGAAACTTGCTATCAAACAGTGGAAAAAACATATTCAATTACAGAAGAGAGAGTGTGATAAAGTGGAAGGGAAAGTGCTAAGAGAAATTTGAGAAAGGGAATAGTTACATTCACCTGGAAAGTCATTGAAGGTTTCATGGAAAAGGTAGCACTTGAATAACAGGCAGAGATCAGTATGGTAAGCCCATTCCAGGCAACGGGGATGGTGGGAAGAAAAAGCAGGTAATGGATAATTTGGTAATTTGTTTTGTTTGACCATACATGTTTTACCAGGATGTTGTCAAGGCAGCTGAGATGGTTCAATGGTTAGAGTTCTGGGCCTGGAGTGACTTTTCTAGGTCTCACAATGGCACAGCTGGGATTTAAACCTAGGTTTTATGACTTTAAATCCAGAATTCTTTCCATTGTGCCATGCTACTTTCCAATTTATCTTATAGCATTCCATTTTAAGACATTGGGTACTAAAACATGTTGCCTAAGCTTCAAAGATTACCTTTACTGTTGAACGAATAAATGAAAACTCATTTAAGAACTTCATATATGCCAGGCATTGTGATGAGTGCTGAGGATACAAATACAAATGAGAGAACTTTACATTTTATCAGGTAGGCAACACATAAAGGGGAATGGTGGGTAGGGAAGGGTGTTCAGCTTTGGGAAATCAGAAATGGTGAATAGAGCTGTACATAGGACACCCAAATGACATGACCTTTTAGAAACAATGACAGTATTGATTAAATGACTGTTTCCAGAACAAGCAATAGAAAGCAAGGGTGGAGCTACAGTCACATAGCAGGAAGATGGCTGAGGAAAGGGCATGGATAGTTGAGGGGTCTAAGACTGGCTAATTATAATGGGTCCTCACCAATCAAAGCAGGAGGATCTGGACAGGAGTTCCAAAGCTGAATGGCTAACCTTCTCTAGAGCATGGTCTTTGGAAGTCTGGTTTGGAAAGTGCTATAGCAGCTGGTGGCAGGAATCAAGACAACATGGCAGTATGGTAGGAGTGTGGCAGGAAGATTTTGTAGTGAAGCATGTTTTAGAAACTCCTTGAGGGGGGTAGAGGGTAGAAGGCATCTTTTTCTTATTTAAACTCAAGTACAATTAAAAAGATATAAGTAACCATGGAAGGAAGTAGATAATGTGACAGTAACAGAATCTACAAAGTAGGTAAAGAAATAAACTGCCTGTTGTAAGTGGGTTTCCCTTGTATGGGAAGAAATGATAAATGACATTCTTCTAAAGGAAAGTCCTACCTAGCAGAGCATAGCTAAGGCACAGCATTAATTAAAAGCAACTGCTATCCTTTTTTTTTTACTTCAGGCCCATTGATGATTCACTTTATGGGATGAACTTTTTTCTTACCCATTCTAATAAATGACATTGCTTATTTCTAGCACACTCCCTTTGCAGAACTATAAAATCTAAGGCAAGTGAACATTTGTTTAATAATACCTGGGTTTGAAAGTGATCTTTCACTTTCATTTGATTGTAAAATGGGATGTCCTTATTCAAAAAGGAGGCGTATTGAGTGAGCACTTCAGGCAGAGCCCTCATTGTAATGGATGCTCTGCATGTGTATATAGCCTGAGGAGGACGGTTGGACCATCTGAGCAACAAAACAATAGAAGATATTGTCCCTACCCTCTAGGACTTTACATTCTGGTCTTAGCGGCATGGTATATGTAGAGGAAATGATCCAAACAATAATAGAAAGCAACATATCTTCAAAAGCTACATATTGAGTACAGAGGGAGTACAAACTAATGATATACCAGTGTAAATTCATATAGCACTTCAGGGTTCACAAAGTATTTTGCATTATCTTGTGTAATGGGTATTATTTTTATAAGTATAGTAACATTATAATCAAGTTTTATTATCTCTGTTTTATAGATGAAGAAATCTATGTTCAGAGAGTTCAAATGATGTGCCCCCGTACCAAAGGCTAGTAAAGGGCAGACCTAGGCTTCAAACCCAGGACTGCTTACTTCCGGTCCAGTGGTCTTTCCACTAGGCCAGGTTGCTTTCTCATGAGGCCATAGGTTGAAGGGTAGGCATGGTGGTTAGCCAAGGATGTCTTGCTGAAATTGTAAGTTTGGAGCAAGGTTTGGAAGGGAGATTAATGGAGATGAAAATAGCCAATGCCTTGTGGTATACGGCACAAAGGCTGATAGAGCAGGTCATGTGAATGACAGTAAATTAGCATGGCAGAACATTGGGTTCTAATGGAAAGAGAAGTTGAGAAAGGTACTGGATGGCAAGCCTGGAATTCTAGGCTACATTTTATTGGCCTAATAGGGAGTAGGAGCTTTTTGGAGATTCTTGAACTGGTAAAGGAAGAGATCCTATTGGTGTTTGGGGAAGATTCTAATTGCTGTGCATAGGATAGAGAGAGAAGTAGAGAGACCTCTGATAAGGGATAATGGGGCTAAGAAGCAAATAGAAGATGGGAAGGATAGGTGGGAAGAAATGGAAGTTTGGAGGTTTGGTCATCATGAGAAAGACAAGTGAGGGAAAGAAAATATTTTGCAATATGAACACATACACATAAAATTTTCCAATAGCTCTGAAAAGGAAACTTATGGGAGAAGTCTCTGTCTTTCTGTTATTATGTGTTGATTTTGTTTCTTGGATTAGGCTGAAAACCTCATACTTAGAGGCTGTGTTGTCCAAGAGGCAGCTAGCTGGTACAGTAAATAGATGGCTATATCTGGAGTCAGAAAAGGCTAAGTTCAAATTTAGCCAGAGATCCTTACTAGTTATGAGACCATGGGCAAGCTACTTTACCTCTGTCTGCTTCAGTTTCCTCAATTTGAGATAATAATAGCATTCATCTTATAGGATTGTTGAGAGGATCAAATGAAATCATGCTTGTAAAATGCTTAGCACAGTACCTGGCACATAATAGGTGCTTAATAAATCCAAAGAGATTTGGGAAAGGAGGAGAAGGCTATAAATTGATGCAATGATATAAGATGCATAATAGTTGTAACCCATAGTCAAGGGGCCTCCAAAACTTTTGGCTTATATCAAATATAATGGGGGAAGGGTCTTCAAGCCACTGTGGGAAAAATTACATCTTTATTTCAATATAATTGGTTTTCTTTGTAATCTTATATATCAAATAAGATATTTGTTAGCACTTAGCACAGTGCCTGGCACACAGTAGGTGCTATATAAATGTTATTAGTATCATTGTACACATTTAAAACCATTATTCTAAGAAGCTGTCCATTGACATTACTGGACTGCCAAAGGTGTCCATGACACAAAAAAGGTTAAGAATCTCTGGTTTAGACAGACCTGAGTCTAACCTTGGAGGCTGACCCTGATAAAGTCATTTTCTCAGTTTTGCTCATTGTGCCCACCTCAAGATACTCCAGGAAAGCTCTGAAACAAACCTTGGGTAAATCTCATGTTATTTTCCCTTTAATATGGGTTATAAAGTCCTTAGCTTCTGTAGAGGCACTCAAAGTACCAAAGCATATTGCTACAGGACAGTCTATATGTTACCCCATAGGAAATGCATAATAAGATGAAAAGGGCATCCAGGAGCCCATGAATAGATATGAAACACTCAAATAGCTCATCAGGGTCCCTCCACTGCCATCATGCACTGAAGGGCACTGAACTTGGGGTTGCTATCAGGTAACCCTTTGACATTATTGGGAGTTATTCCTTCCCTGAGAGTCCTCTTCAACCTCTCTCAGAGATTGTAAACCTTTTGGTTTACATACCCCTTGGAAAGCGAGCATACGTTAGAGGCTGCTGAAAAGTAAACCCCTTCACATCAGACTTTGTCTTAATGACTCACTGGCTTTGCTCTTTAAGTAGGCTGCTGCCTAGGAACTGTTCAGGGTCATCTTCTTTCTCTATTGGGAAGGCTTCTTCCAAATGAGTCAATCTTTGACCTCTTAAATATGGGATTACCCAGAAGGCCCACACCAGGAAATCTCCCTCATAGGTTAGATTCTAGGATTAATCTGATTAGAGTAATCAAATCCCTCTCGTTCCACACAGGAATCCAGGTTCATGGACATTTTCCATGAATGCCCAGAGGCAGCCTGGTGGTGGAATGATAGAAAGCAACAGAATATGAGAATTTAGTGTGAGGTTGGAAAGACCTGAGTAAATGCTTGGGACAAGTCACCTAACCTCTCTGAGCCTCATTTTCCTCATCTGTTAAATGAGAAGGTTGGATTCCTTGGCCTCAAAGGTCCCTTCTTAGTTCTACATCTCTGATTCCAGGAATTCCCATCGGGCTCAGTGGGTGTACGCACATGCAAAACTTGATCACTGCTACAAACACTGTCTTTTCTGAATTCAGGTTTCTGCTTAGAAAAGAAAATAGAATAGAAAAAGAAAATAGAAAAGCAAAAGTGACCAGAAACATGAAGTACAGGGAAGCCCTTTTTAAGGTACCTGGGAACTTACATGAAAAATGTCCACCCTCTATACCCTCCAGAAGAGAAAAGGTTGAAGAGGTGGACTCCTCTGTTAGCTTAGCTTTATAGACCAAGAGGGAACATCTCCTCTGACAAGAGTCTGTACCGCTCAGTCTCCATCAGCTAATCACTGAAGTTCCTGACAATGGGCACACTCACATTGTGTGAGGAAGGTGCCCCTCTGATGCCTCCAATGCCCTAGGGTCCTGATCAACCACCTCTTCCTCCCCAGTTGCTATTCCTGATGTTTGCATTCATTTCTTATAGCAATAGGATATCACCTTAGAGTGAAATGGCATATAGTGAAATTCATAGCAGAAAAGAGGCAGACTGTTTGGCAGCAATTTCAAGAGAAGAATGATTAAAGGGGAAGGAAGTATAGTTTAACCAAAAAACCTAAGGTTACTTTTTAGCAAAGACATTTCATGCAGTAATCAGAAAAATAGGTGTTTGTCAAGCCAAATGCCTTGAAGGAATTACAGGTCTCCATCCTTTCCTATTAGCTCATTCTGACAGTCTGTTTAACCATATACACAGGCTGCTGACTGATTCAAATGTTAAATTAAGCCCTAATTACTGAACCCTAATTCAAAACAATTTTAAAGCAATCCCATTGAGAATTAATGTGAATAAAAATCAGGATCTTACTCTCATTAGGGAAATGTACTTTGATTTTCATTTTGGACCAGGTGCAAGCATCTCTCTGAATATTATAATATTAAATAGACTTAATTTTAAAAGATACATTTAGAATAACAAGAAAAGCATTTTAGAATGTAGATTAAAAGATTTTTTTTTGCCAACTTAGATTTTCAAGCACTAGCCTAGCTCCTTTAGTAAACAAAATGTTGGTAAATTTCTTATAGTTGGATAGTCTGAGGACTTTTCATTTTAGAATCAAAGTAGTAAAAGATGAGAAGGAAAGAACACTGATCAATTTAGTTGGATTCAGTTAAGTATGAACAGATCCTTTATTATTATGAATATGTCTGTCTAAACTAGGAGGATGATGTGAGGGTCAGAAAACAGAGCCAACCTTTTGTGTTGACTGAAGAGCGGGCAATGTATCTCTACCATCTGAATCCATAGGCTTGACACTCTGAAGTAAGTGGGACAACATTTCTACCTATGGTATTACCACTGAATGTGGATCTCAACTGACAGCTTGGATTTTCCAAGTGTTTCTTTCAAGGAGATGAAAGCACTCCATATCTTTTACGGACAGCTGTCAGATGGTTCACCTCAAATAGGACTAAACACCAGCAAGGATAAGAGACCACCAGGTGGTGGTGGGGTCTCTACCTATCAGCTTGATGGGCAGTGGTACGTTGGTAAATGTTTACCAACCATGAGAGGGAGGGAAGTATGTACCACAACACACTTTTAATTTAATTAACACTGCCTTCCCAACATTTTCTTAAGTCTAGACAATCAACAAGACAATAAATCAAGCCCTGATTTGCAGTATTGCCACTTAGGTCCTGTCTCCAGCACACCCTTGTTGATGTAGCTTCTGAGGGCATTAGGAAGAGCTCAGGGGCCTTGGCAGTTTTGAACAACAGTCATTGAAGAAGGTTGTTACTGAAAGTTAGGACTGGATTCTAGCTTCGCCTCTGCCACTAGCTGGCTGGATGGTCACTTAAGCTCTTTGTGAGTTTGAATCCTCCTCTATAAAACAGAGATAATGATACCTGTTCTACCTACTTCAAAGAATTCCTGTGAGGATAGAATCAAACATATGAAAGTACTTTGACAAGCTTAAAGTGCCATACAAGTACATGGCATTATTATTACATAGCCTGAGGGATCAGCAGTAACAAATCAGACCCTAGTAGATGTTTAATCCAAACATTTTAGCTCAGTAGTACCCTCCTTCCTCAATTCCTTTCTCCTTTCCTCCCTTCTACTTGCAAGGTAACTTCTTTTAGAGAGCTGCTTAGGTCACTGAGATGTTAAAGGATTTGCCCAGGGCAGGGTAGCGAACCTGCGGCCTTAAGGCCACGTGCTGCCTTCCAGGTACTCAGGTGTAGCCCCCTGACTGAACCCAAACTTCACAGCACAAATCTACTTAATAATAATAATAACAATAATCCTCTCAATAAAAGGATTTGTTCTGCAAAACTGGAAAACTTAGAAAAAATTAAATACTATTTAAAAAAAGAAATAAAGCTAGAAAGGTGTGTTGGAATCTGGTAGCAGTCAGCTTGCATTTATTAAGTACCTAATGTATGCCAGGCACTCTGCTATAAGCTAGGGATACAAAGAAAGCCAAAAAAACAGTCTCTGTTCTCAAGAAGCTCAAAGTCTAACGGATTTATGGGTGATCAATGCCCTGGGAAGGAATTTAAACTTTATCCCATAGAAAGTGGGGAACCATTGAAACTTATGTGATTAGAGCTGCATATTAGTAAATTTAATCTTACAGGTTAGAGATGGGAAAGGCTAGTGGCAACAACACAGGTTAGGAGGCTTTTGTAATAATCTAGGCAAGAAAAAAGGGCCTAAGCTAGAGGACCAGTGGAAATGGAAAGGAAATGATATGTGCAAGAATTGTTGTAGAATTGGAATTGGTTGGACTTAATAATAATAGCTGGGGCAGCTTGGTGGTGCAGTGTATATAGAGTGCCAGGCCTGGAGTCAGGAAGACTCATCTTTGTGAGTTCAAAGCTGGCCTTAGACACTATCAGCTGTATGATCCCGGGCAAGTCACTTAACCCTTCTTGCCTCAGTTTCCTCATCTGTAAAATGAAACGGAGAAGGAAATGGCAAACCACTCTGGTATCTCTGTCAAGAAAACCCCAAATGGAATCTGAAGAGTCAGACACCACTGAAATGACTGAACAACAAAAATAATAATAGCTAGAATTTATGTAGCACCTTTGATGTGCCAGGCACTATCCTAAGCCCTTTATTCTTATTTGATCCTCACAACAACCCTGGAAGTTGCTATTATTACGCCCCCTTTACAGATGAGGAAACTGAGACAAACAGAGGTTAAGTAACTTGTCCAAGATCACACTTGCCCAAGTGAATATCTGAGTCCAGATTTGAACTTAAGTCTTCCTGACTCCAGGTGTAGCACTCTTAGATGCTTGCTGATAGAATGTGGCAGTGAGGTAGAGGAAGGTGGGAAGAGTCAAAGATGACATTGAAGTTTGGACCTTGGTTGACAAAGGCAGTAGTGCTTCCAACAGAAGTAGAGAAATCAATAAGAAGAGGAAATTCTTCGGTGAAGATAATAATTTTGGCTTTGGAAATTTGGATTCAGATTTGAGGTAAAGATAAAACATTTGCAGATGGAAAATTCCCTAAGGTAGTTGGAAATTTTTTGAATAGGTAATGCATAGTTAGCTCTATTATTTCACTGTGTGAGTAGGCTAATGGCTTCCAAAGCTTTGAAGGGAGGGGAGGCAAAAATTGATTAAGCCCCTACTATGTGCCAGGCATGTGCTAAGTGCTTTACAATTATTATCTCTTTTGATAATGAGTTATATTGCTACAACCCTGTGAGGTAGGTGCTGGTATTATTTCTATTTTAGAGTTGAGAGAACAGAGGCAGATAAAGGTCAAGTGATTTACCCAGGGTTTCACATCTGATGAGTATCTGAGGCTGGATTTGAACTCAAGTTTTCCTGAATCTAGGTCCAGTGTTCTATCCACTGTACCATCTAACTAAAGGGAAGAGAAGAAAGGAGTTCTATAAATGACCAAAACATGCTTTTGTTGAAACCTGTGATTTCACTGGTGTGGCAACCTTGTGGTGCAGAACTTCTCTCTGCTCAGCAATTTGTCTGTAACTTACAGTCTCAGAGAGTTCCCAGACAACTGACATGTAAAGTAATTCTCCCTGGGCCACAGAGACACCATGTATCAGAGGCAGTTCTTGAACGCACATCTTCCTGATTCCTTTATTGACCATGCCACATCACTTCTCATCCAACCCTTCCAAGGCAAAGCTAATACCTCCTTGTTTTAGCAATTTAGGAAAAGGCAACCTCGTAAAAACAATTTCTGGATATTAACTCCAACAAAACTTTGAAAGTCTAGGCCTGTACTTGTAGCTTCAAGGCTCAGTGATTTCATTGTTTCGGGTACTCATTCTACTGAGCTAGAAGTCAAGGGCGTGTGAGGGCCTGTGTAGCAGGATGCTACATTAGCAGCAGAAGCCCAGAGCCAAAGGCATGTGAAGGCTGGCAACAGTGTGACTCAGTGTCGCCAGAAACAAGCCAAGTGTTTGATCCATATATGAGGTCCTTCAATCCAGATCTTGGGACCTGATCTGCAGAACCTTGTAGGTCTCAGCCTCAAGGCCCTAGAGGAAAGTAAATGGCTGAGGTTGAAGGGGATTCTGAGATGCCGAGCCTCAGCAGAACAAAGGTATAAGATACCACTTCGTTTCCAGGGACTTAAAGGTCAGGAACTGAAAGCATGTGCAAGGTGTGTTATAGATACGCTTTATCCTTCTGCCTCATCTTGGCATGAGGTTTTGGTATTGGTTCTGAGTTTGAGTTTAGCCCATCTCCTAGCTACCCAACTGCTGTGCAAAGATTCAGAGGCATCGATGGTGACTGAGGATGTGGAGGAAGTAGAGCACCCACATTGTCTCTAAGCTCAATCAGTGTAGGGTGCTAGAGGGTCTCAATCAAGAGTTCATTCTCCAAGCAATGGCAAGGGAATTCTCAGCTCTTGTTCCCATTTATCTCTGAGATGCAGAGTCAACATTTGATGAGATAAAACCCTCTTTCCTTCATAACTCTCCTCACACTCTCCTCCCAGTATTTTCTTCTTTTTTAAAATCCATATGTTCCTCTCCCCTCCAGTTTGGCTGCTCTGTTGTTAGCAAGCTATAAACTAAGGGAATGCCCATCAATTGAGGGATGTTGTGGTATATAGATATGACAGAGTACTATTGTGCTGTAAGAAATGAGGAAATGGATGATTTCAAAGAGATATAGGAAGAGATAAAGGAACAGACACAGAGTGAAGTGAGCAGAAGCAAAAGAACAATGTCTACTATAACTTCAATGCTATAAAAATGAACAATTTCAATGACTTTTGTAGACTGATGAAGAATGAAATAAGCAAAACTAGAAAAATAATTTATATGGCAACAACACTGTAAAAGCAAATAACTTTGAAAGTTGTAAGAACTGTTATTTTGTTTGCCCTTTTTTTCTCGAAGAGGACCATGACATCAGGGAAATGATGACATGACTTGCAGTTGACTTGGATTTGAGGGAGGGAGGGAGGTCTGTGCAAGGTCGCCAGCCTCACTTTCTCCTCCAGAGCCATCTGGATCCAGTGACCAGATATTCACCAGGACAACTGGAGATGGTCCAGGATGTATTGGGAGACCCTGGCCCTTTTGGGCTAAGGTCTTTTCAGGTTTTCACTTTGAGTGAGGGAACACCCATTCAGTGAATAGACCTCTTGAAGAAGTGAATCAAGGGATAGCCCCTTTAATCAAATCTAAAAAAAAAAATCAAACTGAGAGGGGAAGACCTTCAGGGTTCCTGTGTGCACAAAAGAGAAACAGTTACCATTTAGTATTTACATTCACTCTGAGCTAGTCGGGCAGGGACCTATTGTCCAATCAATGGGCTCCAGAGTGAGTTGGGTTTAAGGCTTGGTTTTTGAGAAAGAAATCTAGCCAGTAAACCCAAAGTTTAGGAGGCAGCTTTCAGCAATAGAAATGTGCCTTCCTTTGGGCAGAGCACCCTCAGGTGAGGAGAGAGGAGGAGAGGAGAGAAGAGGTTACTGACAGGTTGTGTTTGTCCTTCGTTGTCAAAGAGGACCATGACATCAGGGAAGTGATGACATGGCTTGCAGTGGACTTTGATTTGAGTGAGGGAGGGCTGTGCAAGGCCACCAGCCTCACTTTCTCCTCCAGAGCCATCTGGGTCCAGTGGCCTAATATTCACCAGGCTGTCTCCCTAACTTTGGGTTTACTGGCTAGATTTCTTTCTCAAAAACCAAGCCTTAAGCCCAGCTTGCTCTGGAGTTCATAGATTGGACAATAGGTCCCTGCCCTCCTAGTAAGAACTGAAATCAATATGATAGCCATTCATGATTCCAGAGGACTAAAGATGAAACATAGTATTTATTACAGAGAAGGGAAGGATTTAGGGTACAGAATGAGACAGATTTTTTTTTTGTATATAGTCATTGAGGGAATTTGTTTTGCTTGAATTTGCATATTTATTACAAGACATTTGTTTTTATTTTCCTTTTTAAAAAATAAGGTATGGTATGGGATGGATATTTCTACTAATTTTTTTTTAAATACAGGGTGTTCTGGGGCAGCTAGGTGGCACAGTGAGTAGAGCACCTGCCCTGAAGTCAGGAGGACCTGAGTTCAAATCTGGCTTCAGACACTTGACACACTTACTAGCTGTGTGACCTTGGGCAAGTCACTTAACCCCAATTGCCCTGCCTTCACCCCCTGCAAAAAAAAATAGGGTGCTCCTAAAGTCTGGACACATAGGCGAAAATGCGTATTTTCAAGAAATGAAATGGATGAAATTTTCAACAACATTTTATTTAATTGTAATATTAACAAATAACATCTTCAATATGATTTCCATCATTTATGATGCAAAGGTTGATGCTCTTTGCAAGATTCATGTGAACTCGATGCAATAACTCAGTAACTCCACATTGCTATCAATTTTAGCACATTCACTCTTGGAATATGAATATGAATTCACATATTGCTATTTGAAGTTGAAGATGTTATTTGTTAATATTCCAATTAAATAAAATGTTGTTGAAAATTTCAATCATTTCATTTCTTGAAAATATGCATTTTGCCTATGTGTCCAGACTTTAGGAACACCCGGTAGAGTTGGGGTGCTACAGTTGTGGAATGTTACATAAAATTTCAGATGAAGTCACTGTATTATTAGTTTTGCTTAATTGTTTTCCTTTGTTATAAGAGACCTCCCATGAAGTAGGAGTAATCTGTAAATGTCTATCATGTAAAAACAAAATACATAAATAAAACTTCAAGAAAAAATGCTTCCCTTTATCCTCTTTACTTCATGCTCTTTCTGTCTTTCTGGACCAATGGAAACCTGATTCTCCCCAGAAGACACAGCATTGTTATCCATCCCTTCTAGCACTAAATGTTTCCTTTTTTATCACTCCTGAACCACTGGGACAAGAAAAGTAGGCATATTCCTTGGTCCTCACTCTCATTTCTAGATTCTCCCTTGCTACCATCTCCTCCTTTGAAGTTTTTATATCTTTACCACCATGTCCAGATTCTTGTTGCAGTCATCTACTGATGGTGAGGCCAATACTCTTCCTCTCCAAGCCAATATCTCATGCTTAGAGGCTTTGGTATGCATATTGATGCCACCTCAGACACTCTGGCTTCCCAGTTAATCAACCTTTTCAAGGTCTGTAATCTCCATCTTCACTCCACCTCAATCATCATCAACCACCTCAGCTAGGTGGTACAGTGGGCCTGGAGTCAGGAAGACCTGAGTTCAAATCTAGCCTCAGATACTTACTAGTTGTGTGACCATGGGCAAGTCACTTAACCCTGTTTGCTGGAGAAGGAAAATGAGCTGAAGGAGGAAATGGCAAACTACTCTAGTATCTCTGCCAAGAAAACTCCAAATGGGGCATGAAAAGTCAGACATGACTGAAACACCTAAACAACAACAACACTCACTAAAGTAGCTATTTAAAACTTTTTCTTTCCTCATGCCACCCATATTGCCTCTTCTCTCCCCACTTTCAGTAGAGGACCTTACCTCTTACTTTTATGAAGAAAATAGAGGCTAGCCATTGCGAGTTTCCTCTTTTCTCTTACTTTACACCTCAAAACCCTTCTTCATCATGCCCTTCCATTCTCTCCTTCTTTGCTCCAGTGTCTGATAAAAAGCTAAGGCCAATGCCTCTTGATCCCATCCCTTACCACTTCCTCTAGGAATGTGTCCTGTCAGTCATTGCCTCTCTTTCTTTCATATTCTTTTTCTTTTTCTTTGCAGCCTCCTTCCCTGCTGCCTATATATACCCAGACCATTTTTATCCTTAGGGGAAAAAAACCCTTCATTTGATCCTGTCATTTCTTCAAACTATCAATCTAGATCTTTTCTTCCTTTCATGGCTAAGCTCCAGGAAAATGGTTATTTTCCCTCACTTTCCTCTAACTTCTCAATACCTTGAAAGCTGTCTCCTCACCACACCACTGGACTAAGACTGCTCTCTCTCTCTCTCTCTCTCTCTCTCTCTCTCTCTCTCTCTCTCTCTCTCTCTCCACCCCCCCCCCCCACCCTCCCCGGTCTCTCAAGTTAACAATTGTTTTTTATTGGTAAATTCCATTGCCTTTCCTCAGTCTTCTCTTTCCTTGAGACCTCTATTGCTTTTGATACTGTTGACAATTTCATTTTCCTGGATGTTCTCTCTTCCTTCAGCTTCTATGATAGTACTTTCTCTTAATTAACTTCCTACTCATCTGACAACTCTCCCTCAGTCTTCATTGCTTGGATATCATCCTGCTTCACCTACTAAGTTTGGACACCACCTAATGTTCTGTCTTGGGCCTTCTTTTCTCTATAAAATTATCTTTTGGTGATTTCAAATTCAGTGGATTCAATTATCATCTTCAGGCAAATGACATCTAAAATCTATCTATCTATCTTGAACTCAAGACTCATATTACCAGCTGACTATTCAACATCTCTAACTCAATATCCATAGACATCTCAAACTTAACATATGGAAAACAGAACTGATATTTCATTCAAAGCCTTTTCTTTCTCCAAAATTCCCTATTTCTGTTGGGGGCACTGCCACCCTTCTAGTCATCCCGATTCTCAAACTTGGAGTCATCTTAGTTCTTCCATCTTCCTCATTCCCTCTTATCCTATATCCAATCAGTTGCTATTTCTTATAGACTATCTCTACAACATCTCTTGTACTTTTTAAAAAATTAACTAACAGCTACCACCTTATTTCAGGCCCTCAGCCCCTTTCACTTGAACTATTAAAATACCCACCTAGTTGGCTTCTTTGTTTTCAGTCTCTTCCTCTCTCTAATCCAGCCTCCACAGAGCTGCCAAATCAATATTCTTAAAACAAATATCTGACCATTTCACTACCCTACTCAAAAATCTTCAATGGCTGCATATTTATTGCCTTTAGATAAAAGAAAAAAATGATCCTGACAATCTAGTTCCCATATAACTTTCCAGTCATTTCATCTTACTTCACTTCCTTTACATTCCAGTCAAACTGGCCATTTCCCATCTCCATGTATTTGCTCAGGCTGCCTCTCATGTCTAGAATGCATTCTCTTTTCAACTATGCCTCTGAGAATCCTCAGCTTCCTTCTGCATTCCTTCAGTTGTTAGTGAACTTTTAGAATGGCTTTATGTGACTTTGTGTGATAGCTTGGATTTGCTTATCCCTGAACGTGTTGCATTCTTTCCTCCTCTATTAGAATGTAAGCTGCTTGATGGCAAGAAATTTAATTTTTTTGGTCTTTGTAGCCCTAGTACCTAGCACAACACCTTATATGTAGTATGTGATTACTAAATGTTTATTGAATTGAGAATTGATATGTATTGTGACCTATCTAGGCTGTTATAAAGGATGCTTGTGAAATTCTCTGGTAAAATGAAAATGGTTAATCTAGTGACCAGCCTTTGAACGATGAGTGTCTTTGAAATCAGCTAGGTTGCTCCTTGGATGGCGATTGTAGAGGCCATTACTGACTCCAAACAGATCTAGATTGGCTCGCCAGACTCCAATGGCACAGTCTTTGAAAACAACCTAGGGTCACCTCCATGTCATGACAAGGCACTGGAAATAAGAATGAGTCTGTGAAGTAACAACAACTAAAAGTAATGACAAACTGGCTTGCAGAAGCAGTTTAGTTATAATCCAAAATTTTAAATGCTTCACCTAGAGTCATTTTTCAATTGATTTTTGAGAGTTAGAATTGCCCTGATAGCCTTAAAGACAACCTTTCAATTGCAACATCTGGTCACTTTCTAGAATGGGAAGAGATTTAAGTGCTCATTTTCATAAGTTGGGGCAATAATAGTCTGCCTGCATGATAGCACCATAGGAGGGGTAACTCCAGAGATAAACATTTATGACTGAACTTTCTTTGGATACTTGCCCTTCATTGAGAGATGAAGGTGAGGTAGGGAGAGAGGAGGAAGAGGAAAAAAGTTCTGTTTTTCAACTTTGGGGTACTTATCGGTCAGTCAATCATCAAGCATTTATAAGATCCTACTATGTGACAGATACTGTGAAAACAAAGGCAAAAGAAAGTCCCCTTTCCCAAGGATCACCATGTAAATATATAGGCAATTACCGACAATCAAACTAAATACAGGATAAATTTGAAATAATCAACACCAGAATTGAGGAGGATCAGGAAAGGCTTCCTCTAGAAGATGAGAATGTAGCTGGAACTTGAAGGAAGCCAGAGAAACCAAGAGATGGGGAGGAGGAAGAACATTTCACTCTAAGTTGAGTGTCTTGTTTTGGGAACAGCAAGGAGGATACTATCACTTTATCACAGAATCCATGGAGGTGGGGTAGGGAGAGTGTACTGTAAGGTATAAGATGTCTGGAAAGGTGAGGAGATCAGGTTATGAAGGACTTTGAATGCCAAACAGAGCATTTTATATTTGATCCTGAAAGTGATAGGGAAACAGTAGAGTTTATTGGGTAGGAGGGTAGTACAGTGAGACCTACATTTTAGCAAGATCACTTTGACAACTGAGTGAAGAATGGACTAGAGTGGGGAAAAACTTGTGGCCCGCCATCAGGCTACAACAGTACATGTGTGAGGTGATGAGAGCCTACAACAGGGTGGTGGCAGTGTCCGAGGAGAGAAGGGAAGGGGTGTATGTGGAAGATGTTACAAAGGAAGAAACCATAAGACCTGGCAACAGATTGGTTATGGGGGGGAGGCAGTGAGTGAAAATGAAGAGTTAAGGGTGACATTTAGGTTTCAAGCCTGGTTGACTGGGAGGATGATGGTGTCCTTGACAGTAATAAGGAAGTTAGGAATAGGATAAGGTGGGGGAGAAAGATAGTGAGTTCAGTTTTGGACACTGAATTTAAGATGTCTATCTGGAGACATCTAGTTTGAAATCTTCAAAAATCTTCTGTGAGACTCAAAGTCAGGAGATACATTAGGGCTGGACAATTAATCTAAGACTCATCTGCACAGAGATGATAGTTGAAACTATGAGAGCCAAGTCTCCATGTGAAATCGTATAGAGAGGGAAGAGGCCTCGGGACAGAGCCTCTAGGGGACACCCACAATTAGTGGGTGTGACCTGGATAAAGACTGAGAAGGAACATTCAGACAAGTAGGAAGAGGGCCAGGAGAGAAGATTATCAGGAAAACCTAGAGAGAAGAAAGTGATAGACAGTGACAAAGGCTACAAAGAAATCAAGGATGACAGAAAAGGTTTTTAGATTTGGTGAATAAAAGATCACTGATAACTTCTGAGAGAGCATTTTCAGCTGAATGATGAAGTCAGAAGTAAGACTGTAGAGAGTTCAGAAAGGAGTGAGAAGGAAGGAAGTGGAGGCATTGATTATAGAGACCTTTCTAAAGGTGTTTAACCACAAAATGGAGAAAAGATATAGGATGAGAGTTACAAGGTATGGATGGATCAAGTGGGAGTTTCTTGAGGATGGGATAGACATGGTCACATTTGTAGGCAGTTGGAAGATAGCAAGTAGAGAGGGAAAGATTGAAAATAAGTGAGAATAGGAATGATAGAGGAACAATCTACTGGATTATCATCCACAAATTATATTCCAAAATAATGGAACAATTTCCAGCTTGATTGAAAGTATATTTAAAATAAAGATACATCTGAAGGGTTTTTTTTTAAAAATTCAGGCATCCTTGATTCCTTCAGTCAAGAACACTCATTGAGTACCCACTATGTATAGCATACTTGATGCTGTAGGGAAATATTAAATAAATAGAATGGAAGGTCTCTGCCTTCAAGGAACTTTAGTATGTCATAGTGTTTTCAGGTACTTAGAACTAATTCCTTGTTTCATTAACAATAAAATGTGATGAAATGGAAGGAAATTAGACTGGTAATCAAGAGACCTCTATGGTTTTACTCTTGGTTTTGATTTGCTATGTGACTTCGAGTGAAACCCTTAACCTTCCTAGGCCTTAGTTTCCTCCTTTATAAAATTAAGAGGTTTGATTAGATATTCTTTCATATCATCCTCTGATACCCTAGTATTTTGATTTTACTTCTACTTCAAAACTTAAAGATGAAAGTTTTCATGTATTCAGTTACTTTAGTTATTTGGGGGAGGCAGAAGTTCTGACTAAATTTTTTTTGATGAAGTCACAAGCATCACGAATCTTTTTTTATTTAATTTTTTTCTAAACAATTATTATTTTTCTTGTGGAGGTGGGAGGACAGAGCAATTGGTAACACAGCTAGTAAGTGTGTCAAGTGTCTGAGGTTAGAATTTGAACTCAGGTCCTCCTAACTCCAGGGCTGGTGCTCTACTCACTGCGCCACCTAGCTGCCCTCCAAATTATTTGTTCTAAACATTTTGTGTTCCATATTCTTTCTCTCCCTCTAGCCCCTTCCCATTGAGAAAGCAAGCAATATGATATCAGTTGTATGTATCATGAGCCTTTTTGAATATTCTATTTATAAAGGGGAAAGTGAAGTAAATTCTTTGCTTTATTTGATCACTGACAATAATACCTAGACTGCTAATTTAGGCCCCAAAAGCTCTGGATTGTCCATCTTTGTTGGACAAATATCTTGGGAATTCACTCGATTTTGTTTGCCTTTTATAAATTATAGCTATTATCTGATGAACTCAAAAGAAAACAAATTTTGTCTCATCTTTACATAAATTGATTCAGTGAGAACTTGAGAGTCCTTGTATTGCTTCTTCTGGCCTTCTTGTATGCACATGGCATGTATGAGTTCCCTGTAAAAGACACTCTCAAAGTCTCTCTTTGGACTTGATTGTGAGGCATGGGAGATGCTGACACAGGATTGCCCAGCATGGTGTGCCAGCCTCAAAGAAGGCGCTGTGCTCTATGAGCAAAGCAGAATTGCGGTAGCTCAAAAGAAATGTGGAATGCACGAATTTAGAGACATCTCCACTCCAAATGTCCATATGGACTATTTGTGCCCAAGCTGTGGTAGAGCCTTCTGAGTTCATGTTGGTGTGATCAGCTACAGTCAAACCATACATTGACCCCAACACAGTGATGTCATTTTGGTCCTCTTGGAGGATGAAGGACAACAATCTAAGTTGATTGCTCATCCAGGAGAATTTTTATTTTTGGTGTTATTGTCTGAAATAATTTAATTCTCCAAATTAATGGGTACAAACATAGCCTTTGTTGCTTTATGGAAAAAAATAATGATTAACAACAAGCAAAAAGGTCCCTTACAACTACCAGTGTGTTAGGGTTTTGTTTGGTGAAAGTAGATTACTTAGCCAAATGACTCATGGATTGTAGCACTCCAGAGAGGACTGAATAGCCCATTAAGACCTCCAGAGCTCATCTGGTTAGAAAACTGTGTTGCTAAAAAAGGATTTTTTACCATACCCCCTGTTTTGGATGGGGCTGAAATGGGAAAGTGCTTACTTCAGAATAGCTTTTCCATCTTGTTTTGTTGCTGATTATTACAGACAGTTCTATTAGGCTATTGACCTCACACAGAGAGAAGGGAGAAAGGAACTGTTCTAGCTGACTTTATTATTCCCCCCAGCTGAATGCTGGGATGTGTGACAGCATCTTTTCTATAACTGCGTTTGGGGGTCACAGGAACTATGGATAGTAATGTATGCAGTTTGGTTTTTATAGTCATCAAGTTTTTCTGCCTAAAGAATAAAAACAGATCTCCAATTGCTCTTAATTTCCTGCAGCTGCAGTTGTGTTTATTAAAGAAGTGTCTTTTTATATTAAGAAGTCTCTTTCATGAGCCAGTAGAAATAGAAAATTGATTCACTAGACTTTTTTTTTCTTCTTCTAGATGTTCCTGTTGGCAGTCATTTTTTTTTTTTTGCTTAGGGATTGGAGCAGGCCAATAAAATAAAAAAGATTAAAGCACATGGGAGTAGGACCCCTATTTTAATCTAATGCCAGGAAACTGGTTGACTGTACTTGGGTTGCTTCTAGTTTTGAAACGATAGTTATCTTTATTGAGGACAAATGAGCATGAAAGGGATAAAATTGCTTTACTTTTGACCAGCCAAAACACTCTCCATGTCCCTGTTTGTTTTTCTTCTTTAAGTGCACATGTAATTGCAAAACAACTCACTAAAAATATATTATGTCAACTTAACATGCAAATAATTTGTGCTATTCATCTATATGCAGTACACATATATTCAGACTCATCAGTTAATAAAAATATAACAAGAACAAAAAGAATGTCATACAGATAAACTTTTTTTTAACATACTCAATAGATTGAACAGTCCCACTCTATTGCTGAATCTCTCTGTGACCTCCAGTAGCTTAGCCAGCCTCACAAATGCAGCAGCTGCTTGAAGATACAAGATCCTATATTTAAAAGTGTTAGGGTTATCGTGGGATTCAGTATCAGGACATCCATAGGCTCATCAGTCTTCAGTTAACTCAATAAAATATTGGCACCATGCCCCTAACCCCCATGACATGGAAGGGATAACTGTAGTTAGCTAATTTGATAAATGGATTTTTATTAATGTGTTAATTGGTTAAGACTCTAGGTATTTCTTAAGACCTCTCTTCAATTTCCAGATTATTGTGTTATAACAAAGGTCTTCTTAAAACAACAAATGATTATTATTTGGCCTTTCTATTGCATTAACAGAGGCAGATTGCATCCTGGACAGAGTTGGCCTTGGACTCAGGAAGAACTGTCTGTGTGACCCTGGTCAAGTCATTTAACTTCGTGGTACTCTAGGTTGTTCTCTAAGTCTAAAAGTTTCAGGGGAGGTGCCAACTTGCATTGGTAGAGGGAGTTTCCCCACCCAAGAGGTTGTTTTACAAGTCTACTGGGAAGTCATTTCACATTTACAGTCAGTCAATTATTTAGTCAATAAGCATTTATATAGGTCCCTGTTTCCTCATGTGTAAAACGAGAGGCCCGGACTAGATGATCTCTAAGTTCTCTTGTAGCTCTGAATCTTCTTGCACTTTTTCCTACTACCTTCCCCCCACCCACACTTCTTTCCAAGTCTCCCCAGGTATTAAAGTGGTATTGTTGCTTTTGTTTCTAGGTATTCTGTTTCCACTTCGAAGGAAGGTGAAAGGGGCTGGTTATTCCTGCTAAAGAATGATCTCTTTTTTTTTTTTATAAAAAAATTTGGATTTTCCATTTAGCTAGAACAAAATGGTGGTACTTCTTCTTTTGCCAACTTAAAAGCAGAAATGACTCTGGAGAGAAAAGAAGAACAGCATAGTAACTATTTGGTCAGGAGATTAATGACAAAGACTTGTGCAACCTCTAGCTCTTCCTTCTTGGCATCCCTTTCTCTATCAACCAACTCAGGCTATTTACTATAGCACTCCATTAATGGAAAAAAAAATCCACGAGCACAGACTCTAGCACTTTTTGCTTGGGTGAGGGAAAGAATGCTGATATCAACCATAACCTGACATTGACAGAGAATAGAAATACTGAACATACATAAAAAAGACTTTTCTCCTTAATTTCCCAGCAGAACATTTATAGCAGCAGATGAACTATTAGATGTGTTCAGAAATCCAGTTAAGGAAATCTAACATTTCTGCCTATTTGCTTCCCTTTGAGACCTCAGCTTGACCATGAGCATGTGCTAATAGCTGGATCTCTGATGTGGAGGTCATGCTGTATCCTACACTAACTTAATTAAAATTATTGGCTTACATGCTGATTTGTAATGTTATGAAGATAAAAATTCCCTTTGAAGATTTAGTCAAATCTCACTTGCACTGGATTTTCTCTATGGCTTTAAGAGATCTGGGAGGCAGCATAGTATAATGGAAGTAGTGATGGATTTGGAATCGGAGTTTTGGGGTTCATCCCAACTATGTCACTTACTATCTCTATGACCTTTGGCAAGTCATTGAAACTCTCTGGGTCCCAGTTTCCTCCTCTGTAAAGTGAGAAGCTTAAACTCGATGACCTCTAGGTCCTTTCTGGCTCTAAATCTGTGATGCTAGGACTCAGGATAAGGCCTTATTTATACTTTACCCCGGGAGTTCCTGAAGTTGGACAAGCTTTAAGCATTTCAACAGCATTTTTCGTTTTGATACCATCCTCCTGTAAGAAAGGTGAATCAAAAGTGTTCAAGATTCCCATTCTTACTTACTAATGCAGAAAGAGTATGAGTTCCTTGGAGAGTCTCCTTTCCATGAGTCTTGGAAAGGCTTTGGATTGTCATTTCACTAGGATCTATTAAGCTCCTACTGTGTGCCATGCACTAAGCTAAACCCTGAAGTTGCAAAGAAAGGAAAACAAACAACTATGCAAGCAAAGAAATGAAAAACAATCCTTGCCCAGAAGGAGCTCACAGTCTAATGGGTGGGGAGAGACAACATACAGATAACTGTGCAAATAAGATATATCCAAGATAAATTGGGGATAATTTCAGAGGGAAGGCTATAGCATTATGGGGAATTAGGAAAGGCTTCTTGTAGAAGAAAATATTTTAGCTGGGACTTGAAGGAAGTTAAAGAAGTCAGGAGACTGGGAAGAGGAGGGAGAGAATTCCAGGCATCAGGGACAGCCAATGAAAATGCATGGATGTGGGAGAATGGAATGTTGTGTCTGAGGAACAGCAAGGAGGCCAGTGTCATTGGATCAAAGAGTACCTGGGGAGGGGGGACAGGCAGCCAAAGTATAAAAAGACTGAAAAGGTAGGAAGGGACCAGGTTATGAAGGGCTTTGATAGCCAAACAGAGGTTTTTATATTTGATTCTAGAGGAAATAGGCTGATACTTTGATAGTGTGAGTCCCTTCTTGCAACCAGTTTTTGATGGAGAGTACACACCTAATCCTTGTCTGCTCATTATTGTAAAAATTATTGCTATGGAGACAAATGTAGTCTCTTCTTCAAAGTTTTAATAAGTGAATGTATGATCTTTGAAGTTTTGTTTTAGCTTACCTAAAGTCATCACTAGCTATTAATTTTGTATAAAGTGAATTTTTAAAAAAGCAGATGACAGTGAATCACTTCTTTTTGGTCTGGAATTGTTATTTTATTGGATATTAGGCAACTGGGTATCAAAATAGATGGTGCACTGGACCTGGAGTCAGGAAGACCTGAGTTCAGATTTGATATTGGACCTTAATTAGCTGTGTGACCCTGGGCAAGTCACTTAACCTTTGTCTATGTCAGTTTCCTTATATGAAAAATGGAGACAAATTAACAACTATGTGTCAGGATTATTGAGGAAAAATGAGATAATATTTGTAAAGTGCTTGGCAAATTGTAAAATGTTTCATAAAAGCTAGCTATTATTATGATTACTACTACTTCTACTACTACTACTACTACTACCACCACCACTACTACTACCACCACCATTAATTTTGTTGGCATTGGGAATTTGTGGTTTGGAAATTCCCTCCATCAGTGAATTCATCAACAGCTAGTTGGTAATCTGTAGTCTTAGAGAGTTCCCTGGGGCACTAAGGATTAGATGACTTGGCCATGGTTTTATATAGCTTGCTTCTGAGGCATGACTTGAACCCAGGTGTCCCTGACTCCAAGGTTGGCATTTTATCCTCTACAATGTGCTGTCTCTTTGGGGTAATATCTGTGCTATTTTATTTTATTTATTTTTCAAGTGGCTCAAAGAGATGAGAAAGAAAATGCTCAAGACACTTGCCAGATAGGCTTTTGGGGCTGTTAGAGATTTTAATTGAATTGTCAAAAATTTATTATTTCATTTTCCGGGGGAAAAGGAATTGTGGCTGCATGCAGAGATATTAGGGCAGGCTTACTGAATTTAGAGGGGTCCTACATATAGTCTAGAAAAACAGAATTTACAATATGGTTAGTAAGAGTAATTAGTTCAAATAAACTAACAGAAGGGCTCCTCGCCTGTCCCATGCTGTTTCTCCATAGATTTCCAAATGTTTGTTGCTTGCCTTCCCAACATGGTGACTTTGGTTATATAGATAGCCACTTGCAAAATTTAATAGATAACAAATAAATTTCAATTTAGCTTTCAGTATACATATCTAAAGAATGCACAGACAAATTTACATTGTAGACTTTGTAAGAATACTTTGCATACTAACATATGAAGCATGGTTGCTGACACTAAATGTAGATTAAAGTGTTCTATGCAACCTGGGGCTCTCCTGAGGGCAACTGTTACCACTCTGTTAAGACTCCTCTCTTGTTCCTTCCTTCCTTTTTTCATTCTATGCCCTGGAGGTTACTTTTCCAAGTCTAAATTCTGACACATCCACGAGTTCTTTGCTCATGGGGTGAAGCCTTTCAGACAGTTCACTGAACACTTCAGAGTGTTACAGAATTTTGTGCAAATGAATTTTCCTATGATGTCCTTCCATCACATTTTACAACCTGGAGCTGAATTTAATATAGCCAGGCATGATGAGGCTCGAGCCCAGGTCTCTGCACATCTGAGATGCCAGCAGCAAAAACAGAGTGAATATGTGATTGTCTGTCATGATTGGACTGGTCTGTGGAGATTTTCTCTGAGGGAAATCATCATGTCCATTTCTGGACTGTTGCTTTAGGTTCAGTGCCCCCTAACTACACTTGATTATCCTGTCCCTTAGCCTTTGAAAATCCTGCCGAATTTCTGAAGAAGCAAGATATATTTTTGTTCTTCTCATAATGTCCCTTTTATCAAGAAGATCCTCTTTATGATGAAATTCTTTTTCTTATTATGTGCCTAGCCAGCTGACCTTTAAATGAACTCCATCCTCTATCCCCCTCCCTTCCACTACCTTGTTACTGCAGTCATCAGCACCCAATTTCATAGAGGAACTATAAAAGAAAAGGGAACTTGAAACAGAAATTTCTATTAAGGCTCATACATTTCAGCAACTGCTGCTCCAACGGTATCTTCCAAAGCCAACACTGACAAAGACCTATGGGGGATTTTTCTATTTCTGTCTTGAAGGAGATTTGCACCAATGAATTTCTGTGGCAGCTGAGGTTTGCTAAGATTTAGATGACCCCTTTCCCTTATCTAATGAATTCAGGCCTGGGAAACTTGCAAAGCTTTAGACTGACAAGGAACTAAGGGAGTTGATAGAAAATTGAAAGACAGCTGGCACAGGCTGTGTCTCTGAATGTCAGTTCAGGAAGCTAAGTTTTACGGCTGCAAGGCTACGGAAATTAAGATTCTTGCATGGATATGCAGTCAAAACGGTATCTCTGGTAGATTTATACATGCATGTATATATGTATGTTTGTGTGCATTTGTAAATGTTTGTGTAACATCACAAAATTTCAGAGCTGAGAGGACTTTAAAGATAATTTAGTCCTACCCTCTAATTTTACAAGATCAGGAAACTGAGGCCTAGAAAGACTAAGAAGTCTGTCCAAAATCACAAAGCTAATCATGAGAGCCAGAAGATTATATAGTGCCTACTATGTGTGAAGCGCTGTGCTAAGCACTTTGCAAACATGATCACATTTGATGGTATATGTTGTTACTATTCTCGTTTTACAATTGGAGAAACTGAAGCAAACAGGAGTTAAGCGACTTATTCTGTTTTCATGCCGCCATGTTTGCTCCGCCCCCTCTCAAGTGACTTATTCTGGTAGCCTACCTCCTGGGCCAATGTTTTTTCTATTATGCTGTGCTGTCGCTCAGTCCCCTATTCTGAGAGGTAGAGAAGAAGGCTCTGCATTCCAGAAAGCTAAAAATGTTTTAATTATTATTTTAGAAAAATTTTTATTTATTGAAAGTATTCAATACCCTTTTTGCAATGCTCAAAATCATTATTTTGTGGAAGTAACATAAATCAGAATTCATCCATGTGCAAGTAGGATTTTTTTTTAGTTTATTCAATTAGAAAAGACTTTTAAATTAGATGATCTAATCATTTCAGTATTCCTGGAAAGGAAATTTCTTTGAAGTGTTTTTTTCCCCCCAATTCTCTTTCTTCTCTCAGTCTGTGGGTCTTGACAAGTCATGAAGATTATTTAGTGCTTTGTTTTATTATGCAGTGAGAGACATGTCAGGATGTTTCTGGGTATGTAATTGCACTTAAGGAAATTATTAGGTAGAGGCACCAAATGCTATTAGCTAGTAGGTGTGGTGTTTTCAAGCAATAAAATATACCTCAGATTTATAATTTTTGAACATCTCTTTTAAGCTCAGACAAAACCCCAAGCAAATGGCGTTTATGCCAAAGCTGAAGTTTTATGGAGGGAAAGACTCTTCCGCATTTAAAATACAGTTGTGTGAATGGTAATTGCAGGGTTGATTACTATGATGAGAAATGGAATTTTTTGGCCACACTTTCAAAAAGCTCTACTATTGCCTCCCTTTTTGCACCCAGAAAATTATTACCCAATCAATTTTAATTGTGCCTTGGATTGACTGTTTGTAATTGCCAAACCACTTTAAACTCATGCAAACAGTTAAAACGAATCCATTTCATGAGGCACTTCAGTATGCTACAAATGTCACTGTACAGTTAACTAACTGGAAATAGTCTGTAGCAATGCATTAAAGCATCAAAAAGAAGATTATGTTGCCCTATCATTTGTTACTTTACTCACAGAAAAATGAACCTCCGATAGACTTCATGGTATGGGAACCTATTCTAATTGCCAACATAAGAGTACATCATAGGAGTGCATAGAGTGTGGGTCAGTGTGACGCATAGTACATGCTTATAGCTAGTTTTCTGTTATTTATGCTAAATAGTATGATGGTACCACAAATTAGACTTAAGCCTCTCAAGGTATATAAATTTTATTAGTCAAAAGGCAAACAATACATTCCTTCAAGAGCAAACCACCAACCTGGGTCTTAGAGGTTCCAATAAGTTTCTTTAATATTAGACTTATAACCAAGTTTCCTCTTTGACCAGCTAGAAACCTCCGAGCTGATCATCTGGCAAATCTCCACCAATTCGTCAATCAGCACTGCTTCTGATTGGACATAGGCTGCTAAGCCAGCCTCAAGCACACAGGAGAAAGGAGCCACTTCGTGACTTAGGAACCAACTAATGGTTGGGACCTATAATAGATTTTTGATAACTCCAGCTATGAGTGTTCCTAAGTTGTTTACAACACAATTTTTTGGCAGATTATTATATGAGCTATTAATAGTTGTTTACAATATTTTCCCCTCAGTAGTCTGTTTTATAAGAGTGCCTACATGTGTGTATCAGTTGTTGAGGAATATGTTCATTTTTTCTACCTCATACCACAAAAGTGCTTATCTTATTACTGAAAAATAACTTTTCAAAAGTTAATAACAAAATGGAGGCTTAAAACAAGATGGAGTTGATTATGTTAAGTTGACAAACTTATTCCTCCTAGCTTATTAAGGTAATAAAACATTCTCACAACAGCTAGGTTACCTAGAGTTGGCATGCCCAAGGGCAAACAAGTGTTACCTTTGGTCCATGCTCTATACATACCTATGATCTCCAATGATACAAAACCATATGATATCAGTACTACCCTCTGGTTTCCTATTAGGCTGCTTTTCAATATTCTTTCTCCTGTGATATGGTAGTGAAGGTTAAGGTTAGTGTTCGAGCACTGGATTTGTTTCAGAAAGCCTGGTTTTGAATCTGGTGTCTTTCACTTCTTGTATGACCATGGGCAAGTGGTCACTTTTCTGGGCATCAACTTCCTTATTTGTAAAATGAGGGGATTAGACTAAGTGATTTCCAAGGTCCCTTTCAACTTTAATTTATCATCCTATGATCTTTAAACATTCCTTAACTTCTCTGTTTTTTGGTGAATAAAAAAATCCTTATGGGCATTTCTGGCAACAAAATAAAAGGGGACTTATAGGTTAGGTGGGAAGATTGAAGAACCAGGCTTCAGGAACAAAATGGGAAGACAAAATTGAACTGGAGTGAAGGACTAGAGTTGCAATACAAACATAGGTGGAACATGAAGGATCAGAGATTAGTCAAGGGTTTGGCAAATTACTGCCCACAGGCCAAATGTGGCCCTCTGCCCATTATTGCATGGCCTGTGAGCTAAGAACTCTTTTTACATTTTTAGATACCTTATTTAAAAGAGAAATTGGAGTTAGTACTGGGGGGGCGCCATGAAAATGGGAAGTCCTAGGTGAATCTTTATAGAGATAGAAGGTGGGAGACAGGCAATTTCACAAATTATCGAGTGAAGGGAAATGGGAAATTACTATATGTCTAAAAATATAGTTTTAAAACAGATAGCCCAAATTATAGTTTAATGTTATTTATCTTGAAAGTAGAAATGACCTATCTTAATTGACTAATAGCTACTGCAACTCTTCAGGGAGAGAAGAAATTTGAAAAAGACTAAACAAGTATTCTGAGTAAAAATGTGATATTGGGCCAATTTTATGACTGCAGTGAGTCCTTTACATTCTATGCCACAAAAATAGTTATTTATTGAACTTTTGGATCATAGGTTAAGAGACTTTAGAAGTTATCTGGTTAAATCCCCTCCTTTTACGTAGGAGGAAATTGGCTGAGAAATGAAGGGACTTGCTCAGTGTCCTATAGATAGTATGGGATGGAACCAGAGATTCAAACCCAGGGCTTCTGGCTTCAAATCCAGTGATCTTTGCATGGCTTCCTATTTTACTTTGCCAAATGTTAAAAAATTCATTCTATAAATCCTTTTCAAAAGTTATTACTCTGATATTTCATTAGAGTATGAAAAGTGAATTTGGGTTCTAAAAGTTTATTCTAGTATAATTCAATCAGAGCAGGTTTTACTGGACTGAACAGCTGAGAGTACAATCTTGATGACACTGTGGGTTAGGTCTAGCGTTGACAAGTACAGAACATCTCATTACCAGCAGGTTGGCTACTTGGTGATGAATTCTTTGGCTGAGATAACTCATGAAGCAGATAAAAAATACAAAATGTTCCTTGGTCCCATTCAGTCTCCTTCTACTTCTACAGTGATAGTGACAGAAGAGTAAAAAAAAGGAAGCAGAGCATCTTAAAAATCACACAGATTTCAGATAATCTATGACCAGTTTTAACAAATGGCACCCCAAAAGGGAGAGCTTTGCTTAGCAGCTACCAAGATGATGCATGCCGGAGGGACACAGCCACATCTGTATTGAAGTCTTCACTATAAATAGAACCCTAGGATATAAAGAAGTTGTAGCTAAATGAGAGGATGGCTCACAAGGTCTTTGCAGAAAGATAAATGTAAGAGTTGGCTTTGTCATGTGCCCAAAGACAACAAGAAATCAAGTTTTTGAAGGTTGGTGATGTTGAATGCGGGATTTGGAGTTGGATTTAATTGTAAGGAAGATTTTTCTGTAAAAGCCTAAATTTATGTGTTTCTTTGCAACTTGTAATCATTGTACTTAGTTCTACCCTCCCAAGCCAAGAATAGCAAGTCTGAAAGGGACCTTAGAGATCATCTTAATAAATGGACATTCATTTATTAAGCATCAACTATGTGACAAGCACTGTGCTAAGTCCTCGAATAGATACTGAGAAAAAAACAAAATAGTCCTAATCCTCAAGTAGTTTGTAATTTAATGGGGAGAGACAACATGTACATGTTGGATTTGGAATCAGAGGATCTGGGTTTGAATCCTTGACTCTTTGTGTCTTGCATGGTCTTAGATAATCATCTCAGGACTTGGTTTTTTCATCTGTAAAAGGAGCAGGTTGGATGAGATGATTAATCAATAAGCATTCTAAAAGAGAGGATTCCGGGAAGATGGCGGAATAGGTCAGAAAATTCCAGGCTCTCAAGATTTTCCCCCACAAAAGAGATAAAATAGCACCTTAGGGAAAGCAAGGTGCTGGTAAAAATAAATAAGAATAGAGATATAACAGGGGTATTCCTGGGACAGTTTGGGAAGATCAGAAGAAAAATTGCAGATCGAAAGTTTGGTCCATGTGAAAAGTAAATACCTCCAGGCTAGGGTCCATTTTAAAGACAAGCAGCAAGCCCTAGGGTTAGTTGGCTTGGGAGGCTGCCTTGGCCCCCGACACAGGAACTTTCACCCTTGGGAAGATTAAGGGAAGATTAAGGGAACCTCTGCTGACAAGGGAGGCCAGACCCAGCTTTGGTGTGAAGGGCAGCAGGGAGAGAAGGAACCAGCACTACCCCAGTGAATGCAGAAGCAGTGGGGCAGAGAGCCCCTGGCTATGGGCACTTACAGGAGGTTGGAAGTTTGGCTTTGTTTCTAGGCTAGGGGCAAGAACTGAAGATCTGGGGCAAGAGGCAGCACCCCTGTACCCCAGGGCTAAAGGTGATTACGTATATTAAGCTATCACCACCAAAAATGCACAGGCAAAGGAGTAATACTCCAACCATAGAAAGCTATTATGGGAATAGAGAAGACCAAGGTTCATTTTCAAAGGAGGATATTGAAGTAAAGAAACCCTCCAAAGAGTATGTTAAATTGTCACCTGCCCAAAAAGAGTTCATAGGAGATTAAAAAAAAGACTTTTAAAATCAAAGGACAGAGATGGAGGAAAATAAACAAACAAAAAAATAAGAATAATCCAAGAAAAACAAGGAGATTATGAAAGGAAAGTCAACCAATTAGAAAAAGAGGTCCAGAATCTTAAGGAAGAAAATGACACTTTCAAAATTAAAATTGGGCAAAGTGAAGCCGGTGAAATTATAAGAGATCAAGAAATAATTAAACAAAATATGAATAATGAAAAAATAGAAGAGAAAGTAAAATATCTTATAAGAAAAACACAAGATCTGGAGAATAGATCAAGAAGAGAGAATATAAAAATAAGTGGACTAACTGAAAGTTATAATGAAAAAAGAATCTTGATACAACCATACAAGAAATAATTAAAGAAAATTGTCCTGAAGCATTAGAACAAGTTTAAGGCTCAGGCTATTGGTGTGGTTGTCTGAGTAGGAAAACTAGGAGAGTATAACAACAATGCTGTTTGTAGCTGTTGTGGAGGTGTAAGGCCAATAACACCAGCACACAGAAGGGCTGCTAGCACAGGTTCTTTGATCTGCTTTTCTAAGGAAGGCAACTTTAAGGGGTTTCCAATCTCACTTTAATTAACATACATATATCATTCACTTAGTTCTGGGGGAAAAGTCAGCACCCTGAACTTCAGAGAAAACCCAAACAGAAATTATAAGCAAAAATTATATAAACGGAGCAAATAATATAAATCAGCAGACAGGGCTTCTGTCTGTCCATAGCAATACATATATAGTGACCAGAGAGAGAAGCAGCAACATTAGGGTTTTCAAAGCCAGGGGGCTCCTTAACGGCTACTCAGAGTCTCGTCTGGCAAAATCACACAAACACTCTTCCAACGAATGAGCCCCACCAAAGCAAAATGCTAACCTCAGAGTATATATGCACTTCTTCAGGGTCAGAGGGCATCACAACCATGTGACTCAAACTCATGTGACTTAGGCTTTCTTGTGACTTAAGCAGGTCATCAAAGACTCTTGATTCAATCAAAGGCAAGACTCAATCAAAGGTACTTGATTGCCTTAGTGCTGAGAAACACTCCAAAAGAAATAACAGGGATGAGTTCCACTTTGTTTGCCATTATAGAGGGGCACCAGCTGGCTCCTAATGGTTGAGTAGAGGACAGTCATGGATAGCACAGAGGCAGGCCAGTTGCTCTCATCTGAATTAATGTGCTGTTTTTCTCTTCGAATATTCTTGAATAAATATCCTTCCTCTGCTATTATATTGCTAAGTAAATCTCATTTTGTTAACTCTAAGCTCTACTCGTGTTTAATTTTGTTCTAGTATAAAATCTAAACTACTAAGCAGTGGGCCTAAGTCAAGTCTGTCCTGCAACAGTATCTTGTATATATACAGTGTGGTCTCCCTCATTAGACTATAAGTTCCTTGAGGACAAGGACTATTTTGCTTTTGTCTTTGTATTGCCAGGACTTAGCGCAGTGCCTGGCACATGGTAGGTGTTTAATAGATGCTTGTTGATGTATTGAGATGATCTCTAATCCAGACTTGTTAGTCTTCGCTTGAAATTCAGAGCTAAGAACAATGGATACTAGACCAAATTTAGCCTTGATGTATGGAAAATCTTCCTAACGTTTAAAATCCCAGAGTAGAATGGGCTGCCTTAGAAAGTGGTGGAAGTCTTAAAGCAAAATTGTATGACCACTTATTGGGGTATATGTCTTTAGGTGATATGAGCTAGATGGTCTCAGAAGCCTCCTGTTATTCTGTGATTCTGAAATATGTTTCATTGGACATCAGGTCCTCCTTACTGGTTTATAATGAGCTTAAATAAAAGTGGGATCCTTTCTACAGCATGTGCTTGGAATTGACCTTCCTACAGAATGTATGAAAAATTTGGGACCTACTTCTAGCCATGTGGTGACGCACTGACAAGACCTAGTATTTTGGTGTGATGTGCCAAACCCTGAGTGTTCCTTTGGTATGCTCCCCACCCTGTGACAGTAGTAGGAGACAGAATGCTATGCCAGTTAAAAAAAGAGGCAGCTTCCAACTTGGCCTCTTGCTTCAAGTCTCTAGATTTGTGTTCTTATATTTCCCTGCCCCTCTCCCTCTCCTTCTCCCTCTCCCTCTCCTTGTGGAGCATAGATTTAAATTAGGCAAGCTTGTTCCTGGGAACCCAGCTGCCTTTTCTTTTTTGGGTTTCATTTCCTTGGAAGACAAGAAAACATCATTCTTGGGGAATATATATCTGGTCTTAGAGGTGGCCTTGTGAGTTCAAGAAGTATGGAGGCAGTGGGTCCCATCAGGTTGGAGCTAGCTGGTGATGGAGGAAGTTTCCTCACTGGAGAAGATGGCCACTGAAGTGGGCTGGCTCAAGCTTGGCTGTCTTAACAAGTATGCACCAGGAGTTGTTTGGGTAGTGCTGAGCAGAAGTGAAATATAAAGGATTTAATTAGCAGTCTTACACATCACTTTATATTCTGATGAGGTTTAAGTATCAACCTTCCAGAAGATTGTTTTTTTTAATTTAATTTAATTTTATACTCAAGGGCCAGAATACAAATACAGAATAGAGAAAAGAACAAAAATATTGTAAACTTAAATATTGAAACTTAAATACAAAGAAAAAAAAGCATGTCATGTGCATAGCAGAACATGAGAGGATTCAAAATATATAACAATAGATTTTCATTTCAAGAAAGCCTATATGATAAATAAGACATATTGTGTTAAGAATTGTCCATCTTTTCTTTGTTTCCTTGTGAGTTTTCTTTTGTTCTCTGCTATGTACTTTTTTACTTTGTTCTTTTTTTCCCTCCCCCCACCCAACCCCTGAAGGCTACAATAAAGTTTAGATATGTTTCTCTATAGCTATAGATATACACATGTACATACACATATATACATACATATATAGACATATACTTTAGCAAACATACTCTACTCCAGATCTTTGTTTTTATATTTGTGCATATCTCTTGTATCCTATCCCTCATGATTCCTCTACTTTACTTCTACCGACTACCTTGCCCTCCTATTACTTCCTACCCCCCTCCAAGGATCCCTCCCCATCCTCCTATTCCCATAAATCTAAACACCGTTCTATACCCCCTTTTATGTATTCCCTCACTCTCCCCTCTAAAAATGCCTCCCTTGTCCTCTTCCCCCTCTCTATACCCCTACCATTTTATTTCTTCTAAATTTAGAAGCCTTTTATACTCTTCTAGATATGTATGTATTGTTCCCTCTTAAACCCATTCCCAATGAAAGTACGTTACCAGAACTACCAGCTCTCCTCCCCATCTAATTCCCCTGTATCCTTTCTTCCTCTTGCACCTCTTTTGTGTAAAACAGTTACTCTTTTTAGCTGTTTCTAAATGGTTTTGCTTTTTAAATTCATATCATAGTCAGGTTTATCCCCCTCTTTCTTATGAGCTCATCAATTATTAATAAGAATCTTAGACACACATTTTATGTTATATAAAAGCTAAACAGTCTGTCCTTATGAATCCCTTATAGTCAGTCTTTGGTATGTACCTTACATTTTTCTTGGTTCTTGCATGTTGGATCTTCTATTAAGTTCAGGATGTTTTTTAACAAAGTCTTGAAAGTCTGCAAGATAATACTTAAATTTGCAGGGTATGACATTTTCAGCTGGAGTCCCAGGTCTTTTGCTCTTCAATATATTGTGTTCCAAGACCTGTGGCCCTTTAATGTCCCTGCTGCTAAGTTTGTGTAATTCTATTTGTGGCACCATCATATTAAATTGTTTTAATCTTGATCCTTTTAATATTTTATCCTTGAACTGGAGGTTTCTGAATTTGACCATGATACTACTATCAGTTTTCCTTATAGGATCTCTTTCAGTTAGTCTGATTATTTTTATATTTTCCCTTCTTGATCTATTCTCCAGATCTGTTGTTTTTCTTATAAGGTGTTTTACTTTATCTTCTACAGGGTGTTCCTAAAGTCTGGACACATAGGCAAAAAGGCATATTTTCAAAAAATGAAATGAATGAAATTTTCAACATTTTATTTAACTGGAATATTAACAAATAACATCTTCAATATGATTTCCATCATTTGTGATGCAAAGGTTGATGCGCTTTGCAAGATTCATAGAACTCCATGCAATAACTCCATATTATGGTCATTTTTAGCACATTCACTCTTTATGCATTCAATCAAGTGTGTTGCATGTGTGGTTTTCATTGAGTACACCTTCTCCTGTAGCATACCCCAGAAAAAGAAGTCAAGGGCCTAAGGTCTGTTAATATTAATATTAATAATTAATTCCAAATATTTCAAAATATGCATTTTTGCCTATGTGTCCAGACTTTAGGGACACCCTGGTTTTTTTTGTCATTATTCGTGTTTTGATTAATTATTTCTTGATCTCTTATAATTTTACTGGCTTCACTTTGCCCAATTCTAATTTTCGAGGTGTCATTTTCCTCCTTGAGATTCTGCATCTCCTTTTCTAATTGGTTGACTATCCTTTTATAACCTTCTTGTTTTTCTTGGATTATTTTTATTTTTTATTTTTTCCTCCATCTCTGTCATTTGATTTTTAGTCTTTTTTAAGATATTCTAGAAATTCTTTTTGGGCAGGTGACCATTTGACGTTATTTTTTGGAGGTTTCTTTACTTCAATATCCTCCTCTGAAGATGAATCCCGGTCATCTCTATTCCTGTAATAGCTTTCTATGGTTGGATTCTTTCTCCTCTGCCTGTGCATTTTTTTTTGTGGTAATAGCTTGATTTTTGTAATTACCTCTAGCTTTGGGCTATGGGAAATGGTGCCTCTTGTCCTACATCTTTAGTTCTCCCCTTTAGCCTGGAACCAAAGCCAAACCTTCAACCTCCTGTAAGTGCCCACATCCATGGGCTTTCTGCCTCATTGCTTCTGCACTCACTGGGGGTGTGCTGGTTCCTTCCCACCTCTGCTGCTCTTCCCAGCACAGCTGGGTCTAGCCTTCCTTGTCAGCAGAGGTTCGCTCAATCTTCCTGGGTTTAAAGACCCAACTCCTCTCACTATCCCAGGGTGAAAAGTTCCTGTGGCTGGGGCTGAGACAGCCTCTCAAACCAACTAACCCCAGGGCTTGCTGTGAGTTGTTTAAGGGGCTTGCTGCTAGTTGTTAAAACAGAACGTAGCCTGGAGGTGTTTACTCCTCTCTGGGACCAAACTTAGTCTTGGGATTTTTCTTTGGATCTTCTCAAATTGTCCCAGGAAGACCCAGGTTGTGCCCTTATTCTTCTTTATCTCCACCCATACTTTGTTCGCCTTAAGGTGCTATTTTAACTCTTTCGTGGGGGAAGATCTTGAGAGCTTGGAATTTTCTGACCTATTCTGCCATCTTCCCAGAATCCTCTCCCCCAGAAGATTGTTAACAGTAAGTTATAAGTTACTGAATTTTGTTTTAAGTTCTGTTAATGCCTACTGTCTTCTATGCATAGCATTTCCTTTGTGTGAAAGAATATATTACCTGTCTCATACCTGATTAACATAGAAAAATTTCTTTTATTTCACCTTTGGAAAGACCTAAACTAAATCATAAATAAAGTCATCCTTTGAGTACTGGGGTGGTCATTTAATGAGCCAAAGCACATGAGAAAAAGGAGCCCAACTTTACTTTTTAGATAGCTAAAATTAAACCTGGTCCAAATAGTATGCCTGGGTATTGGTCAGGAAATGGGTCCCCTAAACCCAGTGGGCCCAGTAGTAGTTTGATGTGGTGACTCATTTAAGGGGTTTATTAGTCAATCAATGAGCATTTATTAAGTGCCTACTATTTGCTAGGTACTGATTTCAGTCAACCCTGAGTGCTTAATCCCTTTAGGAGATCCCATATTTGCTTGTGGCTCATCTGACTTTGTTTTTCTTCTTTTTGAGCAAATCTTCCTCTTCTTGTCAGTTGAGTGAGGAACTTCATTTGGATTGCCTTGTATGTTGTCAACGATCCATTGGGGGAGATCTCAGGTACCCTGTGAGGCAGATACTCAGGGGAAATTTTTTTTTCTGAACCCTCAGGGGGCTTGCCCTATATATGCTGAGACCTCTGGAGAAATTTTGGTTGTCCCTCTATGTTAAAAGGACACCTGGAAATGTTATGTCTGGTCTCTGCTTAGATCACCCTATATGCTAAAAAGATACATTGAAGAATTTTCACTCAGGACAGTATGCTCTCTCAGGGGTCAACTTTCAGTCAATCTCAGGTTGTTAATCTGTATGGGGAGAGCCCCATACATTTTGGGAATTTATTGACCTTACCATTTTTTTTCTGTCTGACAGAGGAAATTTTAGTTGGTTTTTCTTTTCCTTTTCTCTTTTATTAGTTCTTTGCTTTAGTCCAATTTTCAGTTTTTCTCCCCCCTCCCCATTTGCTTGAGTTGGGGCAAGTCCTTTAGATAGATACATACATGATTTGTTAAAATTGCTCACTATGTATCAGACACTGTGCTAAGCACGGGGGATGCAAGCAAATGAAAACAAGATCTCAAAGAGTTCCTATTCAAGTAGGGGAAGACAAAACAAAGGTGAGCTCGAAAGTGAGGGAAAATGGAGGAGGGTGCCACCACAGGGACAAAGGCAGTTAATTGGTAGAGAAGCTGGGTATGAAGGACTAAGCATTAGGCAAGCAGTAACTTCTGTTGAGCTTTGTAAAATGCTGTTTGTTGAATTTACAAATAATTGCATTTGTGGATGATTGTGATGTCCTGCCCCACCCAATATTCTAAAGTTTTTGAACTGTTTGAGAATTATACCATTTCGCCATATGGACTATTTTATATTCTATAGTGTAAGGTTCTGGGGTAGGTCCTTGAAAGAACAATACTTGAGCCAAGAGTTGGCAGCATGGACAAATGTGCCAAATACAACCCATCTGATTTTTTCTGAGTACAGCAAGTATTTAACTAAGGGAAGAGTCTAGCAGGGGCCATCCAATGGCAGCCATTCTATAATTTATGTAGCTTGCAATTAGTAGAGACTTTTACCAATGCCATCCTATCAATCCATATCTTTGAGGTCTAGAAAGACGTTCTATGGAAATGGATGGTGGCTGACTTAATGGCCTTATTGGCTTGGCTAAGTCAAAAGAATATATACTTTGGGCCTGACTTGGGATCAAAATAGCATGTCATTTCAAGGTGTGAGTAGGGAATGCAAGCGGCTATCATAAAAGACCAAAACTTTGGGACGTAGGTTGAGTTGGACAGTCCTCTCACCTGACATACCCTGTGTCTTGCTCTCTTATATAGTACTGACCTCCTAACCTTGACTATCATTTCAGCAACCAGTTTTCCCTGACTTAGATTTTTGGTATTCCAAAGAAACCCTCATGCTTATCAACTTGTGGCCTTTTGATTTATGTGCTTACGGATCTTAGTTTGGATCCTGTTTCTTTCCCTGGGACGTGATTGTTTTTTTTTTCTGTCCTGGTGTTTACATCATCATTGACACTAACCCTTTCTTGGGTGAGACACCATCGTTGTAATATTTGTATGCTGTGTGTATGTTGGAGCCTCTTTCATAAAAAATCAAATAGTACATTTATGCTTATTTTATGGGACTTACTTGCCACATAATTTTTATGATTTTTAAATAGTCATGGAGGTTTATAATTCATGAATCTTTGCTTTTATGACATTATTCATCATAGCTGTTACTTATTTGATGTTGAATCCTTGGAAAGATACTCAACTCTCATTTACAATGTGACTCCTTTGGGAAAATCCAATCCACTTTATAATAATCTGCTTTATGGTGTAGTTTAAAAAGAAGCATGCTATGAAAAGCTGGGGGAATGTCTGTGCTTGAAATCTTGGTTTGAACAGTCAACTATTAATTCTTAACATTCAGAAAAATAATGAAGCGGTTAAAAGTTTGTCTTTTGTTCTCCTTTTCCACTCCTTAAAAAATATCTTTACCCTACCTTTCATCTTTTCCTCTCCCTTTTCCTGTGTATGTGCTTCTTGAAATCTTCTCCTGCTGCCTTACTGTGACACCTCCCTCTCCACCTCTCATGCTCTGGAATGTTCCTATTCTCTTCCTCCTTTCACCCACATTAAAACCTACTTGTCTTGCACATCCCAATGTCTTGTTGGTTAGTATGATAAACTAAGGTCACGATGATAACACAATGTGTTAATCCCTCCCAGAAATGTTTGTATTTACAAGGAACTCCTACGGATGCAATGACAGAGCTGAAAGGAATTAATTTTGAATGGTGACATTTTAATCTAGCATGGTTTGGGACTGAACATTACCTGTGGAAATGGGCATGCGCTCTACCCTTTCTGGTGATAAACAAATAAAAAACAAAAACAAAATGGGTATAACCAGTGACTCCTGGATTGGTCCTTGGTCCCCATGACCTGGGGCAGGGATTGCTTCTAAAATAGTTAGTGATTGATGCAGGAAAAGCTACTCACTGGTTAGTTTATATAAGGAAGTAAGGAGAAAACTTCTTCCTTCTTTTGAGTATATTACTTTGAGACAATGTCAGCTCTCTCTCTGACTTCCTATTGGTAGTCGGGAGGGAGGGGATTACTCTTCTTCCTCCTTCCCCCAAGCACACGACAGTGAGAATATGCTTGAATTATAGCTGCCATTGATGCTGAGGGTTTGGGGCCAATGAAGGAGGGGGAAGGATGGGAAGGAAGGGAAAGAAATCCCATACACCTTCCTCCTTAGAAATCTAAACGAGAGGTGGCAGATCCCAAAGGAAATTGCTCTGAAGATGGAAGTTTTTTTTTTATTATTCCTTTAGTTAACTTACTCAGTACGTAGTCCTTCCTGGCCTGGCCTAGTTACTAATCCTTTAGTAAGGGACCACAGCACGTATCCCGCCAGAAGGGGCCATAATACAAGTCCCACTTCAAGGGAAATGCTCCAGTTCAACTCTTCTCCCCCACCTCCAACCTCCATACTGCTAGGTAGAGAGTGAGTGAGTGAGTAAGTGTGTGTGTGTGTGTGTGTGTGTGTGTGTGTGTGTGTGTGTGTGTGTGTGTCTATTTTAGATAAGGGGCAGTTTCAGTGATACCTGTGAGAAATGGTGGAAGCAATTTTGTTTCCACAGAGTTGAAAGTATCTCCCTCCCCCCAGCTTTAGCAGAATGTAAGTCAGGTGACTGATTAGAACCTGTTCTAATCAGAGCTGTGATCTAGCAGAGGCCAGGTTCCTGGTAGGGTGAAAGGTTAGAGGCTTGTACTCGGGCTTGACAAGCCATTTGAGGAGGGCATGATGTAGGCAGTCAGGGGGTTATATCTGGCCAATGAAGAGCCTGGTGGGAGATTCAAATTGGGAGTCAATAAAAGGACTGGCATCAGTCTGAGTCCTTGAACTCCCTTGTACACTGTTCAGGGGATGTACCCATTTATTCAGAGCGAATAAATGTAAAATATAATTAAAACCTTCCTGGCTTCCCAACGAGCATTGTTTATTCCTAGACAACGTGAAGATATTTATAACATACCTCTCAGGCCACCAGATCAAAGCATATATTCTCTCCCATCTTCTTAAGTCTCTGTCCAGCTTGGTTTGGATTAGGCATTTGGTATGCTTTCTATCTTATGGAAAGCAAAGAAAATGAGTTTATAGGAAGAGAATTTGTGAGAGATTCTTTTCTTGTATGAACGCTATCATTCTAAGGATGCAACGGTTTCTTAGGTACAATCATCACAGGTATAAAAAGAATTATGTAAATTTCTCAACACTTCTATGGAACACTTCCCCAACCCAATGCACAAAAAGTCACTCTTTAGGCTATATATTACAGAATAATATTAGGTAGTGTAAAATCCTTAGTTCCATCAGAATAAACTCTTATTAGTCTTTGTTTAACTATCAGTTCCAAAACAATGCCTCACACCAAATATTTTTCCCTCTTATCCAAGGCCTAACTACTGAAATCTAGGGCAAAGTTCACAGCTGAACTCTGCCCCATGAGGCTGAAGTTGGAGTAGTGACTGAACCAGGAGAAGAAACCCTGGGTTGATCTACTTAAGGAAAGTACTATCTTTCCCCATGCTTTGACCTCATTAAGGTAATGAAGAGAGGAAAAGAAGGAAAAAAAATCTTTGATCACTTCAGGTAATGGAAGCACCTTGAGCTCACCATTGATTAAATGGAAAGGAGAATCCTTAGAAGAGGATTCAAAGCCAAAGAGGGGTTGAATGGTTTAGGAAAATGATTCCAGGATGCATTAACATTTTAAGTTACAATTGAACTGAGAATGTTACCTAAACTATGAGCCCTTGCTAAATATTGATTATGGAATTTTGTCTATTGTTTGAGAATATTGTAGATTGTAATTATGATGAAATTGTAATTATGTATAAATTATATAAATTATAAAATATATCACAAATTGTACTCCAACATTGCTTGTGTTAGATTTTTGAAGGCATAGAGTAACTTGGAATGTCTTTCTACCTCTCTAAGCAGAAATCTTTAGAAGTAGTTTAATCTAAAGTTTAAAAAAAATTCTGACAGGTTTCTGTCTAATATACAGAGTTCAGAATTTTCTCTCATATTTCCAATAGAGAAAAATATTCCAGGTTATCCCACCTGGGGCCTCTAATCTTTGTTTATGGCAAGAGGGCTGGCACTGCCTAAGCCATATCTATTTTCTTAGCTTCTTTTGTTATTTTCTTGGCTCCCTTCCCCCTAAGGCTGTGGCAAGGCTCCTACATGAGCAAGACTAGTTGGTAATTACCTTTTCTGGTAGCCCGTTTCCTTAATTTTGCCCTAGTAGACATCAGTGTGTCAAGGACCTAGGATTTCATCAGCTTTGGAACTCCTAGTGGAGAAACTCCCTCTCTCAAATCAAGTTTCTGTCTATTTATAACTTATGGTTTAGAGAGTTGCCTAATAAGACTTATTCCAGAATATGAGTATGAAAAAATTCCCACAATAAAAGCATCATTGAAGCTTCTTTTTGAGGTTAAGTCTATTGTTAGGTATAGTTTCTATCACACTTGCTATAAGTACTCAAAACATATTATACTTTAATTAGGCACCTGCGATATATTCTTTCTATGATTTGGATTATTCAGATGTTGAATATCTTGTACTATCAGTTTTGGGTGCTGAGTCATAAGGTTCTGCTTTCAAATTTCATTGTCAGATTCCAATTTGTCCAATGTAAAAAGTAAAGATTGCGTAATAATATCAGATTGTTCTAGTCACCAGATATTTGGGGATCTTTAGATAAAAAACTGGGATTGGGAACAAATTTTTAGGAAGACCATCTAAGTTGTTAAACTACTTTCATAAGAGTATACTTGAAAAATGTGTTTCTTTAGATAACAGACCTTCAAAAGTGAATTCAAGTTGAAAGCTATCTTTCTTTGAATTATGGTGAATTTTGAAATATTCAGTTCACAGTGAGCATATGCGTTTCCTTTGAACCCTAACAGGAGAACAGAAAGTGCCTTTTCTGAATGTGTCAAAGGCTGAAGTTACTTGGAATAACTGCAGACTCAGCAAACACTTCAGAAGGTCTTCTAGGCCTTGCTTTTGTAGTCATTAATAAATAAAATGTAAGGTTTTGAACTAAAGCATTTCCTGTAAGGAAGAAACACTAATAATATATAGAATAAAGCAAAAGGACCTTGTGATGTTTTGCTTTTGGTGGAGACTAGTCAATATAACCCTGCTCTTATCCTGTCTTGTCATACTTGAAAATCTCTTATTTGCTAACTTTAATTTCTCTCTGTAATTATTTCTGAATTGCTTCTTCCCTTTTTTAATTGGCAAAGCCTATGCTAAGATAAAAAGAAATAGAATGGTTTGGGAAATTATTGTTCAAATTGTCAATTAATAAAAACCAGTCTAAGTATCATAGGATTTAGGGCTGAAACAGGTCTTAGCATTTAAACTAACTTCCTCATTTTACAGATGAAAAAAAAATGAGGTCTAGGGTGGTTAAGTGACATGCAAAATCACAGTTAGCAGAGAGCAGAAGTGGATTTTGAAACTAGCTTCTCTAATTCCAAATCCAGGGGTCTTGCTATTAAACTCATATTTAATAATCTTTTTTTCCCCCAGGAGTCCTCATTGCATAAGCTAAATACAGGTCATCTTCTCATATGTGTCTGAAGCTACTTCTTCAGTTCTATTAATTCTATTGGAGCATAATTATTTTTTAGTGCTGAGAGAAATCGTTCCAAGCTTAGAAATGCTATTATTATGAATGTTATCCGAAATAGTTAAACCTATTGCTTGGGTGGTAAAAGGAAGGAGGGAAGAAAGGAAAAGAAAGGAGGAAAAAAGGAAAGAAAGAAAAGAAGGAAGGATGAAAGGAAAGAAGAAAAATGGAGGAAGAAAAAAGCAGGAAGGAAAAAAGAAAGAAGGAAGGGAGGAAGGAAAGAATGGGGAAAGGGAAAAATCAATATACTTACCAGATACCTATTCATCACATTAATGGATACTTCTTGTTTTTCCAAAAAATTTGTGTCTGCAGAAAAGATGAAATTTTATTCTACTTTTGGGCTTAGCCAAATGTTTAAAATCCATGAACAAAGGGGAAAAAAGCTGTAATTGTCTCTTATACAACTTTTCCAGTGTGTGACAGAAGCTCGAACTTTGTCATAATTAAAGAGGAAAGGAGAGTATTTAGATGAAAGTTAAAAGGTAGAACAGAGATACTGTCCCTAGAGAAGTCCCTCCAATAATTGAGCTCTTGAACCACAGGGGCAAGTCAATCCTTCACCCAGTGCTCTCCAAAAATCTTCCTACTGGCTTTAAACCCAAATGCCTTTAGAATGTCAAACTTGTATTTCTTCAAAAGGAAAAAAAAAACTTCTAGAATATTAAATGGGTATAGTATAAGGGAAGTTTTTGACTTAGAAAAGATCAGATATTTTGTTCCATTCGAAATGCTGTTCAGTTGCATAAGGGGAAAGATCATGAAATGGCTGCTCAAGATGATAAAAGGGAGTGTGGTATCTTTAGTTAATGATTGTCCAGACAACTCTTTCTTCTGCCTTTTTCCTTGCTTTTAAAAATGTTCCCTGTGGAGGTTTTCTTTTGTCCTGTTCTTTTTCTATTGTAAAATCTGATTATTATGGACTTGAAAATTGCCGTTTCCCCCCCCTCCCCCATTCTAAGGTTTGTATTGAGAAAGAAAATCACTCATGGATTCTAAAAGGTAGTTGTTGAGATCACAAAACTTAAGAAAATGTTTATTTAAATGTTGTACCAAGTTGTTTTCTGTCACATATAAAAAGTTAGAGGAAGAGGAATGAGGACACCCTGAAGGGACAGGCTTAGGAGGAAGGGAGTGTAAGTTTCCAGGAGGAAGAAAATTCAGCTCTGACGTGGAATAGAAAACAAAAGTCTTTTACATTTTTGAATGAATTTAAGTAACAAAGGCCACACACAGTTGGATTTTTTTCATGGAACCTTATCAGTGCCCTTCCATTATTGGTAGAAGCAGCTTTTTGTCTCTCCTGGTTGAATTTGCCATACTATTTATTCTGTACTATGGTGTCAATGATCATAGATGGAGAATAAGATGAAATCAAACTCAGTTTAATGCTATCTAAAAGCTTAGGCCTTTAGTGGCAGATAATTAACATACATATATTAATGCTCTATAACACCAATATACATATATGCACAGATAGACTTGTATTTGTTTGATTTATGAGGATGACCGCCGGCACTACATATGATATACATGCATATATAATACACATATTATATCCTATATAAGATAAACTACATATATGATATAGTATATAATATCTATCCTATACACATAATATATATGCAGATATACTATGTATAGTCTACATTCTGTATCTGTGCTTGACCTTGCGCTGGGAATCTTGTTTGTGATTTGAACAAAGGCATAGATGGAATGACACAAAGCTGGGAGGGAAGTGGATACCTACCATGCTGGATGACAAAATCAAAACCCCAAAGATCTTGACATGCTAGCGCACTAGGTTGAATCTAATCTGATTAAATTTAATAGGTATGAATTTAATGTCTTACACTTTGGTATAAAGAAGATCAACCACACAAAGTACAAGAAGGGAGAGGAATGGTTAGATAAGCAATTCTGAAAATGATCTGGAAGTTTTAGTAGACTACAAACTCAATTTGAATTAGTAGAGTGATGTGGCAAAAAAAGCTAGTGTAATTTTGGGCTGCATTAAGAGGGCATGGCTCCTGGGAATAAGGTGGTTATATTCTGCTAGACGTCATCTAGTATAAAAGTTTTGGGACCCTTTTGTTTTTATATCACAGTTATTTCAACTCTCCGTGTTCTCCTATTCCAACTGAACTCTCCCTTGTGCCAAAGAAAAGAAAGTAAGCAAAAACCTTCAATACAGAGACCATGTCTGACAGGATATGCAATATTCTTTCTAATAGTCCACTGTCTCTTTTGTGAAGGGAGAATCTGCATTCTTCGGGGTAGATAGTAAACTCCAATCTTATATCTTTAAATCTATATCGAGAATACCCTCTCCTTTTCTTGGGCTGGGCCTCCAGCCTTCTTGTCCATTTAGGACAGACAGACTTCTTTGTCTTGCAGTTGTGTCTGTTAATTTAAGCTTAAATATAATTAAACAGAGTTCCTATATGTGAAAAAAAGGTTATTGTCTGGGAGAGGTTCTTTTTACTTAGAGAATGACATCAAACATGCTCTTGCCCATTGGCAAGTTTAAAAAAATGTGAAATTTAGACACCTCTAGTCTGCATTTCATTGCTGAAGCTTTTTCCTTCACTATTCATCTTAGATGTTTCCTTGTCTATTCCTTCTAATTAGTTTTAGGATAGCTATAGCTGTTGGGGTCACTGGTTTGGCTCTTCCTGACCAACGATTTACAGACTTGACACTCCTTGATTTCTTTAGTTTCACAGCAGAAACATGTCTTAATGAGCATTCTTAGCTGTACACCTCCAGGATATATTCACACATCAGGTCAAATTCCTTGACCCATGATTTTTCTACTCTAAGTGTCTCCTCTTACTGCAGGCAATACTTTCCTTATATTTTTATTCCAATTTTCTGTCTACCTACTGCTTACTAATTAAAACTTTTTTTTAGTCTTATGAAGGGAATCTTATCTCTCCTTTACTTCTCTCCTGGCATATTTTCCAGGCAGGCCTAGTTAGGTAATGGTCAAATCTAGCAAGTCCAGTCCAGGCAGAGAAGAGAGACTGGAGGTCTCAGCTGACAAAGGGAAGAAACAAAATGATCAGAGAGGAATTAGGCTTTAAGACTCAAAATGTAAAACAAAGGTGTTGGGTCCTATGGAGAGGTGAAAGTGTTAGGAGCCTGGGCAAAAGGATCTAGAAAAATCGTCATTTTTAGGCTGTGATTTGAGTTACAGGCAAAAATTTAATTTGATATTGAGCCAAATGTTTTCTGAACCAAAGACTATCCATCTTCTTCTTAAGACTAGAATTAGCTTTAGACTATAGAGCCAGACCAACTCCATCTCTCCCTCCCTCCCTATACATGATAAAGAGGCTGAAAAGAAAGGGTTAGAATACTCCCTGATAAGGGATTAGATGCTATTGTTGTCATCATCATCGTCCATATATCACCTTTATAGGGCACTTTAAAGTTTATAAAACATTTTTCTTACAACTCTCTATAGTACATGATGCAGGTATTATGATACAAATTGGGGCTCAGAAATGTTAATTGGCACAGTTGCATAGGTAGTTAATGGCAGAGCTGGGACTGGAACTGTGGTCCATTATTTTTCTACTCATAATGATGCCTCTTCACTGCAGAAGTCTGGAATGTTACCGTGAACGGCAAAAAGCTGCGTTGGCTCTGAAGGGGGGGGAGGCACGGTGATGATGGTCCTTCATTGACCCTTGTAGGTTTGACAGGCACTGTTTAGTTTGAATATCCGGAAGTAATTTTTTCCTCAGAGGACAATGAGGGGTACCATCAAGGGTTCATAGCATATTGTAGTGAGTAAGGTGCCAGACTTGGAGTTAGGAAACTTAGGTTCAACTCTTGCCTCAGATATCTACTAGCTAGCTATGTGACCCTGGGCAAATCACTTTATGTCTCTGAGTCTCAGTTTCCTCATCTATAAAATGGGGTGGGGGCAGTTGGTGACTTCTTCCAGCTTTAAATCTATGAGTTAGTAAGTTCCACATTCCTTCCTTGATCACAGTGGATTCTTGGCTCCTTTATTATACACTCATTTGTGCTGAGTGCATCTTCCACATCACTACGATCGTCACTAATTCCTTTAGGAAGGAGTAACTTGAATCTTCTTTTGAATCCTTGGTCTTAGGGGCAATGGTTATTGAAGCTTAGAGAGATTTGCCGAAGTTTCCTAAGGCTTAGGGAAGCTATCTAAGGTGAAGTGACTGAAATTCATTTGACGAATTCTATCAAAATATAACATTTCTGAGACTTGGTGGATACCAGGACCAGTTCAGGTGAAACAATAACAAGTAATAAAAATAGTGACAGCAATGGATATTTGCTCTAGGCAGATTAATGTTCAGAACATGGATCCTGAACATGCTGCAATGATTTAGGGAGAACAGACATAGATTTCTGTTGGTGAATATTATAGTGAAAACCATGGCCATATGAAGAAAGTGGTCTCCACGGTAAAACAAAGTGCATGAACAATGCATATTGTCCAACTGATGAATACAGTTGAACCAATATACTTTCAAATTTTCCATCAGTCTTTTATCTCTTTCTCTATCTATATCATTAATCAATAAGCATTTATTAAGTACTGTATGCCATGTACTGTGCTAAGCATGATAAAGGCAAAGGCAAAATATATCTGGTCAAGAGCTACAGAATGAACTTGGCTCAGGTTTCATTAGGTCACAATGTTAGAGTTTTTGAACTAGAAGGGACCTTAGAAGCCACTGAGTCTGACACCCTTATTTTACAGATGAGGAAACTAAGGGCCAGAGAAATTAAATAATTTACCCAAGCTCAGGTAGGATTTGAACTAAGGTCGCCTGGACTCCAAACCCAACACTCTATTCACCATACCTCCCAACAGAATTGTATTTGGACAGCTTCCCAGTGCTATCAATGATTCATGAGATGTTTGCTTCCAGAACTTGCTAATTACAATATTCTCTTATTGATCTTATAACTATGAATCACAAAACATCCCAATATCAGAAGAATAAAAATAATACATTATCCAAGTGTCAAAAAAAATAGCATGGCTGATGTAAACTAGATGCAGCATGGTACCATAGGTGACTTGTATGTGGAAAATTGCACTAAGAATATTATCTTGCTCATGTGTGATTAAAAAAAGGATGGACTGGTTAGGTGTTAAGGTTGTTACAAAACCTGTGGAGAGCCTGAGTAATACCTTGTTCTTCCTGAGATATTAAAAAAAAAACAGGGGTGGGGGGGACAGCTAGGTGGGGCAGTGAGTAGAGCACCAACCCAGGAGTCAGGAGGTCCTGAGTTCAAATTTGGCCTCAGACACTTGACACACGTAGTAGTTGTGTGACCTTGGGCAAGTCACTTAACCCCAATTGCCCTGCCTTCCCCCCTCAAAAAAAAGAACCAGAAAAAGGCCTGCATGCAGTGTGTTTGGTAGAAACTCTATGGAGCTTTGCAGAAAAGACATTGGGAGAAATTGCGCAGGATTAGAATGCATGGAGGGGTTGCGATCTGCCCCAGTGAAAGGAGTATCTCAACTGATGTAATCATAGATTTATTAAAGTGTCAAAAGTATCATTAGATGATGTTTTCTGAGGTTCAAAGAGAAAGGATGGGTTTTATAGGTGCCTCACTGAAAGAATAGGCTCTCAGATCTGGGGGACTTCCCTAAGAAATTCAGGCTAATCAGATTCAGGGTCTTGAGTCCACAGGGATAGGGGAATATCTTGAAATCTATAGTTTGTTTAAATATTTTTTGAACAACAGTAACAAAGCATTTCTATAGCAGAACATAAAAAAGAATGTGTATCAAACTGTGAATCTCCATTCCATAACACTTTAAAAAATTATATAATAAATCTCACACAGTACTTTTGAAACTGCCCTGCATGTCTCTACTTCTTTTTGAACTTCTTTCTATTCTCTTTTGTACATTTAGGAAAAAAAGTTTTAATGGTCTGTATTTATTTATAAAAAGAGAAGAGAAAGGAAAAATAATTCTTGTAAGCAATAAATGCCCAAAGATGTTTGTTTCTTTCTGTTACTTGATTGTTTCTATTGGGGGCGGTGGTAGTGGTAACATTTCATCATTATTATTTTTTTAATTGGGCAGAGTTTTTAAGCCTTTTAAAGTTGTTTTTCTTTACAATGTCATCATTCTTATACAAAATTTTCTCCTGGTTCTACTCATTTTATTCTGGGTAAGTTCATACTACTCAGGATTTAATGAAATGGATTTTAAAATTATCTCTGATCTTTTACACAGGTGTGTTGGTAAGCAAAATGGGCTCCTTAGCACTTAGTTCAACAAGTGCCCTTGAAGAGTTCGGCTTTTGTTTGCTTTGAGTAATTCAGTGTATTTTATTGAGTCTTACTAAGTGCTAAGCCCCAGGCCCAAACCCCTATTAGGTGTAAAACCTATGTGGGTGTTGATTGGCAACTAAGGTGGGGGGCCCAAGGTGGGGCTAACTCCAGGGAGGGCCTAGTTTACATGTCTGGGACAGCAGAGGCTTTTAGACCATGTGGGTTTAAGTCGCCTCTTTGTGACAATTCTAGGTCACGTGGGTGAGTCGCATGTGTGACTCACCCCTGACCCTGAAAAAGATATAAAACCAGGGATTGGCTGTCTCTTCTTTGGAGCTCTTTCCTGCAGCAGTGGTGGCATGAGTGACTCTGGGCCAGCCCTTGTTCTGAGCTCCTGGGCTGAACCTAGATGTTGGTAACTATGAATTGTATTGGGTCTGTCTGTTGATATTTGTAATTTGTTTGTATGTTGCTCTGAAGCTCAGGGTGCTGGCCTTCTCCCCTGAACTAAGTGGCTGATATTTGTATGCTGAATTAAAGTAAGCTTGTCAACCCCTTCACGTAGCTTTTCTTAGTTAAGCAGATTAAAAGAACCTGTGCTTTCGCAGCGTGCTGGCAGCTTTCTGGGTGCTGGTTGTTGTCGGGCTTTCACCCCCACAACAGCTGCTAGCTGGATTGTTGAAACAACAGGTCACTTATTTTTATATTCATTAGCTTATATTTTCTCTGATTTTTTCTATCTTTTGATTTTGTTACAAAATTTTTCCTTTTTTTGTATTGTAAATTTATTTTATTTTCAATTCATGGAACAAAACAAGCCTTTCTATAGCACAGCACAATAAAAAAGATGAATGCACATGAAACTGCAAATCTACCATGTACAACTTGCCATTCCCCCCAAATATATAACAAAGTTACTTAAATTTCTTTTTTTCCCCTTTTTTCCCTCCCCTTGCCCCTGCTGCTCTGGAGATGGCTACTATTGGACACAAATAGGTATATATGCATATATATATATACATAATATACAATATATTATGTGTGTATATATATATATATTGTCCTATACATACTTCTATTTATCAGTTCTTTCTCTGGATGCAGATAGTCTTTCTTCATATGTCCTTTATTCTTAATTTGTGTATTTATAATATTCAAAATGACTTAGTCTTTCAAAGTCATTCTTAAAACAATATTGCTATTAGTGTATGCAATGTTGTCTTGGTTCTGCTTACTTCACCCTTCATCATTTCATGCAAGCCTTTCCATGCATTTCTAACATCACTGAACTCATCATTTCATTGTAGCACAGTAGTATCCCTTCATAACCATATACCACAACTTGTTCAGCTATTCCTCAGTTGATAGGGTTCCCTGTAATTTCCAGTTCTTTGCCACCAAAAAGAGAGCTGCTATAAACATTCTGTTCACACTCAAAGTTATAATTACTATTTGTGAATTTGCCTATATCTTATTTTTTCTTACTATTTTCTTTTTCAGCCTCTCTTTTTACCCTATCCCTGTTATCTTATCTTCTCTCCCCACTGTTCCACTACTCCCACTTTACCCCCACCCCCCACAAGAGTCCCTCTATCTTTCCTCCCAACCCCCATAATCAATCCATACACCCCTCCAAAGGTACCCCCATCCTCTTCTCCACCCTCTTAAATTCTGATCCATACTCTCCTCTAAAAGTCTCTCCAACACCTTGTCCCCCAGTTTTTTCACTTCTTTACAAGTTCAAAAGAGTTCTACACCTCTCCAGAGGTACATGTTTCTTCTTCAAAGCAGATGGGAGTAAGGTTCCAACATTGCTATCTCTTTGCCCCCATCTGCTTTCTTGGTATTAGTTCTTCCTTTCATGCCCCATTTTATGAGATAATTGCTCCTTTTTCCCTTTTCCTACCCAGTTTTATTTTTTAGAATCACCCCATCATTCACAACTCATCCCCAAGCTTTCTTTCAAACTACCTTAGTAATGATGACAGCTTTAAGAATACTGATAATGTTTTAGATATAGTAAGTAAACAATTTGACCTTAATGAATGTCTTATAATTAGTCTTTAATGTTTTCCTTATATTTCTTCTGGATCTCTTATATTGATTTTTCCATTGAATTCTGCTCTTTTTGTTACACATACCTGAAAGTCTTTTAGTTTATCAAATATCCATTTTTTTCATTCAGGATTATACTCAACTTTGTAGGATAAATTATTTTTATATGCAACCCCATCTCCTTTGCTCTTCAAAATATGTTTCAAGACCTACAGTCTTTTAGTGTTGAAGCTGATTTCTTGTGGAATTCTGACTGTATTGTTTTTTTCTTGTTGCTTGCAATATTTTCTCCTCAACCTGGTAGTTTTGAAACTTAGCTATGACATTCATCTAAATTTTCCTCTTAGAATCTCTTTCAGGTGGTGAATGGTAGATTTTTTTTCAATTTCTACTTTATTCTCTTATAGAACTTCAGGGCAATTTTCCTTAATAATTTCTTATAATACTGTATTCTGCATCTTTTTTGATCATAACATTCAGGTAGTATGATAGTTCTCATGTTGTTTCTCCTTGATTTGTTCTACAGGTCAGTTGTGTTTCTAATGACATTTTTCAGATTATCTTCTAATTTTTATAGTTTTATTATTTCTTAGTGTCTTATAATGTCATTTGGTTCCTCTTGCCCAATTCTAGTTTTCAAGCAGTTTTTTCCTTAAGATTTTATACTTCTATTCCCAATTGATTAACTTTCTTTTCATAATTTTCTTGGATTGCTTCCCCTCCCCCCAATTATTCCTCAATCTCTCTAATTTGATTTTTGAATTCCTTTTTAAGTTCTTCCAAGAGTTCTTTTTGGGCTTGTTCAATATTGCTCTTTGGGGTAGGAGTGTTTTTTTTTACATCACTATCTCACTATGAATATGAACCCAGATTCAGAGGTTCCCAAAGTGGGCATTTCTACTTGGGGGTGCTGGAACAATACAGGGGGATGGTAGTAGCCTTGGGTGCAACTGGGGAGTGTTGAATAAAAATAAAGGGGCAGTGGAAGTAGAAGCAAAGAAGAGAAGATAAGAAAAATTTAAAAACCATTTGTATTTGTTTCAATTGTTGTGTAACAGAATTAAAGTCATAGCGATTACATTATTTTCCAAATAAACACACAAAATGCAAGTTATAACTGATCAGTGATCAAGTCTGCTGACAGGTCTTAAAAAGCAAGTGTTGGCAGGTGAGCATGTTGTGCATTGTGGGGAAGTCCAGCATGCATTGGCAGGAATATATGTGTGTAATGACTTGTTTACAATATGCTACTATGTGGTTACATGATGTAATATTGTGTCATCAAAATTTCAATGCAGGAAAAACCCCACAATTAACAATAAATTATCAAATTTAAGATGAATCATTTAAAAAATTATATTTTTGAAATGATACAAATTTAAAAAAAAGTGCTAAAGGTTAAAGAAAGATTTCTGGGAGGGGAGGGGCTGCATAATTTTTTTTTTTGAAAAGGAAGTGGTAGACCAAATAAGTTTGAGAACCTTTGTTTTACACCAAAATAACTATGTTCGGGATTTTTTCCTTTGCTTACTCATTTTTATTTTTTTTTATTTTATTTTTAGCAGCTTTTATTATAGTCAAGTCTTAGTCCCAAGTTGTGGGTAATGTTGCCCTGGGGCTCAGGTACTCCTTACTATTATTTTCTCAATTATTTCTTGGGGTTGAAGCTCAAGGACTCTTCTCCTCTTCTAAGTCACAGTTAGGGCCCCCAACCATGCTGTCCTGAAAATGTTCTTGCTCCCTGCTGTACTGCACTCTCTGAGGATGTGCTTGCTCCTTCTCACCCATAACCACAGCCTGGGATCATGGCTGTGATAATTTTTTCTTGTTTTATGTAGACATTGATTTCTATTTGTTCTATTCTAGTTCTCAGGGAGTCCACTACTTGGATAAGTTTTACCATTTTCTCTTCTAAGCTATTTATTCTCCTACCAATTCTTTCCTTCAGGGCTTTTATTTCCTTTGAGTCTCTATTTGCATTTGCTACACATTCATTCTCTTCTTTTTGTGTGTGTTAGGGGAGATTTCTAGATTTGCAAGATAAGTTTGGATACAGGTCAGAGTCTTATTTAGTTTACTCACTGCTATCTCATCTTTATCTCATCTTTAGTTCCAGAATGGGACTTTGTGTTAGGGCTAGACTCCACTCCTTTGTGCACTCTTGGATAAGGTGATGAGCCTTGATTAGTTTTGTTGTGGATAACTGGTGTTATTGTGCTGACCTTCTTCTCCTGGTGTTAGGCTCCCTTGGATCTTTTAGTTCCATAGCAATTGATCTTCTGTATTCTCTATGGAATCTCATCTCAGGAGGTTCTGTCAGGGACCTCAGAGCCTGATGTTGTTCTAGCGCAAGCCCTGCTCACACTGGCTGCTGCTACCCCTGCATTTGTAGCTGATGTTCCCTGGGACTTCCAAGAGTCCTGTCATGGTTATATAGCTGTCTTAGAGTTTTCTCATGCTGTCTCTAAACTAAGAGCCTTAGGTGGGGGACACATATTTCTGGCCTTTCTCTAGTTCTGCTGGTAGACTGTAAGCTCCCTTGTCCTTAGATTGGCTTTACTGACAACTCCCTTTCTACTGCCTGGTTTGGCTGCCTTTTTGTGAATTTCTGGGGTGGAAAAAGTCATTCACTATAGTTTTTCATTTAATTTCTTTACTATTATCTGATCTGGTACAAATTTCAATTTCTTGCTGGAGTAGGCTTGGGGGAGATGTCCGTTCAGGCAGATATCTTGGCTTAAATCCATATGAGATTGGAGGAGAAAGATTATAAGATATCAAGAAAAGGTTGTTTTCTTAGGTGTTGGTGACATGTAAGATGTAAATGCACAGGGAATTCACCAACCAAATTAGATTTTTAAAAGACATGTATAGATGACTAATGTGGAAATGTTTTCCATGATTTCATGTATATATATAATGGATATCATATTTCTTGCCTTCTCAATGGGTAAGGGAGGGGATTAAGGGAGGGAGAGAATTTGGAACTGAAAACAAAAATGAAAAACAAAAAAAAAGAAAAAATATATGTATAGAAAATAGAAGCAAGGCCAGGTAACAAAGGAGGAATATGAGCATGGCTTGGTTTAGTAAAAATAATGTCAGGCATACTAGAGCTCAGAATGATTTGAGGATGGTAAGTGATGATAAAGATAATATAAAGAGATTCATTTTTAACTATATTGGGAAAAAAGATCACAGAAAGGTTGTGACCACTGCTTGAGATAGGGTGGAGAATGTCAAATGACAACAGAGAAGAATCAGAGCTGCCTAAATTTCATTTTGCTTCTATTTTCTCTGCCAAGAAAAAGACCTTTGTACTGAAAGGACTAACACTGAGTTGATACTAAGTAAGTAAGCACTTAGTACAGCATAATAGGACCTAGGTAGGAATAGGAGGGGTCAGTCCAGGAAACAGCAGGCCTGTGAGTTTATCTAATGAGGAAGATATTGGCAGGTGGACCTGACATTAACTCAGGCAGAGAGGAGCAAACAGTTGGGTATTGTAGGTCCAGGCAGGCAAGAAATCAAATCCAGGAAGAGCAACCCAAGCAGAAAGGAGACAAGTACTGTATTTCTAGATATTGAAGAGGTTCAGAATTCTGACAGATTCAGCAATAGCACATAAGAAAGTAGGCTTAGAGGGTGAGAAACGAAAGATCAGGGAGCCAGGACAAACTGATGGGCAATATGGGGTCAGGAACCTAACCTGTATAAGGAGATCAGGCTTAGAGTGTTAGGAACCAGAACTGAGATTGACACTCAGCCAAAGCTTACTAAGCTAGGTACTTTAATATATATCTATATCTATCCATCCATCTATCTATCTATATCTATATCTATATCTATATATCTATATCTATATCTATATATGTATATATGTATATATCTATATATCTATATCTATATATCTATATATCTATATATCTATATATCTATATATATATAAAACAACCCCTTGCATAATTGATTTAATTTTTTTCAATGGGCAAAAATTACTCCCTCTCTATATTGAATAAAAAAAGGAAAAAAGAAAATCCTTGTAATAAATACGTAAGTCAAGCAAAACAAATTCCTGCATTGACCATGCCTAAAAAGCCTGTCTCATTCTGTACCATGAGTCCATCATTACTCTGTTAGGAGGTGGATAATATAGCTTCTTCTTTGGCTCTCTGGAATTGTGTTTCATCATTGTATTGATCATAGTTCTTAAATCTTTCAAAATTGTTTGTTTTTATGGTATTGTTGCTGCATAAATTATTCTGTTTTTGCTGGCTTTACTTTGCATCACTTCAGACAAGTCTTCTCAAGTTTCACTGAAACTTTCCCTTTCATCATTTCTTATGGCATAATGATATTCCATTACATTCATTTACTATGATTTGTTCAGTTATTCCTCAATGGAAGGACAGCCTCTTACTTTCAAGTTTTTGCTACTATAAAAAGAGTTACTGTAAATATTTTTATGCATATGTGCCCTTGTCCTCTTTGGGTTATAGGCCTAGTGATTAGTAGTTATTGCTGGGCCAGAGTATGAACAGTTTAATAACTTTTGGGGCATAGCTCCAAATTGCTTTCCAGAATATCTGAACCAATTCATAGCTCTACCACCAGATCATCAATGTGTCTAGTTTTCCCTCCAACATGTATCACTTTCCTTTTTTGGTTAACTTTGCCAGTCTGATGAGTGTGAGGTGGAGCCACAAAGTGGATTGAATTTATATTTCTTTAATTATTATATAAGCAATTAAGTTTTGCATATCACTTTCCTGTCTACAACTCTAGATGAAGTATAAGACTGTGTATTTTGACAGATGGAGACATGGAGGCCCTGAGGCCTATGGAAGCATAATGAGTAGGTGTGAGGCAGCATTTGAACTTGGGTTCCCTGACTCCAGGGCCATGATACCAGGCTATCTCAATCTCTTCTTCCCAGGGTCAGAATTGGTCTCAGAGTGTGGTTGGACCTGCACCTGAAGATGTAAGGAAGAAGACATACTTGTCTAAGAGTGAGGGCATAAGGTTTGGGCACGCGGGAAGTTCCTGACCCTAATGTTCCATGGAAATTAAATTGCTGTATTAGGAAGGCTGGCTTTTAAATCATGGGGCTTATGCATGTTGACATACTACATACCGGATTTTATTGGGAAGAATATTATTTTAAAGTTTGACCCAGGGGGGCGGAGCCAAGATGGAGGCTGGTAAGCAGGGACTAGCGTGAGCTCCATACCGAGTCCCTCCAAAAACCTATAAAAATGGCTCTGAAACAATTCTAGAACGGCAGAACCCACAGAACAGCAGAGGGAAGCAGGGCTCCAGCCTAGGACAGCCTGGATGGTCTCTGGGTGAGGTCTATCCCACACGGAACTGGGAGCTGGGAGCTGGGAACAACAAGACCAGCAACCCGGCAGAGCATGCCCTAGCACCCTGAATCAGTGAGCTGCGGCAGTTACCAGACCCTTCGACCCACAAACACCAAAGACTGCAGAGAAGGTTAGTGGGAAAAGCTGCGGGAGTGGAAGGAGTTCCCGGTTCGGCTTCCAGCCCCTGGGGCAGCGGAGGTGGGGCAGCTACAGCTGTTGTTGCTTCCGGCCCCAGGCCCACCTGGTGGGAGGAATTAAGTGGCGGATCAGAGCAGGAGTGCACAGCCTGCTGAAGATCAAAGCCCAGTCTGGGTTGGGGGTTCTTGGGGAAGGAGCAGTGCTGGTGTGGCAGAGCCGGCACCTCCCCCCCAAACGTGGAACATAGAACTCTCTAGTCTACAAGCAGTCATACCCCACTGAAAAACTCAAAGGTCAAGTTAGTTGGCTGGGAATATGGCCAGGCAGCGAAAACGCACCCAGATTCAGTCTCAGACTTTGCATTCTTTCTTTGCTGACAAAGACCAAAACATACAGACAGAAGAAGTCAATAAAGTGCAAGAGCCTACACCAAAAGCCTCCAAGAAAAACATGAACTGCTCCCAGGCCATGGAAGGGCTCAAAAAGGATTTGGAAAAGCAAGTTAGAGAAGTAGAGGAAAAATTGGGAAGAGAAATGAGAAGGATGCGAGAAAGCCATGAAAAACAAGTCAATGACTTGCTAAAGGAGACCCAAAAAAATACTGAAAAATACACTGAAGAAAACAACAGCTTAAGAAACAGACTAACTCAAATGGCAAAACAGCTCCAAAAAGCCAATGAAGAGAAGAATGCCTTGAAAGGCAGAATTAGCCAAATGGAAAAGGAGGTCCAAAAGACCACTGAAGAAAATACTACTTTAAAAATTAGATTGGAGCAAGTGGAAGCTAGTGACTTTATGAGGAATCAAGATATTATAAAGCAGAACCAAAGGAATGAAAAAATGGAAGACAATGTGAAATATCTCCTTGGAAAAACCACTGACCTGGAAAATAGATCCAGGAGAGATAATTTAAAAATTATTGGACTACCTGAAAGCCATGATCAAAAACAGAGCCTAGATATCATCTTTCAAGAAATTATCAAGGAGAACTGCCCTGATATTCTAGAGCCACAGAACAAAATAGAAATTGAAAGAATCCATTGATCGCCTTCTCAAATAGATCCCAAAAAGAAATCTCCCAGGAATATTGTCGCCGAATTGCAGAGCTCCCACATTAAGGAGAAAATACTGCAAGCAGCCAGAAAGAAACAATTTGAGTATTGTGGAAACCCAATCAGAATAACCCAAGATCTGGTAGCCTCTACATTAAGAGATCGAAGGGCTTGGAATATGATATTCCGGAGGTCAATGGAGCTAGGATTAAAACCTAGAATCACCTACCCAGCAAAACCAAGTATCATGCTCCAAGGCAAAATACGGATTTTCAATAAAATAGAGGACTTTCAAGCTTTCTCAGTGAAAAGACCAGAACTGAATAGAAAATTTGACTTTCAAACACACGAATCAAGAGAAGCATGAAAATGTAATCAAGAAAAAGAACAAGAAAAAGAAATTGCAAGGGACTTACTAAAGGTGAACTGTTTTGTTGACATTCCTACATGGAAAGATGATGTGTATGATTCATGAGACCTCAGTATTAGGGTAGCTGAAGGGAATATGCATACATATATGTTTATGTATATATATGGGTGAATGTGTATGTATGTATATATCTATGTGTGTGTATATATATACATATATATGTATATATATGTATGTATGTATATATATATATATATATATATATATAGAGAGAGAGAGAGAGAGAGAGAGAGAGAGAGAGAGAGAGAGGGAGAGAGAGAGAGAGAGCGGACATAGGGTGAGTTGAAGATGAAGGGAAGGTATCTAAAAGAAATAAAATCAAATTAAGGGATGAGAAAGGAACATACTGAGAGAGGGAGATAACGAGAGATAGAATGGGGTGGATTATCTCTCATAAAGGTGGCAAGAGGAAGCAGTTCTGTGGGAGGAGGGTAGAGGGAGGATGAGGGGGGAATGAGTGAACATTGCTCTCATCAGATTTGGCCTAAGGAGGGAATACCATACATACCCAATTGGGAATCTTACCCCACAGGAAAGAAGAGGGAAGAAGATAAAAAAAATGGGGGGGATGATGGAGGGGAGGGCTGATGGGGGTGAAGATAGTCAAAAACAAACACTTTTGAAAGGGGACAGGGTCAAGGGAGAAAATTCAATAAAGGGGAATGGGTTGGGAAGGAGCAAAATATAGTTAGTCTTTCACAACATGAGTATTGTGGAAGGGTTATACATAATGATACACATGTGGCCTATGTTGAATTTCTTGACTTCTTAGGGAGGGTGGGTGGGAAGGGAAGAGGGGAGAGAATTTGGAACTCAAAGTTTTAAAAACAGATGTTCGAAAACAAACAAAAATGTTTTTGCATGCAACAAGAAAATAAGATACACAGGCAATGGGGCATAAAAATTTATCTTGTTCTACAAGAAAGGAAGGGAAAAGGGGATGGGAGGGGAGTGGGGTGATAGAGGGGAGTGCTGACTGGGGAACAGGGCAACCAGAATATATGCCATCTTGGAGTGGGGGGGGAGGGTAGAAATGGGGAGAAAATTTGTAATTCAAACTCTTGTGAAAATCAATGCTGAAAACTAAATATGTTAAATAAATAAAAAAAAATAAAAAAAAAGTTTGACCCAAGGGTGTCCTTTTTCTCAAGAGCTGAGTTTCTTTTCTTTTTCTCTTTTTTTTTTGGTTGTCTATTTCTGAGTATCCTTTTGTCAAGTCCCCACCTTGGAAAAAATGAACTGAGGCTCAACGATGATATTTGACCTTTTTATAGAAATAGAAATCAAGCTGCAAGGGTGAACCATGGACATGTGAAGAGTATTGAAGTTAATAATATAGTACATTTTATAGCACTTTATGGATACAAAGGCAGTTTCACTTGTTCATTTGATCCTCAAAACAACCCTGTGAATAAAAGTGTGCCCTCTTCTTGTTGTCATGCCTAATGTAGGCAAATATTATTAACTTTTACAGATGAGGAAATAAAGTTCAGAGAGGTTATGACTTGCCCAAGATCAGATGTTACAAAGGCAAAAACTTGAGCCCAGGTCAAGTCCAGCACTTATTCTATAACATCATGGTATCTTTCCATAAAGAGCTTGAGAAACCGTAAAAAGAGATTACTGGTTTATTTTGTGAAAAGAAAGATGTTTTTCAACTATGTTGGCAATTCTTTAAGTAGATTGTAAGCTCTTTGAAGGTAAGGATCTTATAATTTTTTGTATATCTTGTATTGACTTGTATATAGGATGCTTTTGTCAGTGAGCATGACTGATTTTAACAGAGGCCAAAACAAAAAAAAATATACAAGAATGACATGGAAAGAGATTTGACTAGGCTTAGTGAGTAAGTAAAGCAAATGTGGTTGAGAGAAAGGGGGAATAGGAACTAAGAAGTAGTGAAATTCAGTGAAATTTCTGTTGCTGATGTGACTGAAGTACATCAACTATTGGGACCTTCACTGAGTCTGGAAAAATGTGAGGACGATCTAGACATTGTATGGGAAATAAGAGCTAGTTAGTTGTTTGGTTGGGCAGGAAAGGTGGCCCAGGAATAGATGGGACAGGGTGGGCAGGTTGAATAGGATGGGGTGGGTAGCTTTTTAGGCAACTAGATTATCAAGGAGGTCAACTGATTGGCAGGTGGCCTGACTACCAAGGCAGAGTGGGTGATAGGTAGAAAAACTATTAGAAGTGGTGGGACATATTTTTCCTGATACTCTGAAGCTTGGCTATTTATGTTTTTTATAGGGAAGAATGGCTCCCTTTGAAGTGATCACTCTAAAGCCCTACCCTTGGGCCTTTAAAACTCAGTTTTTTGACCCACACCGGGCATATTTGTGCAACCCTGCTGAGTCTTGATTGCTTTTGGCTCCACAAATTGAATGGGTCTAATGTAAAGTGCGCAATTAGCAGGTAATCTGTAAGACAATACTTCCTTTGAGAAGCATTTCCTAATTATCTCCTGGTTATCAGAGATTTTTAGGTCAATAGTCAATAGTCAAAGAAGGTGAGTATGCATGTGTTTAAAAAATTATTTGACAGTTAATAATTGAAGAATTATAGTCAAATCATAATCATAATCAAAATTAAAACATTGATAGAATACTAAAAACTCGCTTCATTTCCACTATGAAACAGGAGTTTTAGAACTAAGTGAACTATGTTTATTCTACTTTGAGAGCAACTTTTTTAATGATGTTAGCAGAAACATTAAACATCAATACAATCATGGTTCTTTAGTAAATATTTACATTTAAATTTATTTTAGTACACAAATATATATCATTAAGATTGTATAACTATTGATTTTCTTCCTCTAAGTTAGAAAAGTTTTCTTAAAAAGGTTTTTTATTTGTTTTACTTTTTACTTTTCAGGGGGTTTTGGTAGTGTTCTAATTATGTAGGAAATTACTTTAACCCCTTGCTTATTTTTTTGTGAAGAGACCAAGTTGGGGTATATTTTTCTCTTTGTATTTGTAGCACAAAGCAACACTTTACAAATCTTTTCAAAATTATTTCAATTAAAATTATTTTCTTTTAAAGTTTTTATTATGAATCCAACAATCAAAACAGGCCATTTGTTGTAGTAAGGAACTAGAAACAAGATAGGTGTCCATCAATTGGAAAACGTTGTGCAAGTATGTAACCAGAAGGGAACATTCGGTCTGCGGAGCAAGAAGTTTGGAGATTTAGTTTGTGCTGTACTTTTTTTGTGTTTTGGAGCAAATAGAATTTGCTTTCCTCTTGTCACTGTCACCTGCTAGAGAAGTTCTGGAAGTGGCACATATGCCTCAGCAGCTACAAGAAGGCTTTCTTCTGCAAGGTTTCTGGAAAACAACTCTTCCTGGGGGCTATTTGCTGACAGAAATTGCTTGAGTGGAACTGTACTCCCACACAAGATGCCAGTTGTTTGAAGCTTATGAAGGACTTCGCTTAAACAGGTACCCTGACTAGCTGCCAAGGCACTGCCTTTGATCTTGTGTTTCTTTTGCAAAATTTTGATGAGATCTCAGCCCACTGCCCCTGTAACTAAAAGCAATTTTCATGTTTTATATTTAATCCTGTCAAGGCATTCAGCCAGGTGGCAAATTAATGCCTCTGGTGGGTTTAAAAAAAATACAACAAAAAACAACATGCCAACCAAGTTATTTTGTTCAGGAGAGTCAGAAACTTTTCTTCAGAAGGTGCATTGATACAGTTGAGCTTAATAGCCACACAGCCTTATAATTCATGAAAAAGTATATTGGAGTGTGGTCTGGTATACTAATTTCTTAAATATTTTTAGTTAAGTACCCTTAACTTCTCACTAAATTATGAAGACTTCTTTATATTTTTTTGTATCTGTTTCCTTATAGTAGCAAGGCTGAAGTAATGGCTTGGTGGTGAATAAAGTCATGGACTTTAATCATACTTGGGCTATTTGCCAAGTAATGATGGATGGCACAGTTTCTGGAAAGAAGGCTATAGCCTTCAATAGCATATCCCTAAAACCCTCAAAAGTATGGTATGAACTAATTGAAGAATCCACATAAGATCAAAGATTTTGAATTGGAAAAGATCATAGAAATGACCTAGTCCATCCTGCTCATTTTAGAGGTGAGGAAACTCAGGATACTAGAGTTTAAGAGACTGGTCCAGAGTTAGGTGATAAAGTAACAGAGTCATGGTGTGAAAACTGATCCTCTGTATCCAGTGCCCTTTTCTCTAGACCACATTTTAAAATATCCCGACAGTGTGGAAAGTAGGCTGGTCTCATTATTCCAATTTCTCAAATGACATAAAAACAGAAAGTATTTGAGTGACTTAATCATGGTCAGGTGCAAAGTGGGTGAGAATTCATGGCTTTTGTCTATTAGAGCTGAGTCTTCCAGCCACCAGTTGCAGCCGCAGTCATAGTTGTGAAAGGAAGGAACTCTTAAATCTTGAATGTATACATAACTTTTGAGTAATTGAGTGAAAACCTTGACTATGTAAGCATCTTCTGGCGAAGGTCATCGTCTCTGGAATTAATTTTCCAGGCTTGCTTCTACAAAGGCTGTTGGCTGTCAGGGCCTGGTGAAAAGCCCATCTATTTAGTCAGACATTTGCCTGATGATTGGGGAAGGACTGACAGTGCTTAGAGGATAGATTCTAGTTTCTAGGAGGAAATGATTTAAGTTTCCCCTGGCTCTGGACAAATATGGGGGCTCTGCCTAGACATATAAGATGAAGATGTTACTATCTTAAGGCTATAATCTATATTATTTCACTACTTATAATTAGATAGTTATATGTGAATAGTGCTTTTCACATAGTAGTTTTGCTAGTTTGATTTGATGAACTGAGACAAAGGTTTTTTTTTCCCTCCCATCCTTTGAACTAGCTAGACAGTTACCTTATCATTTGACTTTGTGCATATAGACATATTCAGTAATTCTATTATATCTATATTTGGGCATGTATACCATACTTTGTTTTTTTAGGACACATTTTCAGGATATGTCTATGGTTTGTTGATTTGTTGTTTTTTGCAAGGGCATCCAACAAGTCTGATTGCTAAATATAAAAAGTTACCAATTTACCCAATAACAAATTTTAGCAACTGAAGCCCAGTAATAAAAGTTCAAGTCAGTCTAACATAAAAGAAATAACCTAAAAATTTTTTGTATGCTACCAAGTAATATCATAATAAATCATATATATGCATATGTATATACATATAAGTTAATATGATAGTTCATTACTGCATTAAATATTACTTAATTTGAAAGAAACCTAAAATGGAAATGAATTTGAAAATTTTAACTTTATTTTCATCATAACATCTTGACTAGATAAGATCCAAGGCTATCTAAGAATATGGCCTAACCTAAATTCTCTTTTTCGTTTTTTTTATTTGTATATATAGCACAGAGTGAAACAGATGAGAGAGAGTTAACAGATGGTTTGAAGGGCTGTTTGGACTTCTCTTATTGCTCAGTATTATTCACTGAACAAGAGTAAAAGTTAGAGAAAGAATGAATTATTAAGGAAAGCGGTAAAGAGAGGGTCCAGTTCCATGTTTTCATATGATTGTAATGGGATCTGTATCTGACAAGAAGTTAGATAAAAAGAGCAGTGAGATGGTCTTTGGATATTCCATTTAATAGACTTTCCATGTACCAACTAGTTCTGCCTTAGTTCCTGCACCTGTGTAATGTTCTGAATCCTCAGAGATAAAAAATAAATGAGAAGAAAATTATTCTCTTTAAACAGAGGAACCAGGAACAACTATACAGTAACTCTATAAACCTGACCATATAACTCTGGCTCCTTAAACTACCAATTAATAAGTAGTTACGGAAGGCCTGCTCTATATACATTGCTCATACTCTATTAAAAAGTAAGGGAATATACACAAATAATAATTATCTATACAATCAGAAGGCTTTTTAGGTTTTTCCCAAAACCCTTCCTTGAAAAAATTCTGTCGCCAAAATTTCTGGCTCTGGGTTTAAGGAGCACTTGTGGGAAAAGGTTTTTAGGTGAAATTTTATAGACCTATTACTTTCATCTAAAAGGGAACATTGGCCGCTGCCAGTTGGGGAGATGACTTTGTTACCTTTGACCTAGTTCACAGATGTCATTTAGCCAAAATTCTTCTGAGGCAATCATGAAGTTTTATAGAGGCAAAATATGTAGATTTTAAGACTATTCTGATGATTTTATAACTGATCTCTGGTTAAATATTATGCTTAGAAATCTTCCATCTCTGTTTTTTCAAGCAAACAATTTTTGAATCAGGTCTTTGGGAGGGTTCCAGCTCTTCTGTGAAGGAGAAATTAATGCATGCCAATAGGCATTTGTTTGTTGAAGCTGAAATTTAATTTATAATCTTAGAATCAGGATTCAGGGATAGATTTTTTTCTTCCTCATACAGGATTTATATTTTTTTAGTGCTGAGTTCAAAATGGCAACTTTCAAAATTTCAACATAGATTTCCATTACCCTTATATTTGAACAAACTCTTACAAATGTCAAGTATATACGTTAGAAAGGTTGAGAAGAGTCAGTGTGATGGAGGTGGAAAATGGGCTGGGTTGAGAGTATGGGTATGTTTTAAAAATCTGTCATCTAGACTTGTTATTTTTCAGTCATATCCAATTCTTTATAACTCCATTTTGGGTTTTCTTGGCAGAGATACTGGGGTGGTTTACTATTTCCTTTTCTAGCTCATTTTTTTTTACAGATGAGGAAATTGAAGCAAATAGGGTCAAGTGACTTGCCCAGGACTTGCTCACATTTAGTAAGTGTCAGAAGGTGGATTTAAATTCAGGTCTTCCTGACTCTAGTCCCCAAACTCCATCCACTGTGCCACCTAGCAGTCCTGTCTTCTGTACTTGCTATTATCCAATTCACTATTGAGCAGCATGTGCTCTAAGGGAGATCTATGTCTGAATCTGGTTCAAGGGCTCTAAGTTAATGCCACATGCAAAATTGTTATATACATACATACATATACATATATATATGTATGTATGTATGTATTTTAAAATGAGAGCTAGACCCTATGAAATGAACCCCAAAGAGCATTTTATATTGAGTCTCTGGTATATTTTCTCCTTTGACTACAGGCTGAGAGATAGGGTGGATTGAGAACTGGCCTTTGAGGTGATAAGATATGGGTTCTAGTCCTAACTCTGATACCTCCTGGCTGTGTGACCCTTGGCAAATCACTTAATCTTTTAGTGCCCCGTGTAACTCTCTGAGACTAAATTGCAGAGCAGGTAACTGTCTGCATTGGTAGAGGGAGGTCTCTCATTAGGAACTACCCGTATCTATGAAGTCACAGATTGGGTCAAAAAAAAAAGATTATTTTTGAAATAATCATTTTTACTTTCCCAAGTGCATCTAAAATAACAGGTTCTACTATTTGATTGGCACAACTATAGACTGTAACAACTGAAGGTTTTTTAAACAATCAAGAATTATGTCAATAAATATCAATGATATAGAAGTACCAATAGCTTGGAGCTGTTGGGTCATTTGTGTTCCTACTTAGTAGATTTCCTGATAGTGGATTTTACAATTGTTCCTCAACATTGGTCATAGGATTACAGATCCCATTACTATAGCTAGAAGATCTCATCACCTAAATAGTTTACCTTGCTGTTGTATTCTGTGTGTTTTTTTTCATACAGACAGTAAGGTTCTCCAATTTTTCCTATTGCAATTTAAACCTATGTCCTTTGGTTTTTGACTTGTGTGGAAAACATTGAACATCTGGTCACCATTTCCTATATAATAACCCATCATATGCTTAACGACTGTTATTAAGTTTTTCCCACGGGCTAAATAACCCTAATTCTTTTTAACTTTCATTATAAGTCCTATTTTCCAAACCTTTAATCATATGAGTTGCTTCTTTCCTTTGGATATTCTCCAAGTTCTCTTCATATCTTCAAAGTAGACACATCCAATATTTTTTTAAGTACCTCTACTTACTGGCTCATAGTCAGTCATCTATCTACTAAGGTCCCTTCTTTAGTTTTTTTCTTGTATCTGCACATAGCCGAACATTTTTTTGTTCTCTCTATTTGTCTTTAGTGATTTTTACTTTTGGCCACTTCTCCAGCTTGTCAAAATCTTTTATAATTCTAATCTTCAAGGTCCTATCCTCTTAGAGAGTCACCTGAAATGTCAAATCTTCACTGACTCGCATGCAAAATGTTAAAGAAAGGGAAAATCCATATAGACGCAAAATCAGATCCAGGTATCTTTGAAGGTCAGCTATATGGCAAAATTATGTACTTTAAAAAACAAACCTAAATTCAGATAAAGGACATTTAGTGGAGTAAGGAATAGATAAAAAGGTCAGGTTAACCTATCTTTGCTTTTGTGACTTTTTTTTCTCCTCCTCCAAAAATATTTATTAAACACCCTTGTGTTCTGTGCTAGGTGTTGCAGCAAGTGAGTTAAACAGATGTGCCCCTTGTCCTTGACAAACTCAGGTGCTAAAATAAATAGCATTGATGTAACCTCACAAAAAGAACAAAATAAGATCATGGCAAACATCTCAGTAAATATTCCACAAAATGTGCAAAATTTTGCATGAAGTGTTGCCTAAAATTATATAATACTGGAATCTCCAACTGGTAGATCTTGAAATGAGACTTAGTTGATTTAAAGGTGATAGTTACCACCACCTTCTCCTCCTAGTGACCAGGAAGTGGGAATCATTACAAGTCTCCTTTGCTTCTCTTTCTATCCTTTCCCTTGGTCCTGCCACTCATGTATTGCCCTCTACCTATCTGATTTTAGGCTTTCAGAGCCACAAAAGGGAGTATTTTCCATAGAGAACTGAATATCCTTAGTGTATAGTAGATGTGATCTTTGAAAAAGAGATATTTATTTAAGTGGGGGGAGGGAAACCAGAGGTGGTTATTTTATGGGAACTATGGAAGAACAGAGAAGAGCTTTTTGGTAGCATTTTGAGGGGGAGGAAATAGATTTCCAAGTACAATATAGGGAAGGAAGACTATTTGGAATCAGAGCATCAGGGCTTTACTTGTCAGTGTGACCTTAGGAAGGTCATTTAACAACCATAGGGGCCTCAGTTTCTTCATCTGTAAAATGAGGAGATTCAAAGTGTTCAAGGTTCCTTCCAGTTCTGAATATCTGATCCTATCCTCTGATTTCTGAATAATACTTAAGAAAGAAAATCCAAAGGGTCCTAAAGAGTAGTTGGCCTTGGTGGTGAGATATAGTGAAATGAGGAGCCTCGTTCGAATCCTGGTTCTGCCACTTTATATGAGTTACTTTACTTCTCTAGGCCTTAGTTATGTCATCTATAAAATGAATGTGTTGGACTAGATAATCTCTGAAATTCCTTTCAACTCTAAAACTTATGATTCTATCATCCTCTAAGTAGAAAGGGGAGTAGGGAGAAAGGGATCAATTAGTTTGGCAAGTGTTCTGATGAGACGGATACTTTTAAAGCATGGTTAAAGAATTTTATATTCTATTGAGGAGGGGGATTAGGATCCATTGCAGAATTTTTATAAAGATTAGTGCTAGAATTGAAATGATGGGCTATTTGTTTCAAGCTCTAGTCACACCCTCAGCTTTGCTGCTTTGCCTGACATATTTGCCTCTCTCCCTCCTCTACCTCCAGCCGAATGTAAACTGCTGGAGGGCAGTGACTATCTATTTTTGTCTTTGTATTTTCAGATGAGGAGGATGCCTTTTACATAACAGATGCTTAATGAATATTTGTTATTTCGATTTGAATTTAGTTCAGGAGAACCCATACAGAGTGGTTCTCAATAAATGCAATAATAAATAGTTAAGCTCTTTTCTAGTCTCCCCCCCCCATCCCATCTTCCTAAAATTCTGCTCTTATTAATTGTTTAAAAAAGTACTTGACTAAAATCTTTCTCTGGATTTAGGATACAGATTGTCCCCTTTTCTCTTGAATCATGGTACAGAAATTCTATTGAAATAACAAAGAAAAAATTTTTTCCCCTATGCCAACTGGAAAATGTCACTCATTCCACACAATTCTAACACAGATTATGTAAATTAAGAAAAAATATGAGAGGAGTAGTGACAGTGACAGTAAATAAAACATGAAGATAATAGGGAACGGCTGAATCAGGTAAGGCATTATTTCTAATAGGAACCACGTGTTTTCAAAATTCATTCCACACAAGCAGGTGCCTTTAAATTGCTGTTGAAGGGTCCTTTGCACATGGTTGTTTATGGTGAGTTAGTTAAATTCAGTACTTATTTACTCATGGATCAGGCAGTAAGTGTGCTAATGAGCAAAGTAGAGCTTGAGACATTCACTTCAGAAATGCAGATGCTCCAGGCTGGGAGCTGGGAAAAAGGGCCTTCCTTCCTCTTTGTAAAAGTGCCAATGTGTGGGAAAATGCTGATTTCATGTTGAGGCTGGGGAACAGTTAAAGTTGGTCCAAGCTTAAAGAGAAGTTAAATTGTTAAATATGAATTGCATAATCGGCAAGAGTATATTCACTGCCTTTCTTTTTTGCTTACAGTTTAAAAAATGCTCATAGAAGGGATGAATGTATTATTGATTATCCAAGCCCATTGTCATTTGCCACATAAATAATTGCAAAGAGGTTTTACAGCTTTAAAAGTGACTGTAGTCAACATAATTGTGCAAATTACAGGTATTCCTTATTAGACATTTTTCATATCTCAATTAACATTTTCCACCCACTAAGTTTTGAGCAATGAAGGGACTGAGCCTGGAAGTTATTACTGAATAAAGAACAATCCTTTTCAGACTTGTAAGTTGTCACTGAAAATGTTACATTTATCCTTTAATTAGTAAAGCTAGTTTTCCTATCTTGACTTTAATGACCAGTCGGAAATTCTCCTTACTTTGTTGGCTTCCTGACACTAAATGTACCACTTTTGACCTGGAGAAAGTTAAAATTTCTGTCAAGTAATTCCAATCCCACTATTCCTTCAGAGTGGCATGGGGTGAGGATCTGGAAACATTTAAAGGTTCTTGGAAATGAGAATATGCTCTAGGATCTTTATCTCTTCCTAAGGTAGTTAGGGCTGTGGATTCAATTTTCTCATGCCTATATTTGGAATATTTGTAGGAGCAAATGTGCTTAGAGGCAAACACAAATGACATGAAAGGATTTCCATTCAGAATTCCCTTTCCTAATTATTGTTGGAAATTAGAAATAATTTTTAGACTCTTTGCCCTATATTTGCTGGTTACTGGACTACTGCAGAGGAGAATTTATACTTTGCTTGGGGAAAATATTCCTACTTAGAACTTTCTCAAAGTCCACTATATAGTTTAATCATATTTAATTTTTGGTTTTAGTGAAAAGATGGCAATGTGCTTTTTCCTCAAGATGCAGTCCCTACTGTAACCTCAAATCAAATATTAATTTGAAATATATAAATACTGTTTCCCTGACTCCATTTGCATGGCAGCAAGTGTTGTAAATTCTGGACAAGTTAAAGTCCCAGGTGGACTTTGCTATAGAAAGCTGAACAGTAATTTCAGAAAATGTTAAATCTTGAATATACCTGAAAGGTCATTTAGTCTAACCTTTCCTCACTTTACAACTCAAGAAAGTAAGACCCAGAAAATTTGAAAAGGCTCAAGGTAATAGGGCAAGGAGATAGCAGGTTTGGGAATAAAACCCAGATTTTCTGTCTTCAAAGGACTGTACTTTCTCCATAACATTAAAAAAGTAATGAACACTTATAGATTTGTTAGGTGAAGGTCTGCTTATAAAAAGAATCCTTTATAGTTAAGGACAATGCTGCATAGAAAAGATTGCCTTAATAATAATGATACAAATAATGATAGTTGACATTTATTGAGTGCTTAATGGTTTAAAAGCTGTTTTTTATATGAGATTTCATCATAATTATTTGGTTTTAACATGATAATATGATTTTTTTTAAATCATGGATAATTATGAATAATGATGCTAATTCTAAACGAGATTTTCTTTTTTTTTTTCTTTTCAGGACTTTATCAGACCTTATGATTCATCACTTTAAAGGAAGAACCCTCAACTGTCTTATAGCAATTCAACATGAGAAAGAGAAAGTTAAAAACAGTTGATTAGTGCTGACTGCCAGTTTGATCATGGTAGCTAAAGACAGGTACATTTTTCTAGTGCGCTTGTTAGTTTTTGCGTCTGTCTCATAGGAAAGCATACTGTGATTCACAATCATACTTCATCATTCCAACTTTTAAATTTTTTTTACTTTCAATACATAATTGTTGAGTGTTGAGCTGGTTTTTTTTCCCCATCAGAAGAGTATCTTTGACAGTCTAAAAGATCATTCTACTTTTTAACTTTTATAGTAGCTGATTATTTTTAAATTTTCAGATTGGATATGGGCTGACTTGTTAACTTTGTTATGGTTTCAGATGATGTATATTTCTATGTATTGCTTTAGTTGCTGTGTTTCAAATTTCAAAGTATTATTTATGAATAAGTGTATAATCTATGTAGCCTAATCAAATTCAAAGTTTTGAAATGGTGATCTGCCACTACATGTTTCTTCCCCCCTGGAAAAGTTTTGTTTGCCACTTTAAGTTTCTTATTCCAAATCAATTTTCAATGGGAAATGCCAGTATTTTACCACCAAGGGGGCAAATTTTTCTGTTGCTTATACATAAGATAATTTTTACACTATTCCTATTCTTCCTAATCCCCTCAAACAGGAAGAATTTCAGAAAGAGTGAAATGAGATCACTTGTTTATGTTTTTATCAAGTTTTTAAATAAAATATTAGAAGCGAGGAAGCCATCGCAATGATCATATATTATTAATACGTGGAATTTATACCAGGAATACAGGACTGGTTTAACCTTAGGAAAAGTATCAGCATAACTGACCATGTCAATCAAAGAACAAACAAAAAATCATATGATCTCAGTAGATGAAGAAAAAGCTTTTGACAAAATACAATACTCATTCCAGTTAAAAACTCTAGAAAATATAGGAATATATGGAGCTTTTCTAAAATGATAAATAGTATTTATCTAAAATCAATAGCAAATATTGTCTCTAACAGGGATAACAAGTTTTCCCAATATAATCTGGGGTGAAGCAAAGATCCACCTTATCACTACTATTATTCAATGTTGTACTAGAGATATTAGTCATAGCAATAAGAGAGGAAAAAGAAATTGAAGGAATTAGAATAGGCAATGAGGAAAAAAAAAACCTATCTCTCTTTGCAGATGATATGATGGTATACTTGGAGATTCCCAGAAAATCATCTAAAAACTAGTTGAAATAATTAGCAACTTTAGCAAAGTCAAGGGGTTTTTAAAAAATCCCACATAAATCATCAGCACCCACAAAGTCCAGCAGCAAAAGATAAAAAGAGAAATTCCATTTAAGATAACTATAAACAGCATAAAATACTTGGGAATCTACCCACCAAGACAAATCCAGAAACTATATGAATACAATTACAAAACACTTTTCACACAAATAAATTCAGATCTAAACAACTGGAAAAATTTTAGTGTTTCATGGGCAGGCTGAGCCAATATAATAAAAGCAACAATTTTATCCAAATTAATATATTTATTTAGTGGCCATACCAACCAAACTATCAAAAATTATTTTATATAGCGAGAAATAGTAATAACAACACTCATTTAGAAGAACAAAAGGCCAACAATAAAAAGGGAATTAATTTTTAAAAATGTGAAGGAAGGTGCCCTTTGAAGTACTAGACCTCAAACTATTTTACAAAGCAGTAATCATCAAAACAGTCTGATACTGGATAAGAAATAGACTGATAGATTGGTGGAATAGATTAGGTATACAGTGAACAGTAGAAAACTACTATGGTAATCTTGTAAAGACTTTTGGGACAAGAACTCACTATTTGATAAAAACTGCTGGGAAAACTGGAAAGCGGTTTGGCAGAAACTAGAAACAGACAGAAACAACACCTCACACTATATATCAAGATAACGTCAAAATAGGTTCATGATTTATACATAAAGGGTGATACCATAAGCAAATTAGGGGAGTGTGGAATGATTTACTTGATAGATCTATGGATCAGGGATAAATTTATGACCAAACAAGAGATAGAGAGCATTATGGGATATAAAATGGATAATTTTGATTATATTAAATTAAAAAGTTTTTGCACAAACAAAACTGATGTAGCCAAGATTAGAAGGAAAGCAGAAAACCAGGAAAACATTTTTACTGCAGATTTCTTTGATAAAGGCCTCATTTCTTAAATATATAGAGAACTGGGTCAAATTTATAATAATAATAGTCATTCCCCAATTGATAAATGACCAGCTTTCAGATGAAATTGAAGTTATCTCTAATCATATGAAAAAATGTTCTAAATCACTATTGATTAGAGAAATGCAAATTAAAACAGCTCTGTGGTACCACCTCATACCTATCATACTGTATTTCCCATGTATAAGATGCACCTTAATTTTGGGGCCCAAACTTGAAAAAAAATGTGTTACATAAAGTTATTGAACTCAGGTTTCATTCATCTGCTCATAGCTTTCAGGCATATTTTGGGCAAATCTGGTGCGTGTATGCATGCTTAATCGATTATGTTTCATGAACCTGAAACACCAATTGTGTCCTCCTTTGAAATCAGTAACTTCTTTTTCATCAACAATTCTTGTTGCCTCATGCTGAACCATCTTTGTGGATACAGGAATTCCAATTGCCCTTTGCTCTTCAATCCATGTCTTCAATTCGTTTTCTAAATCAGGCCATTTTGCTGACTTGCCTCTCATGGCCTTCTTCTGCCCTGTTGTTTTCAGTAGGGTTTCTTCTTCCCATAGCTAGTCTCAGATTGTTTTCTCAGTTGGAGGAGGACCAAACTTACGTTCAGCAGCACGATTCCTTTCACTTTTGCAAACTGGATCACTTTTAACTTGAATTCAGCATTGTACAAAAATCTTTTCTGAGCCATTTCTGGGCAGAATGTGGTGAAATGTAACCTAATATACTGGTAACAAATGTAAAACAATGAACTCAAAGACAACAAGCACAAAAAAGCAAGAAATGCAAGTAAAAAAATCTACAAGCACTGTATAAGACACACCCAGTTTTTAGACCCCAATTTTTTTTGAAAAAGGGTGCATCTTATACATGGGGATATATGGTAATGCATAATATAAAAGAAAAATGACAAATGTTGGAGGCAATGTGGAAAAATTGGTACACTAATGCACTGTTGGTGGAATTGTGAATTGTTCTAACCATTCTGGAGATCAATTTGGAACTATGCCCAAAGTGCTATAAAACTGTACATGCCCTTTGACTCAGAAATACCACTACTAGCTCTGTATTCTGAAAAGAGTAAAAAAAAAAGAGGAAAAGGATCTATATGTACAAAAATCTTTATAGCAGCTCTTTTTGTGGTAACAAAGAATAAGAAATTGAGGGGATGCCCATCAATTGGGGAATGGCTGAACAGGTTATGGTATATGACTGTGATAGAATACTGTTATTCTATAAGAAATGTTGAGCAGGATGCTTTCAGAAAACCTGGAAAGACTTACATGGACAGATACAAAGTGAAAAGGGGAAAACCAGGAGAACATTGCCCATAGTAACAGCAATATTGTACAATGATCAATTGTGAATGACTTAAAGACCCAAAATAATTCTAAAGGACCTATGATGAAAAATGCTGTCCACTTCCAGGGAAAGAAGTGATGGAATTGGAATGCAGATTGGAGCATAATGTTTTTTAAACTTTATTTTTCTTATTTTATTTTTTCTCTGTTTTCTTTTACAACATGACTAATATGAAAAATGTTTTCCATGACTGCATATGAATAAGCTTTATCAAATTGCTTGCTTTCTCAATGAGGGGGATGGGATAGGAAGGTGGGAAAGAATTTGGAATGCAAAATTGCAAAAAATGAAGGTTAAAATACTTCTTACATGTAATTGGGAAATATCTATATCTATATATACATATATATATAAAGAAGTGAGCAAGCCTTTCACTCTACTAGGCAGACTTTTCAGTTTGCTGGTACTTGTTCCCTGTATTTGTAGCCAAAGTTGGGTGATATATTGTCACATATAAAATACATACATATATACATATATGTGTACATACATTTATACATATATAATACACATGTATCTGAATTTTTATATGTTATTTGAGCAATGACAAGCCAATTAATAGATTTTTAATAAATATAGAGATCAGTGTGACAGAGTAGATATAAGTTTGGCCTTGGAATCAGGACATGGATTCAAGTCCTGCCTCTAACATTACTGTATGTAATTATGGACATGACACTTAATCTCTCAGTGCACTAGACAACTTTGAGAATGTGTCACTCTGCATTGGCTGAGGGGAAAGAATTTCTACGCTGGGGTTCCCCACATAGGTGTGTCAGAATACCATGTTTGATGCTCTAAGGGAAAAACTCACGCATAATAACAAACCACTTCTCCATTTGGTTTGTAAAGTACGAGAGGAAGTAGTAAGTACTTTTTGATTGAACACCAACTTTTGAAATTCTCCTTAAAAATGCCTGATTCTTTCTAGGTTTTAGATGGAATATTGCACATACAGTTGTTGACTTTTGGGAGAAAATGACACAATATGATTTCAAAGTCAACCTATCCCTTGGACTATGAAAGTCACTAATCATCGACTAAATTAACTGTAGGATCATTCTAACTATAGGTCACTTTCTTCTTTCCTCCTCCATTTGTCTTGTATGACACCTAGGTCTCTATTGTTGTACATTAACAGATCTCTGATATCATTATATGTGCCTTTGAATTGTTGAGATCACACTCCATCTGTGCCTTCTTATCTCGTTAGATTCTCATACATATCCTACTGGAAGTCCTTGAGAGGTTGTTGACCCAACATACTGAAGGCTTCCCTTTAGATCTATTTGCCTTGCATGGCTAACAGGGTAGTACATGGGCTTTCTCTCCCCTAGTTCTTCTCTATTCTTCCTACACAATTGACCCACCTCCTTTTTGTGTTTGTAACCTTTTCAGTGTTTTTTTTTAAATCATTTTTACCTGCAACATTCTTTATTACTAAAAATTTATAGCCTATTCATACTGGTTAGGTGACCTGTAATTTTGATTTGTCACAGATTGCAGAATTTTGTGATCCACAGCCATATAGCATCACCATAAAAGTATTATTAAAAAAGGTAGGTCTTCCAAAAATGAGAAATACAGAAGGGGATATGGCAAAATAAGTGCATTAATACATTGTGGGTTGCACTGTGAACTAGTGCAACCATTCTGGAAATCAAGTTGGAGCTATGCCCCCCAAAACTATTATATTGTGCATACCATTTGACCCAGTGATACTGCATCTAGATATATACCTTAAAGAGATTAAAGAAAAAGAAAAAAAGACCCACATATACCACAGTATTTATAGTATCTCTTTATATGGTGGCAAAGAATTGAAAATTGAAGATTGCCCATTAATTGGAGAATAGCTGAACAAGTTATGGTAAATGAGTGTAATATAACACTGTTGTACTATAAGAAATGATGAAAGGGATGGTTCAGAAAAACCTGATAAGACTTGTGTGATGTGATGCAAAGTGAAGTAAGCAGAACTATAACAATTTATACAGTAATAGCAACATTGTAAAGGTAATCAATTTCAACACTTAGTAACTCTGATTAACACAATGGCCAACCACAATTTCAAGGACTCCTGATGAAATATGCAATCCACATCAGAGACCTAACGGACTCAGTGCAGATTGAAGCCTACTTTCTTCTTCTTCTTTCTTTTGGAAAATGGATCATATGAGAATTTGTTTTGCATATATTTGCGTATTTGTGATAGATTTTGTTTTTCTTCTTAATAGCCAGGAAGGGGAAGATGGAAAGGCAGGGAAAAATTTGAACTGAAAATAAAATGAAATTGAATTAAAAAAATGTGGTCTTTTCCCCTTATATGCCAAAATATTTATAGTAGCAATTTCTATGTTAGCAAAAAACTAGAAACAAGATAGTTCCAAATGTACAAACATTTTTTGAACATGTGGGTCTTTCCCCTTTTTCTTTAATCTCTTTGGGATATAGATCTATAACATTAGCTGGAGAATGGTGGAAAAAATTGTGGCATGTAAATGTAGTGGAATATGATTTTGCCTTAAAATGATGACCGAGGGATTCATAGAAACATGTGATGACTTGTATCAATTGCTTATGAGTAAAGTAAGTAGAACCAGGAGGATAATATACACAGACTATAGTAATCAAACTTGAAAAAAAGCACAACTAAACCAAACCCCACTAAACTAAAGCTCCATGCTGAGTAATTGCAACGCTCAATTTTAGCCCTAAGTAAGAGAACATGAGCATCTCCTTCATTTTAATGCGGAAATGTGGGGTTATGACTGTGGAATGTTGACTACATTGTCAGACAGGGTCATTGCATTGATTGGTTCTGCTTTACTGTTTTTATTTGCTTTATGGGATGGCTTATTTGGAACAGGGTTATAGTCTGAAATAACTGCTATAAAAACAAAAGGCATTAATAAAGAACAGTAAAAATAAAAATAAGTAATAATAATAACAATATGACTTTTTGTTTCAAGTAGAAATCTGGGGTCATAAAAAGTCCTCTATCATTTCCCAATGGCAATCTAGCTCACTCTCTTTCTCCTTTTCAATCCTGGGCCCAATTCATTATCTATCTGAAATATTTGTGCAAGATATATGTATTGATGGACCACCAATATAGATGGTCAAATTAACTGCAAATCAGTTTAGACAATAAGTATTCTTCATCCTCTTGGTTTTTCCCTGTGTAAAATAAAGTCAAAATCTCTAAGTCTCATTTAGAAGGCCATATAATATTGCTGCATTTGATGCCATAACTATAGTTTCGTCTGCAAACAGGATTACCTGGAGATCCTTGTCATCTATAGAAATTTTCTCTTCCATTTAGACTGAGACCTGGATATCATATTTAGAGTACTAACAATTAAGGGAATGTTTATATCTGAATGAATGGTCTCTGAATAAAATTGTGGAATTCATAGCACTCTCTATCCCCCTTTCCTCTGCCACTGTCACTGTATAAAGTGATAATGTCATCCTGGGTGCTGTCTTGTATTTTACTTTGTTTCTTGGGATGCCATGATCTAAGATATATATGCTCTAGTCAAAGGTATGCCTACAGTCAAAGTATTTTTAGGGAAAGTAGTATATTTATACCTATATGACATCTCAGCGTATGTAAATATGTGTGTGTGTGTGTGTGTGTGTGTGTGTGTGTGTGTGTGTTTGAACACCTATCAAACTGAATCGTCTACTCTATGTTACTTTTGAATGTGACACATGAAATTTAAAAATGTTCAATTTAGGCATTATTTCCTGAAGTTTCTTGGATTGGTTTCTCTGAATGGTGAAATGATTTTTAAACCTGGAAAATTCCTTTTACACATTACTCCTAAAATTATAACTTCTCCCAGTAATAAATAAAAACATAGAACTAGAAAAAGGCTTTCTTTTTCTTTTTTTAAATTGATTTACTTATTTTTAGTTTTTAACATTTAGTTCCATAAGATTTTGAGTTCCAAATTTTCTCCCCATCTCTCCCCTTTCCCTACCCCAAGATGGTGTGTAATATGATATAGGATCTACATATACATTCATATCGAACCTATTTTCACATTAGTCGAGTTGTAAAGAAGAATGAGAACCAATGGGAGAAACCACGAGAAAGAAGAAACAAAAAAATGAAAAAAGAGAGCAAGTAATATGCTTCAATCTGCATTCAGTCTCCATAGTTCTTTGTATGGATGTGGGCAGCATTTTCCATCATGAGCCCTATGGAGTTGTCTTGAACCCTTGCATTGCTAAGAAGAGATAAATCTGTCAAAGTTAGTTTTTGCACATTGTGACTGTTACTGTGTGCATTGTTCTCCTGGTTTTGCTCACTTCTCTCAGCATTAGTTCATTCAAGTCTTTCCAGGTTTTTCTGAAGTCTACTGGCTCATCATTTCTTATAGCACAATAGTATTCCATTACATTCATATACCATAACTTCTTCATCCATCCCCCAATTGATGGGCATCCCCTCAATTTCCAGTTCTTGGCCACCACAAATGTATTAGTTGATGATAGTAACACCTCTCATCTATATTGTACTTTAAGGTTTAACAAAGGGCTTACCTCGCAACAATCCTGTGAGGTGGGTGGTATAAGAATTACTCATTATCCCCATTCTAATTTAGACATAAGCATGTTTTCTTCTCCAATAAAATGTAAGTTTCTTGAGGGCAGAGAGTGTTTCATTTTTGGTTTTGTATCCCCAGTACTAAGTACCGTGTCTGTTTTATATTAGGCATTCAATAAATGCTTGACTATTTACAGATGAAAAGCTTGAGTATCAGAGAGATCAAGTAATTTACCTAAGGTCGTGGTGTAGGAGGTAGGATTTGAGCCTCAGTCTTTTGATTTCACCACCTATATCCTTTGGACCTGTACCAGTATGTATTACTGTTTTTTTCATGCTTTTTCCCCTCTCTTAGAATTGAATACCTGAAGCTCATCTAATAAAGGACTGTTCAATTTAGAACACTGCTGGGGATGTATAGATAGATGAAATGGAATAACTCTTGAGATGAGGCCTAGAAGAACCAAACTGGCATTAGAAACACTTATGTTCATTAAAGATTCCTGGAGCATTTGTTGTTGTGGAATATGATTCCAAACCCTGGATAAATGCCAGTTATGGCAGTTGCTGGGGATGGGTGAATTAATGTGAGTAAATTAAAAACTGACCTAAACTTTTGCTTGTAAATTGTATTTTTTTATTTCAAGTCTAGAGACCTGAGACATCTTGAGACTTAGAGACATCTGGATACCTTCCCTTTCCACGTGTTTTATTTTTTCTCAGTAGTCTGACTACAACTGGAGAGGAGAGACATGAATTATCTATTTGTCTGTTATTCCTGGCCTGTTTAGAAACCTGGTGAGCAGAGACTTAGACCGAGTTAAATTTTGGATAAGTTGTCGCAAAACATGTAAGGGCTTATATGAATTGAATTACTGAACGTTTTAGGAGCAGGCATTAGTAATCAAATTCTGACTACCAGAAACTCAATTGAATTTCAGGTGATGCAAGTGATCTTCACTTTTTTCTCAGTCATTGTGTTTCTGTGTAATGATTCAACTATATCCCTCACTGCTACTTGTGAAATCTTTTACTTATTTCTGGCTGATGCTCTAGCAGTGTACTTCTCCCAATGGTTGTGTTCATGGTTTTCAGTCTCCTAATTCTTGATTCTCTATTCCTCTATTCTTTGTGCCATGTCTTTTCATTGAGTGGGAGACAATCAAATGGATTTGGGAACTTGTTAACTTGAAAATTTTCCCCAAAAATGTAGATACAAATCCATCCATGCCTGCCCATCTTGTGCCACCCTTGTCTGTGTCCTCCCATTACTTCTCTACAGAGTGTCCACCCATCATGCTAGAAGCCTTCTCTTTATACTCACATCTTGCTGACATTAGTGGAGCACTCTGACTGTTGATATGTTATCACTGAATCCTTTCCATATGAACAATTCACCTTCTCTTTCCACCATACATTTCCTTGATAATATATTTTTGGTTCCTCTTTGGTTCTACGTTATGACCTCCTTACCCCCATTATGTTCTTCTCCATTGACCTCTTTGTGTTTAGTCACTTCTAATCTTTCAGAGATTGTTTTATTCTATGAATCACTGCAGGATTGCAATAATGGTAGGATTCTGATACAAAAGGTAAGTCCTTGTTTTCGTGGGAATCTTGGGGGTTATTAAAGAAGCTTTGTGATTTCTAGGAGGCAATCCAGTCCATTCTCTTGCTTCTATCAATTGTAGGCTCAATTCATTCTCCATTTGTATTTTCTGTCCCAGATTGTGCATGTATATGTGTGTGTTATGTGTATATATTGATGACATTAAGTTCTATAGGCTGTCTATCCAATATGTAGTGTATGGCCAATATTTATTCATATGGTATTTCTTGTTTTGATACACAGACCAGACACTTTTGGGTAGTTACAGGTCTTTTTGAGAAAGCTCTGGGCCCTGAGGTAATCATCCCATAATATTATCTGTAAGAAAAAGCATTTTAGCAGAACTTGCCATTCCCAAGTAATCTTTCTTTACCTTGGACTTTCTTTTTTTAACATTTTAATTTCATTAAATATTTTCCAGTTCCATGTACAATTTTTTTTAACAATCATTAAAAAACATGAGTTCCAAATTCTCTCCTTTTTGCTAGCCCTCCTGCCTTAATAAGGTAAGCACTTTGACATCTATCATACATGTGAAGTCATGCAAAACATATTTCCACATTAGCCATGTTATAAAACAGACAATAATATAAAATGATAAAAATAAAGAACAAAAAGTATACTTCAATTTGCATTCAGAGTTCATCAATTCTCTCTCTGAAGGTGAATATCCTTTTTCATCATGGATCCTTTGGAATTATCTTGGATCAGTGTCTTGATCAGAATATCTAGGTCTTTCATAGTTGATCATCCTTACATTATTGCTGTTACTGTGTATAACAGCCACCTGGTTCTGCTCACTTCAGTTTGTATCAGTTCATACAAGTCTTCCCAGGTTTTTCTGAAATCATCCCATTCATCATTTCTTATAACACAATAGTTATCACAGTCATATGCCACAATTTGTGCAACCATTCCCCAGTTAATGGACATCCCCTCAGTTTTCAATTCTTTGCCACCATGAAAAGTGCTGCTATACATATTTATGTATGAATTAAAAAAAAACTTTTTTAAGTCTCTTTGAGATATAGACCTAGTAGTGGTATTGCTGGGTCAAAGCATATGCACGTTTTTTTAGCTCTTTGGGCATAGTTCCAGATTGATCTCCAGAATTGTTGTATCAATTCACAACTCCACCAATAGTGCATTAGTGTCCAATTTTTCCACATTCCTTCCAGCATTTGTCATTTTCCTTTTTTGTCATGTTGGTCAATTTGATAGGTATGAGGTGGTATCTCTGAGTTGTTTTATTGTATTTAATTTGCTATCAGTAGAAATTTAGAACATTTTTGTGTGACTAGTGATAGTTTTGGTTTCATCTTCTGAAGACTGCCTGCTGATATTCTTTAACCATTTATGAGCTGAGGAATGGATTCTATTTTTATAAATTTGACATACCCATACATATTTGAGAAATGAATCCTTTATAATAGAAATTTACTATAAATCCACATGCCACTCCCCCACCCCAGTTTCCCCTTTTTCTTCAAATTTTGGCTTTATTAGTTTTGTTTATTCAAAAAGCTTTTTAACTTTATGAAATCAAAATTATCTATTTTGCTTCTTGTGATCCTCTCTATCTCTTGTTTGGTCATAAACTTTTCCCTTATCCATAGATCTGGCAGGTATTTTTTTCCGTGCTCCCTTAATTCACTTATGATATCACCCTTTTTGTCTAAATCAAGTATCTATTTTGACCTTATCTTGGTGTCTGATGTGAGATGTTGGTCTATGCCTAGTTTCTGTGAAACTGCTTTCCAGTTTTTCCAGCAATTTTTGTCAAATAGAGAGTTTGTGTCCCAAAAGCTTGGATCTTTGAGTTTATCAAACACTAGATTACCACAGTCATTTATTACTGTGTATTCTATTCCTAATGTATTCCACTGATCCACCACTCTATTTCTTAGATAGTTTTGATGATTACCACTTTGTAATCTAGTCTGAAATCTGGAACTGCTAGGCTACTTTCCTTCACATTTTTTTCTCTGATTCCTTTGATATTCTTGACTTTTTGTTCTTCCAGATGAATTTTATTATTATTTTTTCTAGCTCTATAAAATAATTCTTTGGAAGTTTGATTGGTATGGCACTGACTAAGCAAATTAACTCCTTTAACTTTACTTTGGTTCTTCTCTATTGTGGCAGCATTTATACACCTCACTGTTTTATTTATAATCAGATGGTAGGATAAGGTTATTTCTGTTAATTAAATCTTTCAAGAAATCTTGAACGGTTGCATAAGAGATACCTGCTGCAAAATAGCCTTTAAGGAGATATTTTCCTCTACCAAATCAAATATTTTTTTCATAATCATCAAACAGCACAATGGGACCTTATATTTTCCACACATTCTATTCAGTTGTAAAATAACAATGTTGTCTATTGTTGAATATTGATTTCAAAAGCCTGCTTGTTCACGTTAATCTTTTTTTTTTTTCAAAATTGAATGGGAAGTCCAAAGTCGTCTTATTCAGTGCTTAGCACCATGTCTGGCATAAACTTTGTTGTTGCTGCTATTTGTCCTCTGTTTTCCAAGAGGAGCAATGACATCACAGGGCAATATTGTGATTTGTGCATGAATTGGATTTAAGTGAGGCAGAGTTGCGCAGTCATCAGGCTCCTTCTGTCTTCCAGAGCCATCAAAGTCCAGTGGCAAGACAAGAGTCAAGATGATGGGCCATGATTCAGGATGCAGACTTTGGTGTCTGACCAAGCTCTGAGTACTCCACAATGCCTGCGTGGTTGTTGGAACAATTTGTTCTCATCCACTTATTCCACTGGGAAAAGTCTTCATTGGCTTGGGAGAGAAATCCTCCTACCTCATCGATGGAATTGAGGCCTGTTGGTTGCCCGCAACCTGCTTTAGTCCTTCTACTGTGATAGTTTTATTGGGGTGTGGCTGCTGGGCATGCTACAGCTTCTTGAACCCACAGGTGTATGGCGTGTATGGAGTGTTCAGGGAGGACTAGTACCTCTGGTGTGAAGGCTTGCTGAGCCCTTTTCAGAGCTGTTCATCCACCTTTGGTGTCCACCTTTACCCCAACTCTCATCTGTGACTCCAAGAAACTGGAACATATTAGGTGCTTAATAAATGTTTCTTGCTTGATTAATTGACCTAATCCCATCTGTACTTTAATAGTATTCCCCAAGGTACAGCTACTTTGCCAGCATTATACAATGTAGGGGAGAAAAGTGCTCAGTTGAAGCTATTCACACATGTCCTGAGGCCTATCCTTAGGTCAGTCTAACACAAATTGAAGTCCTCAGTATGATTATAATTGATTTAGTCTTTCAGTTCATTCCTGTGACTCACATTGTGTGTGACTCATTCCTATGCATTTAGTGCAGCCTCTGAGACTGAGATGATACAAAGTATGGATTAATTCTCTGCTGCTTGTGCTAATTTTGGCCTAACAATTAACACCAAGAAAACAGAGGTTCTCCACCAGCCAGCACCACACTATCTGTATGTGGAACCACTGGTTACAGCAAAGAGAAAATTTCAATACCGTGAATAAGTTCACTTACCTCGGTAGTGTACTTTCCAGGGATGTACGCACAGATGATGAGGTTGATGCATGAACTGCCAGAGCTAGCTCAGTGTTCGGGAGGCTCCAAAGGAAAGTGTGGGAGAGAAGAGGCATTAGACTGTTTACCAAACTGAAGCTCTACAGAGCTGTTATGCTGAACTTGTCATTCTATGCCTGTGAAACCTGTATACCAGCCAGAAAATTGAACCACTTCCATTTGAATGTCCTAAGAAGATTCTGAAGATCACCTGGCAATATAAGATAGCAGACACACTGAAGTCCTTTCTTAAGCTAAAATGCCAAGTGCTCAAATTCTGTTGCAGAGAGTGAAACTCCAAAGGGTTGACCATATTGTCTGAATGCCAAATGTACATTTGCCTAAAAGACCATTTTATGGAGAACTCACACGAGGTAAGTGCTCACACGGAGGTCAGAAGTAGCGACACAAGGATGCTCTCAGTCTCTGTGAAGAATTTTGTAATCAGTTGTGAGACATGGGAGACACTGGCACAGGACCATCCAGAATAGCATGCCTGCATCAAACAAGGCACTGTTCTTTGTGCAAGGCAGAATTGTAGTAGCTCAAAGGAAATGTGAGATGTGCAAATTTAGAGATGTCTACCCTCCAAATGTCCATATGGACTATTTGTGCCCAACCTGTGGTATAGCTTTCCCATCTCATATTGGTCTGATCAGCTACAGTTGGACACACTGTACCTTGACCCCAACATAATGATGTCATTTTGATCCTCTTTGAGAACAAAGGACAACAACCGGTATCCCCCCTTTAAACTATTTGAAGACGACTTTCAAGTCTCCCATGCAGCTTCTCTTTGTCTGGTTAAAATGCCTCAGTTCTTTTACCTGTTCCCATATAGCATAGTTTTGAGTCACCTGACTATCCTAGTTTCTCTCCTCTGGACATACTTCCTCTTGTCAATGTCTTTTCTAATATGTAGCATCTAGTCCTGAAGGCATTACTTTAAATGATAGGAGAAAACATCTCTACTTCTGCTCTCTTTACTTCACAGCATTTTTGTCTCTTCACTCATTCTTTCATTCTTTCATTCCTTCCTTCAGTCTTAGAAGAGGTATTTTTTCTTTTTTCTAAGGCAGCCCTTCTACTTTCTTCAGGAAATTATTTTTTCAAATATTAACTTTATAATATTTTCAATCTTTTCCTCTTCACTGGATCCTTCCACTAAATATGCATAGCCAGTAGGTCCCTCTAAGGAAAATAAACAAACATCTTTTGATTTTGCTAATGAAGTGTGAAAATATTGGCCACAGGAAATAAAATTTTCAGCAGAGCAATGCTCTAAGACCATTTTTTTAAACCACAGAGGGGTAGAAATTTACACTGGCAGAGGGAATACCCCAAACTGCCAGAATCACAGATTATGAAATATTGGTGGTGCTATTAGCTTAAACTATTCAATTTTTAAAAAACTTTTTAAAAATTTATTTTTTTATTTTTAGTTTGCAACACTCAGTTCCACAAGTTTTTGAATTCCAAATTTTCTTCCCCTCCCTCTCCTGCCCCCATCCACCCAAGACAGCGTGTAATCTGATATAGGTTCTACATATACCTTCACATTGAACTCATTTATATAGTAGTCAAGTTGTAAAGAATTATAACCAATGGAATGGATCATGAGAAAGGAGAAACAAAACCAAAAAAGAAGGAAAAAAAGAGAGCAAAAAGTTTGCCTCAATCTGCATTCAGGCTCCATAATTCTTTCTGTGGACATGCGTAGCTTTTTCTGTCATGAGTCTTTTGGAGCTGTCTTTGAACCTTGTACTGCTGAGAACAGCCAAGTCTATCAAAGTTAGTCATCACAGATACCGTGTGTCTATAATCGTGTATAATGTTCTCCTGGTTCTGCTCCCCTCACTCAGCATCAGATCATGTAAGTCTTTCCAGGTTATTATGAAGTCCATCTGCTCATCATTTCTTATAACACAATAGTATTCCACTACATTCATATACCACAACTTGTTCAGCCATTCCCTAGTTGATGGGCATCCCCTTGATTTCCAATTCTTTGCCATCACCACAAAAAGAGCTGCTATAAATATTTTTGTACATATGGGTTCCCTTTCCTTTACCACTTGTGTGATCTCTTTGGGATACAGCCCTAGAAGTGGTATTGCTGGGTCAAAGGGTAAACTATTCATTTAAGAGCATTGCTTGGGATGTGTATTTAGATGACTGTAAACCCCTCAGTCTACTATCTTAATTTGTTTTTCACTGAAAAACATATTGGTTTTTTTCTCCATTTCTTTTCCCAACAACTGGTCAGTAACTGCTTGGTCAAAAACAATTTTTTTCTACTAAACAAAACTTTTTCCTGGTAGAAGTCCTTACTTCCTAAAACTTAGAAACTTAAAGAACTGACTCTAATTTCTCCTATTCCTAGATGCTCACTTTTTTATTAGATTCCGGTTTCCATTAATGTACTATGAGCCTCCAAAATATGGGGTTCAGGCAAAATGAGAACAGCTGTGGTTGTCTAAATAGCCCTGTCCTACTAGACCATGACTTAAGAAGTCAGCTTCCCCATCTCCTTTATCTGTCTGCTCCTTCAAATTCTCAGCAACTCATATGACTCTCTGCAGATGAATCAGGCTACTCTTCACCATGATAAGTTGATAATTATCTGTTTTTGCTACTTTGCCAGCATTTTACAACACGGGGGAGAAAATTGCTTGGTTGAAACTATTCACATACATGCCCTGAGGCCTATCCTTAGGTCAGTTTAATATAAATTGAAATTCTCAGTATGATTATAATTGATTTTGTCTCTCAGTTCATTCCTGTGACTCACAGACAGACCAGCTTAAGTGGGAGTCTGCAAAAATATCATATTCCCTTTGGGGTACACATAGACAAGACTGCCCCCCCCCTCCCACCTCACTAAGAATCTAACCTTATGAAGAGAATAGAAAGGAATCCATGCAATTCACACAAGGGGTCAGCATAAGGGACTGGTCCCAACATCACCCTTTGTTGCATCTATAAAGCTGAGTCCTATCGTTGTTCCCAAATTGACTTTCCTAAGTAGCCCCAGAGTGATGCTTTCTTACTGGCAGCACAATCAGTGGGGCTGGCTTCAATAATCTCCAGCAATTGTCTTATATACAATGTGGGTTTTTGTTAAAAGAAATATAATCACCAACCGCTGTCCCTGGGCTAATAATGAAGGCCCCTGCTCCTCTTTGAGGTAACCTGCTAATGCAGAAGTATGTATCTCCTTGGCCTCATGGTGAGCTTTTCTTTGTGGTATCTTGCTGATGCAGGAAGTCATGGCTATCTTTGTTGTACATTGCCTCACTTACTGACAGGAGTTCTCTTTGATTAATCACTCATTTACAATCAGTTATTAAGTCCTGTCAATTCACTCATAACATCTCTTGTAGTTCTTCTTTTCTATTCTCTCTTTTGAAACCCTCATTTAGATCCTTAGCACATTCCTCATGGACTCAGATATTAGTCTTCTAATTAGTTTTCCAGTTAACAGTTTATTTCTCCTCCCCTAAACCTATCTTGTGTGTTGCTGCCAGATAATTTTTTAAAGAATCTAATTTTCTTATGACATTTTCCTAATCAAGAATCTTTTTTTCTTTTAAGTTATTTTTATTTATTTTGTTAAACATTTCCCAATTCCATGTAAAATAATTTTTAACAACCTTTAACAATTTTTTTGAGTTATATTTTTTCCTTGCACCTCACTCTGCTCCTTGATAAGGCAAGCATTTTAGTTTCAATTATATATGTAAAGTCATGCCAAACATTTTCCCATTTTAGCCATGTTGGAAAAGAAAACACAAACAAAATAAAACAATAAAAGTAAGGGAAAAAAGTAATCTTCAGTTTGCATTCAGAGTTCATCAGTTTTTCTCTGGGTAGATAGCATTTTTCATCACGGGTCCTTTGGTATTGTCTTGGATTGTTGTCTTGATCAGAGTTGTTTTTCTGGTTCTTTTCACTTCACTTTTCATGAGTTCATATATGTCTCCTAAGGTTTTTCTGAAACCATACTCCTTGTCGTTTCTTATAGCACAACAGTATTTTATCGTAATCATATATCACAACTTGTTTAGCCACTCGCCGATTGATGAACATCTCTTCAATGTCCAATTCTTTGTCACCACAAAAAGAGCTACTACAAATATTTTTGTATAAATAGGATGATCAAGAATCTTTAATTGCTCTGCCTTGCCTATTGACTGAAGTCTATTCCCCTTGGGCTGGTGTTAAGTCCTTCTGCAATTAGTCATTTCTAGCCTACTTCCCTTTACCCTTCTATACACACACCAAATTAATGCTAGATTGTATTACTCACTGTCCCCTCAACAATATCTGCTGGTTTTTCTTTTTGTTTGTTTGCTTGTTTTTGCCTTCAGTGATTTTGCTTACACTGTTTCCTCACCTGGAAGGTCCTTCTCCTTCCTCATTTCCTCTATAGCTGTTTCACTCCTTAAGACAAATTTGACTTCATAAAAATCAGATTTGGTGGGATGAGATATATAACTCAAATAGGTTTTGGAAGGTGATAAGCAAAGGTGGTATATTAAAGGGAGGGAAGTGCATTTGGAGAATTTTATATTAAGAAAACATATTCATGTGAGGAAATCTAGAGCAGGGAAATATGGTAGAAAACATTTGGGTGAAGATTAGCTGGAGTAGAAACAAACGCAATAGTCACGTGTAAGAACACTACAGATGGTCTGGGCAGAAAGACAAAACACAAACCTAGAACAGAAGCATGATTTAATAGTGATAGAGAATTTGCTCATCTGACCTTTCAATATCAGTCTCTTACCCTCTTTCCCTCCCTCCCTTTTCCACCCCTCAGTTTTACCTCAGTAGAATAGATGATGATTTATTGACTAACAATGATAATTATGACAATTTCATCTTGGAAAAGATGGAGATACCAATAAAAGGAACCTCCATTCTGATTCCATTTTCAACATCAAGGAGGAACTGGTTGTTATGGTGGAAATTTTGGGAACCTTGGGAGGAAGTTACTGCATTTAAAATCAATAATACAGGAGATGAAAGTTAGGTATAGTCCAACATGTATCCTAGATTTTGGGAGAACATATTTCAAAGGAGAGAGGTAAAGGATAGGCAGGATATCATGAATAAAAATTCCATAGGGGAAGTCAGCCCAGGAAAGATGGGAAGCTCTCAAAAGTGAAATTCTTAAAACACAAAGAGAAACAGTTCTGAGGAGGAAGACATATATTTGTTGGTCTATTATAAAGAAGAGGGATTAGATTTGTCCTGATTGTCTCCAGAGGTAAGAGCCAGGGGAGATAGGTAGAAGCTTGCAAAGAGGTAAATTTAGACATGATTTCAAGATAAAATTTCCATGGATTAGATATATCCAAAGGTGGAAATGACTTTCTTGTGAGGTGGTAGGTTATCTCTCACTAGAGGTCTTCAAGTAAAGGCTGAGTGACCACTGGTAGTACAGGACTAAGATGGGGTTCTTTCTCAGATGTGTGTTGAACTTCGTGGGTGGACTTTGAGGTCTCTTCCAAGTTTGAGATTCTGTGATTCTTCCTGAAGTCCTTCCATAAGATAATAGGATTATAGTTCTTAGAGCTGGCAATGTGAGTGGAGATTATAGGATCTAGAAAGGACCTCAGTGGTCATCTAGCACAACTCACTCACTTTACAGATGAAGACAGAAGGCCACCTATAAGAAATGACTTGCTTATAATCTCACAGTAGCAGTCAAAGTCCCTCTTATTCCAAATTCTCTCTATTCTGCTCACCATAGGGACGTCTCTCTTCTCTAAACCCCTTTGACACTTGTTCTCTGTATTACGTATTTGGTGCTTCATCACATCCTATTCTGTGTTGAACTTTTTGTGTTGTTTTCATCTTCCCAATGTGTTTGTGTGGTTTTTGTCTTTCCAATGAATTTGTGTCCCAGTCTTCTTTGTGTCCCTCTATAATGAAATTGACACTGTTTAGTTCTTTAGAGGGTGTCTGGCAAATTGTAGGTTGTTTTTAAGAGCAATAGAGTTGAAACATAAATCATTGTGGACAGTTATGATTCCCTAGTGGAAGTTTCACATTTTGTGGTAAATGAATTGTAAACTCGAATGAAGAAGGCTTTTTTTTTTGGAGGGGGAAAGGCAGGGCAATTGGGGTTAAGTGACTTGCCCAAGGTCACACAGCTAGTAAGTGTGTCAAGTGTCTGAAGCTGGATTTCAACTCAGGTCCTCCTGACTCCAGGGCTGGTGCTCTACTCACTGTGCCACCTAGCTGCCCCCCGAAGAAGACTCTTGTAGTCCTAAGATTTTGATTCTTTGACCCTAGGAAGAGGCCTAGAGGCTGAGTGGAAGGAGTAGGGTGGAAAGGAACTGAAACCCTAAAAGCAACAAGAGGCAACCTATACGTGCATTTCCTGATCTCTGGACTCTCCCTGGTAGTGACTTTAAGAAGTCCCTACACAAAGAGGTGAGACAGATGCCATGCTCTTCTGTCTCGACTTTCAGTTTGAGTTGGTCTGTAGAAGGAGGTCCTGTAGGTTTCAGAAGAGCCTGGTCCTGGGATCTCCACATAGTTTTAGGCAAGAAAACACTACCTAGTAATCCATTCAAGAAGAGTACTTAGCTAGTGGGAATTTGACATTCATTGTGGCAAGCTATGTGATGTTGCTCAGCTCAGTGGAAGCAGCAGCACAGGTCAAAGAGATTTCTCTGAGCAGGCTTCTAGCCAGAAGATACCACAGCATTATGTATAGGAATTTAAGTAATGTAATCATAGTATATGTATGTGAAAAATGGATTATTCAATGATTAAATTCTACAACCACTTATTAACTACTGAGGAAGCTTGGTGTCACAGTAGATAGAGCACTATACTTGGAGTGAGGAACACCTGAGTTCAAATTTGGCATCAAAAACCTACTAGCTGTGTGACTGTGCAAATTATTTAACTGACTACCTCAGTTTTCTCAACTGTGAAATGATGATGATGATAATTATAATAATAATAACACCTACATTTCCTGGCAGTTATAAAGATTAAGTGAGATAATATTTGTAAATTGCTTAGCACAGTACCTGGCACATGGTAGGCATTTAAGTGTTTGTTTGTTTCCTTCCTTCTTATTGTGTATGAAGCACTGTACTAGGCACTGGGGATACACAGACAAAAAAAGAGATAGTTCCATATGACCAAGGAGGTTATGTGACAATGTGCTAGGACCAAGCTGACAGAATATTAGCTGCTATATGTATTGCATCCAAGTGACACAAAGTATTTGAGGAATCATTTTTAAATATGTTTTTTCCTAAATAATTTTCTGAAAAAAATGCTAGTTGTCATTATTTTTGATGCTTCTATTCACTGATTATGTAGATTTGACATTTTACATCTTTGTCTTCTTAATTAGTGATTAATTCCACTGTTAGTACAGGTTATTATAATTTCAAATGTAGAGGGATATTTAAAATCAGGTCTTGATAAATAATTGTTATGCATGAATGTTTTTGAATGTTTCCATAATGTATTTTGGGAAAGAAAGACACTTTAAGTGTTCAGTGAGTCAAATAAATGTGCATTTTACATTGTTCTTCTAATCAGTGATTTGGAGATAGACACTTCACCTGTCTGGTTCAGGTTTTTAAATATGTGTATGTTCATCTTCTCCATTGAGTAAAAAAATTCCATTTCTACGAAAGTTTGAGGTTTTGAAAGAACTTTCTGTATAACATATCGTTAGGTAATAGCAACTATTAATATGCCCTTTTTATAGGTGAGGAAACTGAGTTAAATAATCTAGAAGGATAGTATCTATTTACAAGTTTAATGAATAGTTTTGTCTCCTTTTTATTTGGAGGGGAATTAGCATTGCAGATAAAAACACAAGTAAAGAATTAGGTACCTACATGGTTCAATGAATAGAATACTGAACTTGGAGAAGGGAAGTTTGGGGTTCAAGTCCAGCCTCTGAAATTTACTAGCTATGTGACCCTGGACAAGTCATTTAACTTTTCTCAACCTTTGTTTCTGCTTCAGTTAAAGGAAAATAATAATAAACCTTGGATAATAGGGCTATTACTATCCTTAAAGTGATAGCAATTTGCCAGAAACAATGAGATTATATGTACATACTATATATGCTAGGGTTTTTTTGTGTTTTTTTTTTTATTTTTGGAAAGGGGAAGGCAGGGTAATTGGGGTTAAGTGACTATGCTAGTTTTTTTAACCTATATTTGTGGCTAGTTTTTTTTTCTAGTGTTTCTGGCAAATTACTATCACTTTAATTATATAGCCTTTAATTAAAATTGAATCATTGGGCAACTTACTTATTACTTCATAACTCAGTCTTAGAATATTTACCCTCTGAGGTCATTAGATGGCAATTACACACAGAGATACAGAGACAGACAGAGACAGAGACACAGACACAGACACAGACACACAGACACACAGACACACACACACACACACACACACACACACACATATATTTCTGTCTTAGGGTAGATTCACAAAAGCTACTTCAAAAATATGCTTTTTAACTAAATCAGATTATTTATTAATGAAACAAGGAATGTCTAATTATTTTTGAGCAAGTACTCCCCTGTTACATAGTCAGAGCAACATTTACTGAATCTGCTTTTGAAAGATTAGATGATCATTTATTAGAAAGGAATTATTTTCACATAATTTGTTTAAATCCTTTTCATTGTTGCATGATTTTTATATAAAATAGAATCAGCTTTTCTCTATCATGATATTTGTACTGGGTACAGTGGCCACCCTGAGATAACAACTACTTCTCAAGATTTCAGTATATACACCAAGGTCAAGTTGCCCAAAAGACTGATCCTGAATTCGCACATCAAAGAACTCAACTAACCCCCTGGCCCATTCAACAGTCCCCTAACCTTCAAAGCCAAATCAAAAAGAAGTCTTGTCTGATAGTCATTTTATCTATGTAAGCAACAATAGTCCAGCTACAGATTATAGTGCTACAGAAGTGTGGAAGCTCTCCTGTATAGAAACATGAAGACTCACTAAAGGCTAAAGAATCAGGCAAAGAAAATCTTATTGTATTCAAGGAAGTCAATGTAATGAATCATAAACAAGGAAGCAAATGCAATCCTGTAAATATTACTGAGACTTGGTCAAACGGGACTTATACCTGGAATATCATTTGTGATAGCCCAGAAGTAAAGCTGTTAGCACAGTGGAGTTATGAGGGCTGGAAAGTGAGTAGTTGAGATTATGTTGTTCCATAATTTGTATATCTATAGCATTATGGGAAAAATATTAGTACCAAAAAAGGATTTTATGGAAGGGAGCAGCTTGATATTGCTAAAAACACTATACCTTTTCCAAAATGTAATCCAGCCTGATTTGGCCCTCCTCTTAATCTCTGGGTCCAGTTCATTGTCCATCTTCAGGGGTACTTTACATTATTTGTAAAAAACAAAATACTTGTCTTCATACTTTCAGTTTCTACAGAATTATTAAGAAAATGCTCTCTAAAGTGTTATATGAAAGTGACATGTTGGTGGGATGGTTAGAAAGCAGTTCATCTGAAAAATAGCTAAGGATTTTGGTTGGCCATGAGCACATTTTGACTCAGCAGTGTAACAAGAAATCCAAGAAAAGTAAGCAATCTTAGGATGCTTTAATAGAAATAGAATATCTAAAGTGAGGGTAGTGAGACCACCCTTGTACTCTTCTCTGATCAGACCACATCTCAAGTCTAGTTCTGAGAACCATATTTTAGAAGAGACATTGACAAGCTTTAACGTGTCCACAGTTGGTGGACAGGATGCTGAAGGGACTTGAAACCATGCAATATGGGAGTTAGTTGAAAGACCTAGACATATTTTTTAAAAAAGAACATCTGGAAGGTGGAGGAAATAGATTATTATCTTCAAGCATTTTTTCATGTCCTAGGTTTGAGAGGCTAATTTCAGAGGCTAGATCAGTCTCTGCTGCTCATTACTCAACCTTTAGGAATAAATGTTCTCTAAACATTAAACATCTAAACATCACTAAAAGGTGAAATCCAAGACAACTGATTATTATATATTATTATAAGAGATTATGGAAGAATGTAGTACAACCCTCTGGGTTCCAAGAATATAGAGATTGGTTCTGGGATGAGGCAGCTCCAATATTCTTCCTGGACCTCTGATGAGTTTTAATGTTTCCATACAGGAGAGCTTCTACATTTCTGTAGCAGTATAATCTTAAGCTGGCCTGTTGTTGCTTACATGGATAAAATGACTCTCAGTCAAGACTTCTTGTTGATTTGGTTTTGAAGGTTAGGGGATGTTGAATGGGCCAGGGTGCTAGTGTTTGAGTTCTTTGATGTGCAAATTCAGGACTAGTCTTTTAGACAGCTTGACCTTGGTGTATATACTGCAACCTTGAGAAGTAGTTGTTATCTCAGGGTGGGCAGTGTGCCCAGTACAAATTCTAATAATTGTTCTGAGTATGACCTTGAAGAAGCTACTGTTATTTTGAAGTGGGAGGGTCAAGCTTGCACAGTGAGACTTTTCGTAACAGTTACAAAATGGAGAAAAAAACTCCTGGATTTTTAACAGACAAACCAAGAGGTTATAGTAGTCATGCTTCAAAGGAAGCTATTAAAACTTAACTTGCAAGCAGAAAGATTATAATGCACTATACTTAATGCAATTGTTTCTACTAGGTAGGAAGGAAATCTCCCCAAATGAAAGTTTCATTGGAAGTTCTAATAAAGAATAAGTAATGAATAGATTTAATCCTACACAGGGATTTGTTTCATTGATTAGCCTTACTTCTACATCAATAGCACTTCAAATCCTGAGCTGGATTGTAATAGATAAGAAAAATATCTCGCATAACACATATGGAACAGAGGCTAGAATTCTTCGGTTTGGTTCCAGAGGAAAGAATGAGAGGTAGAAGTCAAAGAGAGGCAGCAAGCACCCTAGATTTAGAGACTGGGGATCTGGTTTTGAATTCTAACTCTGTCACTTGTAACTGAAATGTCATAGGGTAAGACACTTAATTTCTCTGGGCCTCATATGTAAAATGATGGAGTGGACTAGTGGATTCCCAAGGTTTCTTAGAACTTTATAATTTCTTTGATTTCCAGGATTAAATTGTAATGTCTTTGAGAGCAGTGCCGAATTACATCTCAAGTGCCCAACACAGAACTTTTCATATAATAGGGATTACATAAATGTTTCTTAGATGGAATTCACTTAATAATTAGAGTTTTCCTTAATTTGAATAGGTTGACTCATAATGTAGTGGTTTTAAGCAGAGGTCTGATTGTTAGGATTTTTTTAAGACTAGATTTATGCTTTGAGTAGGGGTTGGATTAGATGATCTCTAGGGTTCTTTCCTAGGTTTTCTTTTTTCTTTTCTCTAGGGCAGCTAGGTGGTACAGTGGATAGAAGTTTCAGGCCTGAAGTCAGGAAGACTCATCTTCATGAGTTTAAATCTGACCTCAGACACTAGCTGTGTGACCTTGGGCAAGTCACTTAACTCTGTTTGCCTCAGTTTCCTCATCTATAAAATGGGCTGGAGAAGGAAATGACAAATCACTCCAATATCTTTGACAATAAAGCCCCCAAAGGGGTCATGAAGAATTGGACAGGACTGAAATGACTGAACAACAGCAAGGTTCTTTCCAGTTCTGTAATTATCATGTTTAAGGCTACAACTTCATATTCTTCTGGTACTGTAAAATATGTAAATGAGTTCCATCTACTTATAGTTCTCTTGAGCTAGTAGAATAAAATTTTTTTTGTAGAAATTAAATTTTTATCAATGAACAAAAATTGATTTTTTTCTACATTTCTCTCCCCTCATTGGGAAAAAGATATTCTTATAACAAATTTGTATAATCAAGTAAAACAAATATCTACATTGTCTATGCTCCTAAAATATGTGTCTCACTTTGCACCCTGACTCTATTACCTTTCTGTCAGGAAGTGGGTACATTCTTCATCACTGGTCTTCTAGAATCATGGTTGGTCATTTGTGCTGATCAGAGTTCCTAAACCTTTCAAAGTATTTTTTAAAACAATATTGTTGTCATTGTATTCATTGTTTTCCTTATTCTGAAGGAGAACAGTATGAATGGAAGTTGTAAAAATAGAATTTAAGGCAGAGTAATTCAAGGATGGACCTTTCCATCATTTTTGTTGGATGGAATAAATATGCTAGATGCCTTGATAATGTGAAGAAAGACAAGGCTCAAGGGGAAAACTATTAGCTAGGAGGGTAGGAAAGAAAGTAATTAGCCAGAGATAGCTATTGCCTAGGGGATAACAATCCTGGGCTTGCCAGGGCTAATGCTTCTACTGAGGCACCCCTGCTCATCTGGACTGACAATGTTGGCCGGCCTTGGGTCAGGAAAATAGAGGAAAATCCTTAGGAAGAGAGGAGAAGGCAAAGACAAAGTGAATAGCACTTATTTAGGAAAGTGATCAGGGCCCAAGTTTTTGGTGCAATGACTCCATACCTGCTCCCTGATAATCTACCAAGAGGAGGAGGTCCTCGAGAGGCAGGGAAAAAAGCACAGAAGTTACGGAGAAAACTCGTCCCAAGATATATTCTAGTCCTGGAGTATTTTTCCAGGCCTGAAGGCTAGGGCAAATAGCATAGCTATGTCCTGATTAATTCTGAAATTGAAGGGAATTATATTGACTGACCCTTATCAGTAAGGTGGTACATGCTACTCTAGCAGAAGATCAACTTAGTATAGTTGTTTTAATGAAAGACAGGTCCCCAAAATCTAATGGACTACCTTGTGAAGTAGTGACTTTCCCATTATTGGAAGTATTATTCAATATAAGTTGAAGTAAATATATGTATGGAATATTGTAGATAGAATTTCCACCATGGGCAAGAGATTTTATTACTAATACTTGAAAGGCCATGTCAAACTCCTGCCTTCTATAATTCTATAGATATCCTTTGGCATTTGTTGAAATGGATTTTTTTATCATAATTTATATATTGCTAGAAGACCAACACCAAATGCAGTATATTTTTTCTTGTTGGGGATTGTCTTGCTCACTCAGTTTTGTTTAAATTTGTTTAGCTCTTTAAGGTAGGAAAATTTGAGGTATATTTCAGAATTGCTGTTAAGTGGTGTGTTCACTTAATATGCTATGTAATAATAATGATTTTATGAGTCATCTTTTGTAATTGCTTTTGACAATTTCAGTTGAGTTTCCTGAGAACCTAATGTACCTAAATCAACCCTTCATTCATTTGTAATTATGAAAATGTTTTAATGTAAGAGGTCCCTATAAAATGTTAATACCACACATTCTCCAGTTGCAGCCATTAACCACATTAATTGCTATAGCTCAAATTTATGAGGAAATAAGTTAGCCAATGTTGATCTCAACACAATTTATTACAATGATTTACTTCTTTAATATATCTTCAAACAATGCTGCTATTCTTCTTTCATCCAGTAGTCTTGATAGTTGATCCTCAGACAAAACCTTTGTTGCCTGACAAATTTTGTAGGGTTAAAAATCAACCACAGGGAAATGAATGAAAAGAAGAGACATTGGTATAGCTCATCACATTTTCCCATGGAAGTTTAACTGATTTAAGCCAATTGTTATAAGGAAGAGTCCAAAAGGACTGAGATACTACCTCAGTCAGCAAGCATTGATCACTTGTGAAGCAGAGAGATATGGTAACCAGGAGAAATGACAGTTTAGAATATAAATGTGTCTGTAAAACTTTGTGAAGGAAAATGGTGTAAGATTATGGGTAGTATTGCATCCTAAGATTCTGAAGAATTGTGAGGGAAAAAAGGTTTACAAAAACCTTGGCAAGACACTCAAGTCAGATTATCACAACAATTTTCTTGTTGGTCAGTCAATTTTTTAGTTGTGTCAGACTCCTCGTGACCCCATTTGGGGTTTTCTTGGCACAGATGCTAGAGTGGTTTGACATTTCCTTCTCCAGCTCGTTTAACAAATGAGGAAACTGAAACAAACAGGGTAAAGTTGTTGTTTGTCTTTCATTCTCCAATGACTTCAGAAGGGTGATATCTTGACCTGCAAGTGAATTGTACTTAAGTGCAGCAGGGCTATGCAAAGTCATCAGCCTTCTTCTGTCCTCCAGAGTCATCTGGGTCCAGTTACAGGAGATAGGTCAGCATGACTCGAGATGGCTCCAGATGCAGTGGGAGACTTTGACCTTTTTAAGCTAAGGTCTTTTTCAGGTCTCAGTTTATCTGAGGCAACATCCAGTTAGTGATTTAAGGTTAAGTAAGAACTGAGGCAAATGATGGCCTAGTTTGCCAACTCAGAAGAATCAGTCTCAGAGTTTCTGGCCGGAACAGAAACAATTGCTATTTACACTCACTCTGAGCCAGCGGACCTGAACAATGAACAAGTAAGACTTGGGCTGGGACCTGTTATTGGCTGATCAATGAGAGCCAGAGTGATTTGGGTTTAGAGGTATAGTCAAGTAGTGCCATTTGAATTCCAATGGGCTTTATCAAAGCTCTATTTGAGGAAATCATAAATGAAAACCAAATGAGATAAAAGAGTTAATTGTCCCAGTTTTTCAGAAAACAATGATAGAATAAATAAGTAGAGAAGAAAATAAAAACCTAGCCACCAAACCCCAAGATATTTTGTGAGGTTTAAGTGATTAAAATTTTTTATTTCTTTTGACAGAGCACCCACATGTGAAGGTATGGCTCCCCATGGGGACAGAATGAGAGGAGGAAGGAAGGAACAAAGGAAAAAGGAAGGACAGAAGGGAGGAAGAAAGGAAGGAAAGGGATGGAGGAAGGGAGGAAGGAAGGAAGGAAAGAAGAGGGAGGGAAAGAAAGAGCATTGCCCAAATGTAACTGGCCAGTTGTGGCACAGCTACTACTACTACTCACAGATTATTGTTAGTCCTTCGTTCTTTGTCAGGAGGGTAATGTCTTGACTTGCAGGTGAGTTGATTTAAGTGAGACACGGCTGTTCAAAGTCATCAGCCTGACTTTTTCCTCTAGAATCATCTAGTAAGTGTCTGAGACCAGACTCCAGGTCTGGCACTCTATCCACTCTGCCACCTAACCACCTCCATTATAGCAATACTTAAGATTAAAACTATAAGGAAGACTAAATAAAAACTTTAAAATGGAAATGACTGATGAATTTTTTTGACAAGATCTTTTCTCCACTGGTAAAAATGGAGCCACAACATTTGGGCTGTGCTATCACAGTCCCTGATGTGCAGAATGAGAAAGTATAAATGGCACCAAGGAAAAGAAAAATGAAAAAAAAAAAGCTGGACTAGACCAGAAAAGGAACTGTGTACACTTATACTCAGGACATCTATGGTGGAGGCAACAGATTTTTTTTCAGGGTTTTGAAGAATCAAGCCTCAGGATATCTGAAAGAAAACAGAAAATGAGCCCCTGAAAATCATCATTTATTTAATATAAGTACTCCTAAAAGGAGCAGCTGCCAAAATTAGAGTGCAAGATTATATTTTCCATCTATTAGACAATTAAAACATATAAAATTCTAGGGAATGAATAAATAAGCACACTAATTATTTAAAAGATGTCTCAAGGTAATTTGTAAACTGTGAGAATAATTTTGATACCCCTACTCAATTTGATCAATATCTACTCAGTTCATTGTCATTTAATAGATATCAATGATTGTATTAGTGAATTAAATAGAATAGGATTAAATTTGAGTTAAGTTTTGATAGTTAATGCTGTTAGGATAAGAGTTATGAGTAATTAATCTACTATATATTGATGATAATATCATGTATGGATGATCATAACTGATACACTTATACTATGTAGATTTATAGTTTGTTATTGAAGCCTGTATTAAGCTATGTTAGGAATAGGAATAGAGACTTGCTGCCGCTAAGGCCCCTCTTCTACCCACTCCACTTATGTTCTTGTTGGTTGCTGTGCTCCAGAAAACCACAGCTTCCCTATCCTTTTGCGCCTGATGGCCATAACAAGTGGAAAGTCCCAGAATCCTGATGCCTACTCACCGGCTAAACACTCATGACTCGTGACACATGGAAAGCCTGATGATAAAACTTCAGTGTTTAATGGACATTTCCCTTTGCCAACTATGAGATTCCCTTGCTTCTGCAATTTACCAGTCATGAATTGTACCACCTCATTCTATTGTTAGTGATCTCTCAAATTGTATCAATATTCTGCCAAAACTAAGCAAAGGGGTCCATGACTGCAGAGGCAAGTCTTGGACCCAGTTTCTTGAGGAACACTAATTTTCCTAAGTTGAAACTGCTCAGAGTGCCTCAGTGTCTTTGTTGTTGACTAGATTTTGGGGGTCACAAAATGTCCCAAATTTTGAAGAACCAAGTTTCTGCTCTTGTCTGAGTATTGAAAAATAAATTTCTGAAATTTGAAAATTAAAATCCAGAAACGTCTAAAATTAATTTTATGTTTCTGAAAAGAAAGGAGGGTTTTAGGCATTTCTGGATAGGCTGTGAACCCTGAAGTACCCAGCCAGTGGGGAACAGGGGAGGGTAATGGGAATCAGGATAGGGATAAAAGCTGTGTATTTGTCTTAAACAAATGTGCCTATGCAGAAGACACTCACTCTTGCAAGAACGCAATAAAATGCTTTCCTGGCTTCATCAATTAAGGTCTTATTCCTTTGTGAGCCAGTTTCTCACATCCTTGATTCCCCCTGTCCTTCCTCATTCCGTTCACCCAATAATTTGCCAAAATTTTCTCTTTCTACCACCACAGTGTCTCTTTCATGAGACATTTTCTCACTACTTGAACAACTACCACCTTAATTAAGGTCATCACTTCTCCCAGTGGTGTGCTGGCAAATGTTTAACAACCAGCTCTCCATAAAAACTCTATGTGTAACACAATTTTAAGTTTAAATTGTATTGTTAGCATTTCCTTCATCACTTTTACAAGTCTAGACTAGAGAAATAAAATACTTAGCCCACAATATCCTGAGTGCCCCTGAATTAAATTAAAATGTAATTGGGAAATATTTAGCAAAATAAACAAAAGTAAAATAGTTAATATTACATTTCAAAACTGTCAATAAGTGGCCAGAAGAGATCCTTATGTACTGATCTGTGGCCTCTGTTTATATCTGAGTTTGACACCACTGACTTAAACAATCAACAAAACAAAAAATTGGTCTTGATTTGTAGCATTTGCTGATTTCTGAAGTATAAATGCTTCCATTGAAAACTTTAACAATCTGTTCTCACAAGCCAGTTTTAACTGGCTCCAGCATACCTTTGATTGCTTACCTGAACTACTGCAATAGCCCCTTAACAGTTGCCCCTGCCTTATGTCACCTCAACTCTATTCTATTATCTACACTGATGGTAAAGTGATTTTTCTTAATATCAGGTTAGATCCCTAAACACAGGTCACTTCTCTACTCAGTAAACTTCAGTGACTAGCTCTTGCCTCTAGAATAAAATATAGCCCTCCACCCTGCCCTTTTTTCTTGTCATTTAAAGCTCTTCACAACTTGGCCTCAGTGTACCTTTCCAGTCTCACTATATTACTCATTTTCCACACACTATATTCCATTCGTTTCTCCTCACCTACAATTTGATCTCCATTCTTTGTGCCTTTCCACTGACTGTCCGCCATTCCAAGAATGCATTCCTTCCTCACCTTCATCTTGTGAAATTTCAGATAATGGACAAATAATGCTCCAACATCATAATATTCCTCCAGGAATGTGGATAGAGCCTTCAATGGAATGATACTGAATGGATTCTATTTCAAAGATTTCATGAAGACTCAGCTCAAGCATCACCTTTTCCATGAAACCTTTTCTAAATCCTTCAGAAGCTAACGCCCTTTCACACCAGAGTATTTTGTATTTGTTTTTAATATATTCTATACACCCATGTATATGTACATATTCTCCTTTCCCTAGACTGTAAGTTCTTTGAGGGCAGAGACTATTTCATTTTTGTCTTTGAACTCCCCAGTATTTGTCACATAATAGATGCTTAATGCATATTTGTCAATTGATTGATTGATTTACTGAATTTGCAGAGACTTCCTGGTTGCAGTCTTACCTTACTTCCTAGCCAAGGAGTTTTAAAATCTTTGCCATGGAATCCACTCAGCCTCTGTCCATGGAAGGTTCTGTCTACATTCCTGCTTAGGGCTGCAGCCTAGAGGAATACTACAGCATTAGAGCATTATGTGTCCATTATCTGAAATTGTAATAATTGCAATTTATTCTCTCTAGCTAACTCTCTGGTTTAGACATCTTTTGTCATTATATAGAACTTTGTTCATATTCACCCACTGTTTTTATTATTATTTTTAAATTTGCAAATGCTTTAGCTCATCTTTATCTCCTAAGGTCCTTGGATTTCTTCAAGTCCCAGCTAAAATCCCACCTTCTATAGCAAGTCTTTCCCAATCCCCCTTAATGTCTTAGTGTCTTGACTCTGTTGATTATTTCCAATTTATCCTGTATATAGCTTGTTTGTTTATAGTTTACAGTTTGTCTCTTCCATTAGAATGTGAGCTCCTGGAGATCAGGGATTCTCCTTTATCTTTCTATCTCCAGTGCTTAGCACAATGCCTGGCACATAGTAGGTGCTTAATAAATGTTTATTGTAAAGCATTTTGCATCAAAAATAAATTATTACAATCACCCTTGACTTCCAACCTGGGGAGCAATGAAACTGATAGAGGTGTGTTACTCATCTCAAAAACCCAAGGAAAAGTTTTAGAATTTATTGTCTTGCCATCTCCCACTAAATTTTAATTTGCATTCATTTGCTGTTTCAGAAAAAAGAAATCAGAGGTGGAGCCAAGATAACAGAGAAAAGGCAGTGATTTGCCTGAGTTCTCCCCTAAACACCTCCAAACTCCTTTAAATAATTCCACAAAACAACTCCTGAAGTGGCAAAACCCACAAAAGGATGGGGTGAAATAATTTTCCAGCCAAAGACAGCTTAGAAGATCAGCAGGAAGAGTCTGTCACACCTAGGTGAGAGTAGAACACAGTTTAGCACAGGCTGCACCAGCACAGACCTGGCCCAGCAAACCAGAAACAAGCCTTGGGAGTTGTTGAATCAGCAGTGGAAGTGTCTGCTTCCGGAGCTCTTAGCCCACAGATAGTAAAGGGGTTGAACAACTGTTTAGACAGAGGTTACAGGGATCTCTTTGCTGTCAATGGGGCAGGAGTCTTGTTGCTTTGGCCTGGGTGACAGTTCTGCCTGGGTGACAGTTCTGCCTGGGTGGGAGTCTCAGGGTGAGGAGGAGCAGAAGCATACCAGAGCGTATAGCTGCAGTGAAGCAGGGACCCTTGTCACAGTATCAGGGCAGAAAAGAGCGCTTCTGATCACTCACAGACCAGAGCATAGGCCAGGAGAATAGTAAACTCACCTCTCCTTAGATCATACCACCTTAGAAGAACTGAAAACTTAGCCTAGAAGCATCTCTGAAAACAGTTGCACAAAACCCCTGAAATCCTCCAGCCTGGAAGCAGAGCCCCTCTTTAAGAAAGAGTTAAAAGTCAAGAAATAGATTAGAAAAAGGAGCAAACAACAGAAAAATTCTGACCATAGAAAGTTACTATGGTGACAAGAAAGATAAAATACACACTAAGAAGATGATAACAAAGTCAAAACTTCAATATCCAAAACCTTCAAGAAAAATATAAATTGGTCTCAGGCCATGGAAGAACTCAAAAAGGATTTTGAAAATCAGGTAAGAGAGGTAGAAGAAAAATTGGAAGAGGAATGAGAATTCTGCAAGAAAATGATGATCAAGAAAATCAACAGCTTGGCAAAGGAGACACAAAAAATACTGAAGAGAGTAATATGTTAAAAACATACTAGGTCAAATGGTAAAAGAAGTTCAAAAAGTCAATGAGGAACAGAATGCCTTGTAAAGCAGAATTAGCCATATGGAAAAAGAGGCACAAAAATTCACTGAAGAAAAAAAAACTCCTTAAAAAGTAGAATTGGCCAAATGGAAAAGGAGGTACAAAAGCTCACTGAAGAAAATAAGTCCTTAAAAATTATAATTGAAGAAATAGAAGCTAATGACTCTAAAGAAAATCAAGAAACAATAAAACAAAACCAAAATAATGAAAAATAAAAGACAATGTAAAATATTTCATTGGAAAAACAACTGACCTGAAAAATAGATCCAGGAGAGATAATTTTAAAATTATTAGACTACCTTAAAGCCATGATTAACAAAAGAGCCTAGACATCATCTTTCAAGAAATTGCCAAGGAAAACTTCCCTGATATTCTAGAACCAGAAGGTAAAATAGAAATCAAAAGAATTCACCAATCACTTCCTGAGATTCCAAAATGAAAACTCCCAGGAATATGATAGCCAAATTCCACAACTTTCAGGTCAAGGAGAGAATAGTGCAAGCAGCCAGAAAGAAACAGTTCAAGTATTGTGGAGCCACAGTCAGGATAACACATGATTTTGCAGCTTCTACTTTAAAGAATCAGAGGACTTGGAATATGATATTCTGGAGGGCAGAGGAGCTAGGATTACAACCAAGAATCATCTACTCAGCAAAATTAAGTGTAAACCTTCTGGGGAAAAGTGGATATCCAATAAAATAGAGGACTTTCAAGCATTCTTGATGAAAAGACCAGAGTTAAATAGAAAATTTGATTTTCAAATACAAGACTCAAGAGAAGCATAAAAAAGGAAACAGGAAAGGGAAACCATATAGGACTTAACAAGGTTAAACTGTTTAAATTCCTATATGGGAAGATGATGTTTGGAACTCATAAAAACTTTTGCTAGGGCAGTTAGGAGTATAAATAGACAGAGGGCACAGGTATGAGTTGAATATGAAGGGATGATATTTTAAAAAAAATACAATTAGGGAGTGAGAAAGAGGAATGTACCAGGAGAAAGGGAAAGGGAGGGGTAGAATGGGGTAAATTATATGACAGAAAAGAGGCAAGAAAAAGCATTTTACAGTGGAGCAAAAGATGGGGAAGGCAAGGGGGAGTGAGAGAACCTTACTCTCACTGGAATTGGCTCAAAGATGGAATAACACACATACTCAATTGGGCATAGAAATCTATCTTTCCATATAGAAAAGTAGGAGGAGAAGGAGATAAAAGAAGGGGTGTGAGTGATAAAAGGGAGGGCAGATTGGGGGAGGCTGTAGTGAGAAGCAAAACACTTTTGAGGAGGGACAGGGTGAAAAGAGAGAGAATAGAATAAGCAGGGGCAGAGGGAATAAAATGGAAGCAATCATTTAGCAATCATACCTATGAAAAAAATTTGAAGCAAGTTTCTCTGATAAAGGCCTCATTTCTCAAATATCTATAGAACTGAGTTAAATCTATAAAAAATAGGAACCATCCTCCAACTGATAAATGATTTAGAGATATGAACAGTGTTCAGATGAAGTAATCAAAGCTATCTATAGCCATATGAGAAGGTGCTCTAAATCACTATTGATTGGAGGAATGCAAATGGAAACAATTCTGAGTTACCACTTCATCATATCTATTAGTTTGGCTAATGGGAGAGAAAAGGAAGGTCCTTAAAGGTCATTATATAAGCTCACAAATTTTACAAATGAGGGAACCGGTGCCCAGAGAAGTTAAAAAATAGAATTATTAGGATAGATGACATAAACTAAACTAGTAGTCTTTGATAATAAAATAGATAGCAATTATTATAATTGGAGGGGGGATAGGAATATTTGCTGTGGCATCAGGAATAAAGGACAAAGGTCTACAGACCCACCTTGCTCCCTTGTATCTCTTTGAGTGTTTTTGACATTTCAAAGTAATTCGAATTCTCCTTGGGTTTATCTTTCAGGGGCCTGATGGGAGATGAAAGGAGTTCACTAATTCTAACCCAACTATAAGGAGAGCTAGAAGATTTTCATCTGGGTTTAGGATTGTGGGTGGTGGGTAAGTGAAAAAAATTTTTTTAAACAGGGATTTTGGCAACTACCTAAGAGTTTACACATTGTGGTAGGCTTGATTAACGTAGAACTAAATATGGAAGAATTATGATTGTTGTTGTTCAGTCATCTGAGTCATGTCCAACTCATCATGAGCTCATTTGGGATTTTGTTGGCAGAGGTTTTGGAGTGTTTTGCTATTTGCTTCTGCAGCTCATTTTATAGATGAGGAAACTGAGGCAAACAGGGTTAAGTGACCTGCTCAGGGTCATGTAGCTAGTCAGTATCTAAAGCCAGATTTGAACTCAGGTGTTTCTGACTCCACACCTGGCTCTATCCACTGTGCCACCTAGCTCCCCAGAATATGATTAGCTCCTGGATATATTAACCAAGATTAATATTGAAGTATAGATTAGGTAATCTCCCCCAATTAGCTTGTAAGCTCTTTGAGGGCAGGGGCTGTCTTTTGCCTTTGTTTATGCCTGCAGGCCTTAACTCAGTGCCTGGCACATAGTAGGAACTTAAAAATATTATTTGATTGATTAAGTTCCCCATCATTGATTTTTTTGAAAAAGAAATTAATAATGGAGCCAGTAATTTTTATTTAAAGAATGTTTATATCTGAACTAAGGGATAAAATTTAACGTTTGAGGAAGAAGAGGCAATAGCGTAGCAACACCAGAAGATGCCAGCACAGCAGATGCCGGTGGCAACTAGTGGAGCAATAGTGAGTATTGGCTTCAGAGGCAGGGAGGATCAGTAGCAGATTAGAGCAGAAGTGAAGCAAAGGAGGTTACTGGAAGCTGGAACCACGAGAGGTGTTTGAACCATCCTCCAAGTCTTTCTTACCAAGCAGAATGCATCATTTTTACTGGCATGGGGGTTTGTGGGACATTGTGCCCATTTAGGTATGGGAAGCAAAAACCAATTCTGCTATTTAATGTTTTCTTGTTACTTTTCTATCCTGGTCTAATGAAATTCTTTGCTATTTGATTAACTGGATGGGAGCTCAAATTGTATTTACATAATTATGATTACTCAAAACACTCCTCATTAAACCTGGGTAGCAAGGCATTCTAGAGCTGAATGGGTCTCATCACATTATACTATTTAGATGTAGACCTGCCAGGGACAGGTAGATGTATTAGATGACTAACTGAGGTCCCTTGCAGTACTAAGGGCCGATATGATTGCTTTCATTAATTACTGATTCATTTATGTGAATAGGTAATTGTGTACTCACTAATTATCTCAGAGGATGCTGTCTTGGTTTTAGTTGTTTCAGAATTTCATCTGTCCTTGAGTTCCTTAGTTATACCATTATTTTATTATATAATATGCTTCATAAGTTTATAGTAATAATTATATATGAAAATTATTATGTAAATGCTCACAATTTAAGTAAGTTTTAAATTTTATTTATGTTTTGAATTAATACACAAGCTCAGGTTATGTCTCTGTCATTGATTTTAAAATGAAAGGAATTAATAAAGGGGGCAGGAATTTTTCTTTAAATCATCTTTATTATATTTGAACTAAGGATAAAATTCATCTTACAGGTTGAACACTACAGTCAATAGTTGAATTATTGATGAATAAGGGGACTCTTATTGTGGCCAATATTTATGTTCCCTTACTTTCTTTTTTATGGTTAAGAAACTTTCAATGACCTTAGTAGCCATGGTAATAAATCTATTATGTAAAATGCTTGAGACATGTTAACAACTGCTTCATATTCCAAACCACACTGGTGCTGAAACATGCTCTAATAAGCTACTTATGACTCTTCCCAAAAGGTCATTATTGCTTTTGATATAAAAGATTTTCAGAAAATAAATATCCCAGGCTTGCAGCCTATTTGAGCATGATTTGGATGTTAGAAAGTAACAGTTTTTTTCCCGCTCCATTGCTAACAGTTGTCCAAATAATTTCATGAAACAGAGAGTGTGTAGTAAATTTGATCCCTGTTTTACTCGCTCATAAAATTGGTAAGGATTAAATATAAAGGCAATCAAAACAAGGAAGGGCTTCTCACATAAAACTAAAATGACAACTCCGATAAAGAGCAGTCCAGACCTTCAGATTGATAGTGCTGAGTGGGCTATCGATCACTACTGTGTCCTTTCTAGAAGAAACCACTGGACAAAGGAAAATAGGGGCTTTATAGCTGCTCCCAACTTTACAACTCACTTGTTTTTGACACAGGTTCTTTATCTCACTGAATACCTTGTTTTCTGAGAACATTTAATTATGGAAATTTCTTAACTCCTTTAAAGGAGACAGTGAGTTAGAGCCCTGAGGTGCTTTGCAGACAAGTCCTTTTTTTTATTCCAACTCTGTCACACAGGGGAAAGAAGTGCCACCTGCAGGTTGACATAAAAGAGATACAAGAGTGGTTGAACTTTCCTCCAAAGGAGTAGCCAGTAGAAGGTCTCCGTTATTATTCCATATGGGCCCTCAAAAATACCTTTAGAGTAACAGGCTATATGTGGTCTTAGAACATTTGCTCAATCAGAAATAGTATATAACTGCATAGTTTTATGTACACAGAGGTGTTGGAATATTGTAGAAAGAATCCTGCATTTGAAGTCAAAGGACTTAGGTTGGCATTTTGACTGTCATGACTTTGGACAAATCACTTATCTTTTTCGGTTCTCAGTCTCCTCACCCGGGAAACGAGAGAGTTGGACAAAATGATTTCTAAGGCACATGTCAGCTCTAGATTATATGATCTTATGACTTGGCTTTGCCAACAAACATAACAAAATAATAACAGCGGTAACAACAGAAACAAAAGAAAATCAAAAGACCAAAACACAAACATGACTCCTTTCAGTTAGGGAAGGTATGAAGTCTAGCCAAAGAAACGAGGATGTATAAAGGAGGACAGACACATGGGAGATGTCTTCCCCATGGCTCCACCCACCGGGGAAAATGCAGGGAGAGAATACATAAAGTAGGGGAGGGTGATTACTGACTAGTTCCTTCCATGTTAAGAAAATTCTGAAGGAAAGCCAAAGAAGGTAACTAAGCCCTTTCCATGTTCTATAGTCTGGTCCTGATGTTTAGGCTACAGATCAGAGCATAGAACTAATATTTAGGTTTAATCAAATTAACCCAAAGGTGACAAGGTTGCAGCCACATTAACGATTCTCCTGACAGTAGAATGGCTTTTCCTTCTTGAATGCATCTACCAAACAGTACTATTATATGTGTGAACTATTCACAAAATAGCATATCTTCGTGGCCTTTACATAGTTATTAGGCTGCTAGTTCTGCAAGGAAGGGTAAGCTGCACCTTTTTCTTTTCTTGAGGTTGGCCCACCTAGGGAAGGGGCTTGAATTTAAAATGTCTTGTTTGCTAGGACTCTCCCCTTGCCCTTGTAAACAAGGTCCCCTGGCCTGCCACATTCATGTTGAAGAGGCTTTTGATTATCTTTTTTTTGCATTAGCTTGACTCAAGGCCTCAGTTAGTACAATAGTCTTAGGAAAGGTTAATGCTTTGTTTGCGTAAGCCAGATTCAGAGAGAGTACTGTGCTACCTGAGTTACTGAAGTCCAAGCACTATACATTGTTGGCACCCTATTGACCACCATCAAATTTATCTAATGATGATGTAAACCATGATCTCAAGGTGTGTCAAAAATTCTGGGATCCTAATGACTGAGTTTAATCCTAGGGGTTGATTCTAAGGGGGTCAGTTTCTCATTGACTCCATCTAGAGTTGATCTTGGAAAAAATCTCTTCATCTACTCAAGGGAAAGATCCTTTCTAGGGCTTTGCACTGTGGGTAAAATGGCTCCCTAGTTCTTGTACAAACACTCCTGGCATATGGAATTCCAGATGTGGAATAGCCTTTATTTCATTCCACAGAAAATGTAAAAGACTTAAAAGTACTGGAGCCCATAAATAGGTATAGAAAACAAAAGAGCAGGGTGGCACAAGGATCAAGTGCTGGACCTGGAATCAGAAAGACATGAATTTAGATCTGGCCTCAGATGCATACTAGCTATGACCCTGTACGAGTCACTTAACCTCTGTCTGCTTCAGTTTCCTCATTTGCAAAGTGGAGATAACTATAGAACCTACCTCCCACGGCTGCTGTAAGAATAAAATAGAATATTTGTAAAGTGCTTTGCAAACCTTAAAGTGCTATATAAATGCTAGCTGTCATCATCATCATCATCATCATCAGATTAGCTAGTGTCCTACAAGGGTATTGACCTTGTACCTGCTATCTAACTCTATGACATTCTGGTGAAACCCATTTTCTAACTGAAACCTCCATAGTTCTAAATATTGTAATGCTACCTTGTATTTTAGTCTTTCCTTGGAAGCTAATATACTTTGGGAGATGTTAAACAAGCAATCATCTTTCCATTTAGTGTAATAACATATAATAGTATAACAATAATTTAGTGTAATTTCCATTACACTATTTGAGTAATTCACTGGTTTTGCTTTCTAAGCAAGATGCAACATAGGAACCATGTGGACAATTCTCTTCTTCCTCCATGAAACAAGCTGTATCAGGAAATTGCCATCTCTTTCTAGAAAATTTGATCCCTGAACTCCCAAACTTGAGAACTTGAACCTGGGGTTACCTGTGAGGCAACTCCCAAAGGTGGAAGCTAGCCAAAGAGATTGAGGTGGTTGCACAAGAAATTCACTGAGCAGTATACATTATAAGAAGGAGTGGCATTAGTGACTCTGCTCAGTCTTGATTCCAAGAATATCAAGCCTTCCCCAGGGGAAGCTAATCGCCTAAAATCTCATCACCACGCAGATTGACTCAGCTTTTGATACTCAACAACTTCTCTGCTCCTTCAGTTCCCTCTCCCTTTTGACTGGAGGGCTGAGCTATAAACTGTCCCCCAAATCTTCTTTTAATGTAGGACCCGGAACTTCCTAGGTAGCTCTTTGTTTTCAATCTACCTCTTGCCCCTTCAGTTTCCTTTTGTGTGTGGTCTTCCCCTATTAGATTGTAAGCTCCTTGAGTGCAGAGATTGTCCTTTTTCTTATTTGTATCCCCAGACCTAGATGCCCTGCCTGGCACATAGTAGGTGGTTTATAAATTTTTATTGAATTAAATTGAATTGGTAGAAGACAACAATATGAGGAGGCCTAATAGAGGAGTATGATGAGTAGAACAATCCTGTTAGAATTACCTGAGTTTCCTTAGGACCTTTTTCATGTTTTCTGATAAGATGAGTTTTCTGAGGCTGCCCTTCATCATTCTAAGGCTGTGTTTGGAAGTTCCAGATATAGTAGTTCCTTCAGTTCTACGAATACTGATCTTCTTTTCTTTGTCCTTCCCAAGGCTTAGTTCAAATTGCTCACAGCCTCAGGTTGCAACGCAGGAGCTGTAGGCTATAAGTCCAGGGTATTGTCCCAGCTAGAGTGGCCTAGTCATGTTACCATAGCTGCTCCTCCAGTGCTTCCAGCTGTGACAGCTTCTTCCCTGGCTGTCTGCTAAAATTTCCTTGGATCTTATAGCAGAAGCAGACCATTGTGAGATAGCAAATAAGAGAAAAATCTGTAATGAAAAAAAGCGTATCAGGCAGTAGGAGTTTGTTCTGTGATAGAAAAATTAAGAGGTATGGTCTAGTAATGGTCAGTTTCCATTATTCTGGTGGAGGATGTAAGTTCATTTCTGGGGAGTTACTTGTTCAAAGTGGCCATTTTGGGGGTACCCAGTACAATGCATGTAGGGGGGGCAAAGATAGCCATACTGGGACACTGACAAGAAGGACACAGCCTATGATAATGAGTTCTAAGATTTGCAAGCCATACAGCTATCCTTTTCCTAAGCCCTGGTGGCTTGCCTGGGTCTAATCCTCACTCTGCAAATAACTGAATCATCCCAAAGGCAGCAGGGTTGTAGCCACTCTAATAATCCACTGGCAACCATAATGGCTCTTCCTTCTCCTTAAATGGCTCACTTAAATGCTGCTTCTGCGTGGTTATAATTGCTCACAATGCAAATCGCTAGCTCCCCACATCTCTGCTGGCTTTCCCTAATTACAGTGCTAATGTCTATGTGACTTTTGAGGGTGCTGGAAGAGGAGTATTGGTCTTGCCACCTTCAATGGAATGTACTTTATAATTAGTTATTTATATTACCTTTGGGGCCAGCTAGGTAAGTTGGTTTGCACAGGGTGCTAATGAGGTCAGGGTCATGGGTTTGGTTCTCATATGAGCTAATTTCTGTCATATGGAATAAAAATTCTGTTACACACACAGAAAATGTACCCCGTGATCCAGGTCATGTGAGCAGAAATGCAAATGTAAGAGCCTTCAAATTTCCTGGGGGATTATAAGTACTCCAACCCCTCCCCCCATCTACAGATTATTTTATACTGAAGTCCCATTCAACGATAAATCTACAAAGGGACAATTTTAAAGCAATACTTGCACAGAATAAATGTATTTTAAATACTTTCCCACAACTAATTAAGTCTGACAAGAATTTTTTTGTTACTCTACAGTCAGGATCAGAATTCTGTCTCTTAGGACTTTCCATTATTCTACTGATGGTTCAAAGGCCACAGAAGAATGAAATTAGTGTTGGGTCTAGAGTTAGGAAGACTTGAGTTCAAGTCCTACCTAGGGCACCTCCTAACATTGTGGCCTGATGCCTCAGTTTCCTTTGCTGTAAAATAGGGATAATAATAACTTTTCCCACACAGGATTTCATGGGGCAGTGGATAAAGTGCTGGATCTGGAGTCAGGAAGACCTGAGTTCAAATATAGCCTCAGATGCTTACTAGTTGTTGACCCTGGGAAGGTCACTTTACTCTGTGTGCCTCAGTTTCCTCATCTGTAAAATGAGTGTGAGAAGGAAATGGCAAAACTCTCCAGCATCTTTCAATGGGGTCATGAAGAGTCAGACATAACTGAAAAATGACTGAATAACAAAAACACAGGATTTCTGTGAGAATTAAATGAAATAATATATGCAGTTATTATTATTGTTGAGAGGCAGAATGGATAATATCTAGGGCACTGGATTTGGTTCAAATCCTGCTTCAGGATTGACTAGTTCTGTGATCCTGGGCAAACGACTTAACCTTGGTAATGTAAAATGTAAAATGATAGAGTTGGACTCCCTGGCCTCAAGGCCTGTACCTTCCAGCTCTGATTTTATGATTTTTCTATGTCAAGGTTTGAATCATTTTAGGCCTCAGTTTTAGGCCTATTTTATTACAATCTAAATAGAGTGCTCCCTCTTCTCAAGAAAAACCAACAAAGAAATTTAAGGAGCTTAGCTGGAGAATCTCTGTTAATACATCATTGCTTACAGGAGTAAAACCCTCAAATCCTGTAACTTATTAACGGCGATCATGAAGATGACCTCCTTTTAAACATGACCTATACTTTTAGGATTGAATATTTCAATTTCAATTCTGTCTAATTCCAGAGTAATCTAACTGCTAACTTGAAATGGAAAAAAAAGACATTTTACTATGGAGTTGTTAGAGGGTCAACCTTGGAAGCAGGAAGATCTGTATGCAGATTCTGCCTCTGATATACCAACCAATTAATTGATTAATCAGCAAGCATTTATTAATCGTATGTACCCTGTGCTAGGTTCTAGAGATATAAAGGCAAAATGAAGCAATTCCTGCCTTCAATGAGTTCATAAAATTAATGAGAGAATTCAGTGCTTTTTCTTATTCCTCCAAAAATTCTAAAAGAAAAATTTGATACCAAAAGGCATTTTGTTAGAAATTTGCCATGGTGATTTACTTTTATTTTTCCTCAAGTTCATGGTATGTGTAAAATAAGGCACTTTGCTGGATTTATTCATTCAAATATGATTATTGATAATAAGAATAGCTAGCATTTACAGAATATTTGAAGGTTTGTAAGTGCATTATGTGTCATCTCATTTAATCCTCATAATTTTTTAGGTACCATTATTATCCACATTTTACAGATGAAGACATTAAATCTGACAGAGGTTAAGTGACTTGCTCAGGGTTACACAGTTAGGAAATATCTGAGGTTGTATTTGAACTCAGGCCTTGCTGACTCCAAATCTGGCAATCTATACACTGTGACATGAAGTCATCTTCTATTTACTAGTTTATTTAAAGTCTTAGGTTGTTGTTATTTAGTCATTTCAGTTATGTTCAACTCTTGGTGACTCCATTTGGGATTTTCTTGACCAAGATACTGGAATTTTCCATTTCCTTCTCCAGCTCATTTTACAGATGTGGAAACTGAGTCAAACAGGGTTAAGTGACTTGCTCAAAGTCACACAGGTAGTGTGAGGCTGGATTTGAATTTGTCTTCCTGACTCCAGGTCCAGTATTCTATCTGCTGTGCCACCTAGCTCCCCATTATGTCATGTAGTTATCTTCTGTTTACTAAATACAAGTAAATTGGAAAATGACAGACCTTAAAAATGATGCAGTCTTGGTAATTAAAAAAAATTTTTCCTTTTGTTTCCATACCGCAGTCATTTTCTCTTAAACACTTTCAACCCCTTTGAATCCTGGCTTATAACAAAACATTCAAGCTAAACGAACTATAAGGGAATTGTATTCCACATCTCCTGCCTTCTTACTGAGAGCAAAGAGGTGTGCTTCATTGCATCCATGAAAATTGAAACCATTGGAACTCAATAGCAATCCTATATGTTAATTCCACTGAAGATCATTGTTAGCTTTCTAACTGATGTCTGTCCTCCAATCCTCCAGTCTGTTCTGTGCACTAAAGATTAATTTTCTTATTTTTGAATTCCTGCTTCAATTGTTTTATTCCCGCATTAAATGTGGTTCTCCGTTGCCTAAAAGATAGTTTAAACTCCTTAGTCTGGAACTCAAGGCTCTTCACAATCTGTCTTTAACTTGTCTTTCCAGGTTACTCCTTATCAATTTCTTCTCTCTCAAGACTGTGAACTAATATTTACCTCATAGAGTAGTAATGAGACAAATAAGTTTAGACACACACACACACACACACACACACACACACATATATATATATATATATATATATACATAGGTATACATAGGAAGCTTTAAAGTGCTATATAAATATTTATTATTATTAACAATTGTTAATTTTTCATATATTGGAGGAATTGTTATTCTTATATGTCTGGGGCTGCAGAAGCAAGTGGCACAGTGAATAAGACTATGTAGAGACCAAAAGAACAGGCCAGTGAAGAGGCAAGTAAAGTCAACAAGTATTTATCAAGCACTTACTGTGCAACAGCAACTGTGCTAATTGCTTCAAACACAAACATAAAGACAAACAGAAAAAAACCAAGACAGTCCTTGCCAGCAATGGTCAGGAACATGGTAGAGAAAGTCCAAAGAATGGGGAGTAAACCTGGAGTGGAGAGAAGACATGGATGTTCTGGGCCAGGGAGGGGAACCTGCAGCCTTGAGGCCACATGTGGCCTTCTAGGTCCTTGGGTGTGACCTTTTCAGAGTCCAAGTTTTACAGAACAAATCCTTTTATTGAGGGGATTTGTTCTGTGAAGTTTGGATTCAGTCAAAGGGACACACTTGAGGATCTAGAGGGCCACAAGTTCCCCGCTCCTGGTCTGGACTTTCTTCTTAAAATGGAGGTTCTTGGAGGAACTAGCTAATAAGAGGAAGGGGCTGCAGGAGCAGAGGATACTTTCAGTGTGGGAAATCCAGTGGTAGAGTGAATTTCTGGGGTATAAAATCATCTGTGGCAGGGTAGAGAAAGTTGGGAGGATCATGAGTGTGGCCTGGAGAAGATAGAGGCTCCCAGACTTGTTTTGATGCTAGATGCCCTAAGTTTCTGGTTGACTCCTTCTTCTGTTACCTGAAGGCGTGACCCCTCCGCAGGCCTTGACATCTGACATAGTTCCCTACCCAGCTTTCTCTGATCATTCATGGGACTTTTGACAGCTAAAGGAGTTTCATGAGCTCCCTGGCTGGGGGAGTAAGGGGATCAAGGGAAGTGAATGAATTCCAAGAAGGAAAGGGAGAATTGAATGGGCTTAAAAATGGAGGTGGAATGGTGACATTTTACTAAAATCTCATCTTTCCCTCTCTCCATCCTAGAGGCCAATGCAACAATACAGGAGTCAATTAGATTTTGGGGGGGTTCCCACATCTCCTTCCCTTGCTTTTTTCCCTGCCTGGTATGATAAGGTGAATTGCAGGGAGGATAGGAAGGGGGTTTAAGGCACAGAGAAATGCTTTAATCCACTAGAACCTCATGAGGTGGTTATTATTCATTGCTACATCTGGAGACTTTTCCTGGTAGGTCTCCAAGTTGGCTGCCACCAAGACACCTCATTCTCAGGCAGGAAAATGGAGTCAGAAATCAAAGACATCCTCTCAGCCACTTTCCTCAGGCAATATTCCGTCAGGATGGGTCTCTGTCCTTAAACTCATAATCTCAAGATTTCAGAAAAAGGAAAAAAAAGCCTCTCTATTAAAAAAGATTAGGGACAGATTCTTTCCTCCCCTATTTAAAAATTAGAATGCCCATTCTAATTTCCTCCAAAAGCCAACTGCTAGAGTATTTTGATTACTCCTGGCCTACAGACAGTAGTTGTCATGATGTGAGTTATAAAGTCACTGAATTAAAAAAGATCACAGACACCTTTGTCCATCCTCCCCAACATTGGCCCACTTCTGTTAATCTCTCTCTGAGGTTGTTTTTGCCCTCAAGCCAGTCATCTGTTATATCTTTCTTCCTCCACTTCACTTATAAATCCCATTACTGTGGTCACATCACTGCATTTCTGTAACACTCTTCTAAAAATTACAGAGAAGGTAAAAATGTTGGCAGGGCCAGTTATACTTATATTTTGCTTGCATGGATTTCCATCGAGTTCAGATGTGTCTGAGTACATGGGATGTGGTGCCCTTCATGCGTAACTGCTTGGAAGGCATACAGTTTCTGCTAAAGCCTCTCCTTCCTGGCTTCCCCTGAAGACATGAAATGTCTTGGCAGCCATACCTGCACTTCAGTGCTTTCTTAATCTGAAACACTTTTAATTTTGAGAAAAATCCCCTTTTGTGGGGAGCTGCGATGTACAGAAATGTCACTCAGAAGCATAATTAGTGCTTTTCCTGCCTCAGCATTTCCCCAACTACAAAGTAGACTGATATTGCTTCTTCTAGCAAAACTTACAAGCTTTTTCAGGCATTCCTCAGCAATCTATATTTGTGTTATGCAGGAGCCTGCAGCAAGCTAGGCCCAGCTAAGTTTGCTTAGGATGATCTTTCTTTGGTCCTAACATTTCCCTGATGTTTTTGGTAAGGCTAGATAGATCCATAACCATAGCTGGACAATGGGAATTTTCACCCCAGGTGTCCAAATTTATAGTGCATTGATAGCACTTATGTATAATTTGCAGTGGAGAGGTACATGAGCATAGAACAATGTTAGCAAGGTTTTTTTTGAACTAGGCTTGTGATTTAATTAGTTTAGGAAACTCCCAATAAGGAAACATCCAATTTACCAACACAGGTTCACAGGTTCTTTTTTTTCTTTTTTACTGTTACAAGTATTTATTATGTGCCAGGATCAGCACTGGAGATATATGTAAAACTATGATCACTCCCCTCAAGGAATTCACATTCTTTTTCTAGATTCTTAAAAATTTTTTTTGGAGAGGGGAAAGACAGGGCAATTGGGGTTAAGTGACTTGCCCAAGGTCACACAGCTCGTAAGTGTGTCAAGTGTCTGGGGCTGGATTTGAACTCAGGTCCTCCGGACTTCAGGGTGAGTGCTCTACTCACTGCACCACCTAGCTGCCCCAGAGCTCACATTCTAATAGGGGAGAATCCATCCCCACTTCCACCCCCCCCCATATACATACAAAGTTTATACAGTTTAAATGGGAGGTAAGCTCAGAAGTAAGACATTAGAAATCCAGGGAACTGCAGAAATTTATTGCAGAAATTGAGATGAGTTATTTCTTGAAAAAAAATAAAACAAAACGGGGAAGCCAAGGGGGTAGAGATCTAAAGGATGAGGAACAGCCAATCAAAAGCCATGAATTTGGGATAGAAAGTGTTGTATTTGAAGAACATTAAGTCCAGTGTCATTGGATCGTAAGGTCGTACGTTCTTTACAACTTATGGTTTTAGAGGGTTGTGCTGAGAAGTTAAATGACTTATTCAGAGCCACACAGGCTCACCACATAATTTTATATAATGTGAACACACAGCACCTAATAATTCATGCCCTCATGGAGCTTACATTCTAATGGGAGAAGACAACATACAGAAGGGAGCTGAAAATCGAGAGAGCATTGGAGGAAAAGCATATTATATTTATACTGTATGTTTTATATTGTATAATGACAAACATGTATGTTAGGACTTTAACTTATCAGGTGATCTGTAATTTATACAACAAAGTTGCAAAGAGGGAAATTTAATCTTGATGTTAGGCAAAACCTCCTAACGATTAGAGCTATTTCAAAGTGAGATGGGGCCCCTTAGATTGCACTGGGTTTCCCTTCTCTGGAGGTCTTCAAGCAAAAGCTTGTTGACTGCCTGCCAGGTATGTTGTAGAAGAAATTCTTGCAACCGTGTGAGTAGAACTAGATTGGGTTTGAGATCTTTTCCAACTGAGATTCTCTGAATTTCATTGTTTGATTAATAACAAAAGACTGATTATCACAACGATATTTCTATTTTCCTCAAGAAATAGTGATTTGATTTTGCTGTTGTACTGCCAAAGCATGCAACATCATTTCCTTCATGGGACGTATCTATATAGACTGAGAGTCATTGGATTGATCCATATTGCGTGTGGGGAGCATAGCTTAACATCACTTCCCTTTTAAGCAGTGGAGGGGAATATGGCTAGTATGAATTTACTTACTGTAAAAGATTTGATATAGTAAACTATTGCCTACCTGGAAATACAACTTTTGCCTTAATTTGATTTTTCTTGCCTTTTTTCATATTTTGGCTCATGGCACTTTGTTCTCGCCTGACTTCTACTCTGATTTGCTTGCTTCTATATACTAATACAGCTTGAATTCATAGGATCCTGTGTACAGCTGAAACACATCTTAGGGGTCATTTATTCTGATCTCATTGGTTTATAGGCAGCGGTATATTGGAGGCATCTATAGCTGGCTTGTGAGAGCTGATTGTTAAATGTATAATGTGAGCATTTATTCTTTAGAAATTAGCAAATGCTGCAAATCAAGGCTTGATTTATTATTTTCTTGATTGTCTATACTTAAGAAAGTGATGAAGATAAGTGTTAACAATACATATTAAACTAAAAAGTATATTCTTATATTCATTTGTTTTTGGAGCACTGATTGTTTAACATGTGCCAGAATACTTTCATTTATAGGTGAGGTAAATGAGGCCCAGGATGGTTAAGAGACTTGTACAAGGTCACACAGGTAGGAAAGATAGAGGTAAAATTTAAACCCATGCCTTTTGACTCCAAAGAAGAACTCTTTTTGATTAACCACTCCTAGTTTAGCTACCTTGTCATCTCACTATTTTTTTTTACCTTTGGCCTCTTTATGTTGATCTTTGCTATCTCTACTTTTGGTTCTGGACACATAGCTCTACCACCTGAGCGTAATCAGACACCCTGGACTGCTGTGGGCTGACAGGCTTTTCTAGGTCATCTGGGTGATGATGATGATGATGATGATATAGACAAAGCTGTTGCCTACAATCATTTAGACAATATTGAGCCATGAACACTTAATAACAATGTTTTTAGTAGATGTTGCCATTCTGAACCTTTTTAACTTCCAAACTATGTAGAGTGAAAAGTTCTCAAAATATAGAGACCTAGAAGAAGAAATTAAAACCATGTGGCTACAGGAAGAAATGCACACCAGTAATCTCTTCCATTTTGTCTGCTACTGGAGTTTTCCTGAAGGCATTTTTTTTTTAGTAAATCTGCAGAAGATGACCTTGCTTGTCAATACTTTTATCCCATTACAAAAATCAATTATTTTAGCCACTTGCTCAATAGCCTGGTAAATATTAAGCCTAAAAGAACAATAGTAGGATGTCAGATTGATAGTTTCTATCCAAAGTTCATTGAACATGAGAATGAAAAATAATAGCTAACATTTACATAACACTTGAAATTTGCAATCTTTTTATGCTCATGATCACATTTGATTGTGATGGGACCAAATCTTTCCACTCTGGTTTAAATGTTGGGAGGGTGGGTGGGAAGTGAAGAGGGGAGAGAATTTGGAACTCAAAGTTTTAAAAACAGATGTTCAAAAACAAACAAAAAAAGTTTTTGCATGCAACTAGAAAATAAGATACACAGGCAATGGGTCGTAGAAATTTATCTTGCCCTACAAGAAAGGAAGGGAAAAGGGGATGGGAGGGGAGTGGGGTGACAGAAGGGAGGGCTGAATGGGGAACAGGTCGACCAGAATATAAGTCATCTTGGAGTGGGGGGGAGGGTAGAAATGGGGAGAAAATTTGTAATTCAAACTCTTGTGAAAATCAATGCTGAAAACTAAATATGTTAAATAAATAAATTTAAAAAAATATTAACATTGGTTTATGCCAGTCTTATTTTAAGCTCACCTATAAAATGAAGGGGTTGATCTAGATGGCATTTGAGGGTCTTCTAGCTTTATGATCTTATAATCCCAAGATCCCAAATTTTCTGGATTGGAGTATGGGACAAAATCTGAAAATGACAAATTAAAAAAAGGGAAATGTCCTTTTCCATACTTTGTTCTGCTCTTTTTGTTTAGATATTTTAATTTCCTTTAGTCAGATATGGATCTTCAGAATAGGAACGTGATGTAAGATTCATATTTGCATAGGAAAAGAGTTCAAAGCATCTTTTCTAGGAGAAAATAAGAAATGTATTTGAGGCAAAATAAATTGAAGATATTTTCTTAACAGGAGACCTAATCTTTGGGCGTGCAGAAATAACTAAGGTACTTTAAAGGGTTTCTGAAACTGACACAGTACTATTGTAATTAGAAACAGGTGCATATAAATTAGTAAAGAAAGAAGACTAATTGTTACTAATGGACCTTTACAGTAGAAATTTTACATAATAAAATGCTTAATTAAGCATTAATGACCAAATAAATGGTTGGCGATTTCATCTCACTTGTGCTAAATTTTGGCCTAAGGTGAAGCCTAATAGGTTTGTAATGGTGAGGCTGCTGTTGCTTGGAGATATTTGTTAAAAAAAAAACATCAAACCTATTCTGCATTTATTTAGAGCTTGCTGATGTTTAATATAGATTTAAGGGATGAACATCCTTAGATGGGCCTAGGGCGCTAGGGAGACTCTCACATCCAGGACATATAAATTGACTGGAATCACATTCCTCAGAGAACTGCCTCTACCTCTGGACCAAAAAAAGCTGAGTGTTTTCACATATAAACTATTCAAGCCACCTTGGATAGTTTAGACATTAGTCAAAGGACCTCCACTGTGTAGTGAGGCTCTTGGTCTGGACTCTGCACATTTTGATAATGAATTTTGATAAACCAAACCAAGAAATAAAGCAAAATGAGGCAGAAAAGTTCAATTCAAGTTTTTCATGATCATGCATGAACAATATTTCCCACTTTGAATTTTTTTTTCATCAAGGATACTCAGAAGTTCTCTATTTCATTAAAGGTCTGTTTCCCCTCATGAGACTATACTCAGTTTTTCTAGTTAAGTTATTCTTGCTTGTAAACCTAAAACTTTTGCCATCTAGAAAAATATATAAACTTCTAAGCTTTCTACTCCCTTGTAAGTTGTGGCTGCTAAATCTTGAGTGATCCAGTGCTTAGTGCAGTGGCTAGCATGTAAAATATCTTGATTGACTGATTATTGGTTGATCCTGACTATGCCTCAGTATTGGAATTCTGTCTTTCTGGCTGCTTGCTGTATTTTTTTACTTTGGTGTAGAAGTTCTGTGTTTTGGCTATAATGTTCCTGGTACTTTTTTTGGGAATTAATTTAAGGAGGTGTGCAGTGGGGTCTTTCAATACCCACTTGAATCTCTGATTCTAAAAGACATGTGCAATTCATTGACTCTTAGATGATCTCTTGTTGATCTTTTTTCCCTGTTGATTGCTTTTGATATGAAATAATTTATATTTTCCTCTATTTTAAATAATTTTTGCTTTGTTTTAATATTTCTTTTTTTTCCTCATGGAATAATTGGCTCCTATTTGGCCCATCCTAATTTTTAAGAAATCTGTTGCTTTGAAAGAGCTTTGTACCTTTTGTGCCAAGTTGTTAATTCCCTTCCCAATTCTTTCTCCCAGAGCTTCTATTTCTTTTCAAACTTTCCTCTAGCGTTCTCATTTCTTTTCCAGTTGTTTCCCATAAGACTCTCATTTCATTTATAAAATAATTTTTAACTCTTGATCTGTAAGTGTGTCAAGTGTCCAAGGCTGGATTTGAACTCAGGTCCTCCTGAATCCAGGGCTGGTGCTCTACTTACTGCGCCACCTAGCTGCCCCCCATTCTAATTTTTAAGGAGTTACTTTCTTCAGTGGGTTTTTGTAGCTCTTTTGCCATTTAGCCAATTCTTCTTAAGTAGTTATTTGCGTCAGTGAAGTTTTGTGCCTTTTTTCCCCACCATTTGGCTAATTTTTTTAAAGGTGCTATTTTCTTCAGTATTTTTGTGTACCTCTTTTACCATACTTTTAATTGAATTTTCATATTTTTATGGCCTTGCTCTCCGTTATTTTCCCATTTTTTTATCTACCACTCTTACTTGAGTTTGAAAAATTTTTTTAGGTCTTCTAGGCATTCTGGTTGGGCTTGGATGCAAGCCAAGTTTTTCTTTGAGGCTTTGCTTGTAGTTGTTTTGACATTGTAGTTGTCTTCTGATTTTGTGTCTTGATATTCCTTATCACAGTAGTAGCTCTGGTTCCTTTTTTGTTGTTTGCTCATTTTTCCCCCGGCCTACTTCTTGACTTTGAAGCTAGATTAAAGTTCAGCTCTGTTCCTGGGGTTGGAGGGCATTGTCTCAAGCTTCAGGCTTTTTTTTGCACTGCTATTTTCACAGCTTGTTCTAGGATTTTGGAAGTTTTTGATACTTCCAAGTTTGTGTGATTTAAAGAGAGGTGTGGTCACAGCTCTCATGTTCTGCACTTCCTTACCTAGGAAGAGCCACTAATTCCTTGGGACAGCAAGGGTTAGTGTTCTTCAGGTCCTCTGATCCCTTAGTAAAGCAAGTAGCACTGCTCCTCAGGGTCTCTGCTCCTATGGGACTACAGTTACTTTTCTGTGTTCTGTGACTCTGGCCTACAAGTGAGTATAGGCAATGGAGTAGCTAAATAATGCCGCTAGCACAGTGGTGTCTGGAATCTCTTTCTCACTAGTTGTCACATCCTTTTACTGTCTATAGCTTAAGAGGTCCTGAAGTGGCTGCTCCTCCTGTTGTTGCCTCCAAGGCCCACCACTGGTGTTGCTGCCACATGGGCTTTTATCCATCCCCACCCCAGTGTTACATATGTCTCTTTCTGACATCATGAGTTGTCTTAGACTGTAAGAATGTCTCACCTTGACCTTTTGTTGGTTCTGGCACTCCAGAATTTGATTTGAGGTATTATTTTAAAGTTGTTTAGAGGGGATAATTGAGAAAGTTTGGTTGCCTCCACTCTACCTTTTGGCTCCTCATAACTTTTCTTAAAAAAAATTACTTTCAATCCAAAACTGCCCTGCTTGTTTGTATCCCTCTGAACATCCTTTTGTTCTTTGATGTTTTTAAAAATGTTTCATTGATTCTCTTTTTAAAAAAATTCTTTTTTTGACATCTCCTCTCTCCCCTCTCTAATTCTTCCATTCACCTAAATCAAAAATCCTCCCCTATAACTAATAATCATAGGAAAAAAGTTCACACATTGCTCACATCTAAAATGTTTTTTATTTGGCATCTCTAGTCTATCACTTATCTGTCAAGAAGTGAGAAGAATAATTCATCATTGAGCTCTTGGAATAGAGATTGATCATTGATCAGAAATCTTATTTTTTCAAAATTGTTTTTGTTTATAATTTATTGTATAAATTATTCTGGTTCTGGGATCACTTCACTCTACATCAGTTCACATATGTCTTCCCTGCTTTCTCTGAAACTTTATATCATTTTAAACTTTTGTTTATTTTGTTATTTCTTAAGAAGCAATAATATTCTATTTTGTCCACATACCATAATATGGTAAACCATTCCCCAATTGATGGGGGCCACCTTAGTTTCCAGTTCTTTGCTACTACAAAACTATTACTATGAATATTTTAAAACATGAGTCTCTTTTTCTTTTTCTTTGACCCCTTAGGAACACAAGGCCTAGAAGTGGTATTGCTGAGTTGAAGGACATGGCTTTTTGAATATAGCTCTAAATTGATTTCCAGAATGGTTGGACCAATTCATAGACCTGCTAATTAGTGTGCCTACCCCATCACATCCCTTCCAACAATTGCTAGTTTTTTGTTTATCATTGTCAGTCAGATGAGTATGAGAAGGAACCTCAGAGTTTTTAAAATTTGCAATTCTCTTTTTATTAGTGATTTAGAGAACTTTTTCACATGATTGTTAATAACTTGCTTGAGAAGGGGGGATTCTCATGAAGACCTTATGCTTATTTAAAGCATTCTGTGAGGTTTCGTTAGTATGGGCTAAATCAGAGATATTTGACCTTTGTATGGGCCCCTTAGGTATTCTAGTGAAATGTATGTACCCCTTTTCAGAATAATACTTTTAAATGCATAAAATAAAATAATGGGATGACAAAGGAAGCCAATCATATTAGAAATTCAGTTATAAAAATGTAAACCCCCTCCCCCACCAAAACCACCCAAATTCATGGATCTCTGAGTTAATGGAGTCCTGATCTAAACCAAGTTTTCAATCTCATTTCACCTTTAGGGACAGTAAACAAATACATTTTAAATAAGTATAAACTACAACCTCCAGTATGATTCTCTTATATACTATTAATCCAAGAACTCTCAAAGGCAGTAATATTTGTAAAATGAAGAAACAGGCCATCTGTAATCAATCCCTCACTCACATTTGTCAATCTATTTGTGTTTTTATAAAAAGTTACTTTTAAAAGTTGGAATGCTTCAGTTAGTCAGGAAATAATTTTAACTGACTCTGATTTCATATAATTATTTACTCAGTTGACTGTGAGGAGGAGAACAAGAGTTATGATGAACACTGTGTTTTAAGTGGATGTTATAACTGGGTGCTTCTCTTGACTTAAGCATTAGGTCATGAAATTTCCTCACTCTATACTTCAAGGATCCATTAATTAACTGGCATAGGTATTTTCCTCTAATAATGCAATTTACAACCCGTCTATAATGTGGTAGTTTTCGAATTTGCTGTGACTAATTAAAAAAAAGACAAACAATTATCCTGTACCTATTAATATTTTAGAAACTCCCTCACTAAAAGCATGTTCTCTCTCTTCACATGTTTTGAGACCTGGACTTTTGATTTAGGTAGCACCTTTCCTTGACATTTAACTCTATCTTGCACTATCAAGGGTTTTATGGACAGAAATAACATAAAAAATGCGTCACCATCTAAAAAAAGATTTGCTGTGGTTGAAAAGTTCACCTTCCTGTGGCCTGTCTTCATAGCCCTCCAGGTAGATTGGTCCTTGGACTACACTTATATACTTCCCTGGGCCTATACAAAAACATTTTTCAACCTAACGGGAACCACAAGAACTTGCACTCAATAGTCAAAAACTTTGAGAGGTCGGGATCACCAGCATGTCATGACTAGGCAATGGGACATAGGGTCAGGCTTTAGTGGAGGTTTCTCATGAAACTTCTAAATGAAATAACCATGAAATTATGTTTGACATTAATAAAATAAATGAAAAGCTCATTTTATAAGAAAGAATGGCCTTCATCAGACAGCTAGAGCAAGTATTATTCATTTTATATGCAATACAAATAATAATGATAGTTGCTAGTAATTATAGTGTTAAAAATTTACAAAGGACTTTTCATACATCATCTCATTGAATACATGTATATGTGTTCTAGAGAGTACCTTAACTTTTTTTTTTTGTTTCAGAGACATGGAAACACTTTAACAAATTAGTTTTACAAACATTATCTTACTGAATCCTCACAAAAACCCTGTTAGAAAAAAAAGTTACTAGTGTTATTTTCCTTTTTTTAATCTGAGGAAATTGAGACTTGGAGAAAACTTAAGTAATTGGCCTGAGGCCACAAAACTAATACATTGTTGAGCCATATCTTCTGGTGATCATTCCAATTCACTTTTTTTTTGGAGGGGAAAGGCAGGGCAATTGGGGTTAAGTGACTTGCCCAAGGTCACAGAGCTAGTAAGCTGTGTCAGGTATTTGAGGCTGGATTTGAACTCAGGTCCCCCTGACTCCAGGGCAGGTACGGTGCTCTATTCACTGTGGTGCTCTACTCACTGCGCCACCTAGCTGCCCCTCAATTCACTTTTGATGACAATACTCTTTCTATAATGTTTGTGTGGGGGAAGTAGCTTGGGAATAAAAAGGCAGCATGGTGTAGTTGAAGGAGAGCACGTGGAGTCAGGAAACTTAGCTTCAATCCTGCCTTACACGTTTACTGATGTGTCATCCTGGACAAGTCACTTAAAGTTTCAGAGTCTCAGTTTCCTCGACTATAAAATAAGGATAACAATACTTGTCTATTCTCTCTCACCGGCTTATTATAAAGAACATGCTCTGCAAATCTTAAGGTACTCTATAAATATGAGTTATCATTAAATCCTAGAGGTAAAAAGGTACAGGGAAATGAATGCTAGACTTTGTGTCAGAAGAGGCCTGGGTTCAAATCTCACCTCTGATATTTACAAGTTGCTATGTACAAGTATGGACAAATTATTCTCAGCTTCCATTTCCTAAATGCGACTGACAACATTTGTAGTATGTACCTCACAGGGCTGCTGTAAGGATAAAGTGAGATAATGCATTTAGAGAACTTTGCAAAACTTGAAGTGCCATATAAAGGTAAGTTGTAATTATTAGGTAGGGCCTCTGGAGACTTCATGGAGAATCTTGGTGCTAAGAATTCTGCATCTTAGCTTTCCTACTGACTTAATCTAGTGAATAGATAAGTTGCTCTCTTCCCCACATTCTGAGCATGAACTCTCATATTTTGAGGTTCCCTCACTGATATTCAAGCTTTAAAACTAGCACTTGGCATGATTTTCCTCCCGGTGGTTATGGATTTGTGCTAATGGAACTATACACTCTTATCCTGTCCCTTGGGAGATAGCTATCAGGGGCTAGTGGTATTGTCTGTCGCCATGGAAAAGGCTGATGCTTACTGGTTCGTACAGGGATTAAAAAAAATATAGCCTGTCCTCATTAGCATCCTGCTTTATCAGCTAAGCTAAACTGTCACATATATATCATAAGAAATCAGAAAGTAAAAGGGGGTAGGCAGCTGTTTGGCTGGTAGGAAGCATCAAGGATTTTGAGCCTCTTTCTAAAATAAGAGAATTATAGGACCATACACAGTTTTTTTGAGAGACAACTAAGAGTTTTAATAAACTGAAAACAGGTTAATAATTTTTAATCAATTAGGTGATATGAAGCTTTATGATTTGAACAATAAACTAGGGTTCTTGGAGTTTTTTTTAAAAATAGGTTCTTGTTGATGTCTTTTAACATTGTCTAGATTTTCCCCTGTATCTTTTCTTCTCCATCTCCTAGGAAAAATAGGTTCTTGTTGATGTCTTTTAACATTGTCTAGATTTTCCCCTGTATCTTTCCTTCTCCATCTCCTAGGAAGCCATCCCTTATAACAAAGAATTAAAAAGAAAAAGAAAAAAAGAGATGGGAAAATCTGCATGGATGACTCTGGTCCCACTTTCTCAGGGTCAGGCCTATTCAATTTTACCATCTTTAGGGTTCTTCTGGTATGCTGAAAGGTTTGGGGAGTCTCATTTCTCTGCCACTGTCTCAAGCCATCAATGGCTCTGTTCTTCTCTCCCCTCCTTTTCAGCTGCCCAAGTAACTAGTACCTTGGTTCCACTTCACTACTTACTATTGGACTGGACTTTGCAAATAAATATTTACTTCAAAGAGATAACCAAAACAATTAAACGTTTCACCCACCACTTTAAGGGCATAATTCCCTTCTACAGCCCTTCTCTGGGGACAGAGGGATTAGATTCGCAGTTTAGCTCAATTCTAATCTAGTATTAGTCTTGCCGAATTAAAAGCTGCAATGCATAGGCTAGAGGATTGACCCTATGCCCCTCTGGGCATTGATTTTGGGCTGGCTGTATCATTTGGTTTGGATTTTTAGACTCCCACATTTCCTTAGCTCATGTTCCTGAACCAAATCAAACTTTATTTCCTGCACTTAGAATAGAAAAGGATGTACAAAAAAGAGCAAAGATCCAAACCTGTTTTTGTTTTGGAGGGGGAGAATCACATTGCCTAAGGTGGAGGGGAAATGAGAGAGATTGCCATAAGCCTCTCTTTACTTATCACTGCTATGAGTTAAGGAGTCCTTCAACCTCAGACTAAATGGAGGAAAAATCCCCAGGGGTTTGGTAATGCTGCAATATCCCTTATTTCTGGACTTTTCTCCTTCCTCTAACATTGCTTCCCTGGCTTTGTTTTCCTGGCTTCTTTAAGCACCCATTAAAATATCACCTTTTACAGGCAGCCTTTCCCTATTCTTAATTCTAGTGCCTTGCCTCTGTTGATTATTTCCAATTTATCCTCTATATAGTTTGTTTGTACATAGTTATTTGCATATTGTATCCTCTATTAGACTGTGACCTTCTTGAGAGCAAGGACTGTTTTATACCTTTCTTTGTCTCTCCAGCACTTAGTGTTTTGCCTAGCACATAGTAGGTGCTCAATAAATATTTATATATAATATTTATATATTGACTGGCTAATTAAGGTTGAATTTGACCTAGGGTCTTCCTGACTCCAGGCTCAGTGCTCTATCCACTGTACCACGTAGTTGCCTCAAGTTTTAGGCCAAATTTATTCTCTGTAATTTTGCAACATTCATCTTTGATTAGTTTTTAGGCATCATTCTTTCCATTTATACTGTTGTAGTCATTGTGTATATTGTTTCCTTGTTCTATTTCTAATTTTTTTTTGGAGGAGGACAGTTGGGGTTAAGTGACTTGCCCAAGGTCACATAGCTAGTAAGTATGTCGAGTGTCTGAGGCTGGATTTGAACCCAGGTGTTCCTGACTCCAGGGCTGGTGCTCTACTCACTGCACCACCTAGCCACCCCTCCTTGTTCTATTTCATTTTGCAACAGTTCATGAAAATCTTTCTGTGTATACATCTCTGTATAGATCACGTTTAATAGTCCTTATGACATAGTGACATTATATACATATGCTACAGTTTGTTTAGCCATTTACCAATAGATTGACATCTTGTTTCCAGTTCTTTATTTCCACGAAAAGCTTATTATTGAAATGCTATAAATATTTTTCCATTTATAAATAACCTTTCTATTTATCAGTGACTTCCTTGGAGTATAGTTCCTAGCATTAGAATCAATGGTTCAAAGGTTATGTACATCTTAGCCATTTTGGTGACATAATTCAAAATTGCTTTCCGGCATGGAAATTAATTAATGCAATGCAGTAATGTTCTTACTTTTCCATAATTGCTCCTATATTGGAAGTCCTGGACTTTTAATTTCTCATGCCTGACTGGTTTTGTGATTTTCTTCAAAATGGTACCAAGGATGTTAGTGAGAATCAACACATTGTGATGAAAATATAATATTTGAGTATATTTCAAATGATCTCCTCGACATACAAAATATTTTTGGTTTTGAGGGGCTGCTATAGTATTTCATTTTCTGTAAACTAGTCATGCCAAAAGGAAGGTGTTTTGTATGAGTGCTGGCTTTATGCTTCCCATAAAATATTCCATATTACTCAGGTGCTGAAGTTGCTTAATTATATCAGAGAAATCCGGTCAGAAAGACAGATTCAAATATCCAGGGACAAGAGGGTCAGTAGATCTAGTTGGAATCACAGGATTTCAAGGCTTTCTCTCTGTCAACTTGTACCCAAATTAAGGATCCTTGTTCTCGTACCTGGCAAGTAGTCATTAGGCCTTGACTAAAGACCTCCGATGAAGGGAAGCCACTACTTCTTATGTAGCTCATTCCACTTTTGAATGCCTTTATTGATAAAGTTTTTCTTTATATCGAGCTTAAATATTATAAAAAAGAATAATAATCATAGACTATGCAATAGACCTTTGTGCTTTTTTGAAGAAAAGCAGAGATTAAAATTTCTTATTCTATATTTTATGAACAGAACCTTGGTTTTGCCTGAAAAAATTAATATCTAATACTTAAACTCATAACATAGGTGCCTATCGTTGACTAAGAGAGATTTAAGCTGATGTAAAAGAAATTTAATCTTAGGGTTCCTGTTTGCAATTTAAAGTTATACTTTCACATGTAAATTGAAATTCAATTGAAGAGCTGAATTGTGAAGTGCCTAGCCTACATTTACTTATATTGTCAAGTTTTCCCCTTAACACTTTATCTCAGATTTGGATTAGGGATTAGCAAGAATGTGATTGCTGATTGGACCTGATAGCTACAGGGCCCATGCTGGCAATTCTACCATATAATGGGGTCCCAGAAGTAGAGGGCTGTTATGATTTTAAAAAAAGGAGTACTTTATGCTCTAAGAAACCATTACCATTTTGTGGCACCAAAGTATAGATTTGAAAGGTTAAAGCATGAAAAAGACAGGGAAGGAGCCTTAGAGAAGTGGCCACTACGTCTTGGGAATTCAATTCAACAAATATCTATTAAGCTTCCGCTAAGCGGGATAGCCAGATGGATAGAGTACTGGGCCTGGAGTCAGGGAGACCCTGGCTTCACGTACTAGCTATATGACCCTGGACAAGTCACGTAACCTCTCTTTGCGTCAGTTTCCTCATCTGTAATTAGGGATAATGATAGCATTTACCTCCCCAGGATTGTTATGAGGATGAAATGAGATAGTAATTGTAAAGCACTTAGGACGGTCCCTGGCAATAAGTGCTGTATAAGTGTTAGTTATTATTATCATGATTATTTCTATTTGTAAGGTACTGCAGTAGGTACTGGGACTACAAAGATAGCTATGCACCTTTTCTGAGTTTTCTTCAAGGACCTGGTTAACTTGGCTGGATAACCAGTGACCATGTCTGTTTTCTGCGGTGTGATAAGAGAAGTTTTTCATTGCCTATATGTGTCTACCTGGGGCTGCAGAAATTGTCAGTGCAGGGCCCTAGGATACCAAGTGTTACCATGGGGGAATTTAGTTGATAATGTCCATATACCATATGGTCTGGCATTAGTGGTCCTATTCTCCCAGGGCAGTAACTATTATAGATCCCTGATAAAATTAATGTATTATTGCTTTAGCTAGCCATTACCCAGCAGCACTCTGATCAAAGGGCATATGGAACTGATAAGTTTTGATGGGACAGAGGAAAAGGGAAAAGAAGGTACGGATGTGCTGTGGGCTGTGGCATTCCTGGAGGAGTTCAGGGTAGCATGAGGGTATTAGTTATGGAATCCTCAAATATCTTCCTTCAAAGCACAGCTTGAATGCTCCCTCTTTTATGAGGTATAGGCTGGTTTCTCCCGAGGGGGTACCTCCCTCTTCTCCCCCTAGTTATTAGTAGTTCCTCTCTTGCTTTGTATGTACATTACATTTATCTTTATGCTGAATCCGTTCAGTGGAGGCAGGTTGTTTCATTTTTCTTTGTGTCCCTCTCACCTAGCACAGTGCCTTGGATATGGGCCTTGTTCGATAAACGTTGAATTGAACTGAGTATCTGAGAAGCAGAGTAGTGTATCATCTGTGCAAGGCGTGTAATCAGTGTGTTTTTTTTTTAAATTGAAGTCCATCGTCTGTACTCTAAGATTTTTCTGATTAATGGGACCTTTTGGATTTTGTGTTTCACTACTATAGCCTTCAAGAACCCTGGATTTCTACCATGCCACAATGAGGCATCGGGGTAGGACTTGGTTAAAAACAACATCTTGTATATTAGTGAGATACCAGGACTTATTATAAGCACGCTTTTGGTTTTAGCTCCACATACCTTTAAAATAATCTCTTAGGTTGTTAAGACTTTCTTTATAGAGAGGATAGTACTAGTGACTACAACGAATGGGCCATTCTGCCGTGACACAGCTGCTTCCAGTCATGTCTCAGCAGGTTGCCTATATTTCTCCCTCCCCATTATAGCTGATGGATGTTGAATAAATGGCCTAGGTGCTACCCTGAAGGGTGTTATGGTGATAATTCAGCGAACAGACTACGGAGAACAACCATACTATGGCTATTATTTATTTGGGATGCCTTGATATGAGTCAGTGGCTGTAACAATGAATTAAAATGTACTTTCAAAGAATCTAATAAAGAAAGGAGAGGTTGTAGGTACATTAAAAATTCAATAGCACAATAGTTTTCTTGCAAGCTTTATTGCTTCCACTGAGACTTCAAGAAGCTTTTATTGACATTTGGATATGATCTCAGGTTAGTGTGTATCTCACTAATGGGAAGCTGGCATGGTAATGAAAGAAGAATGGTGATATTTTCATGACCATTTTTGATTTTAAATTACCTGCCTTGCTCAAGTATTTGTTTATAATTCTTCTTTGTCAGGTTCTCAACCAAGCACACCATTTATTCTCTTAATTTTCTTAAGTACACCATTTTGTTGTTGATAAAAAGACCCAGGGAAAACATTTATAATCTTCTTCCATTTCTTTTCCCCTATTCCCACCTCCTTTGGAAAAAAAAAAGTACAGAGTTTCAACTCATGATGCTAACTTCCACTTTGGCAAAAGTATTACTAATAGAAAATAGGGAACAGCTAGGATGATTCTGACTCCATCTCCCTCTTACCCTGACTCGTTGGGTGTGTTGGCTTTTTAGCTCAAATTATACCGAAGACCAGTAAAATATTTAAATTCACCTTGGATCACTCCATCCATTGTCATTTTTCCATGTCTCCATGCACCCCCAACTTGCATTCATGGTACTACATAGAGGTAGCAGTGATGGTGAGGTCCATGATACCTCCTATCTGTAGCACTGACATGACCCAGGATCTGTTTCTACTTGGGCAGGAAAAGTGATAAAGATAGAAGAGTCCAGTATGATTTCCTATTTTCAGGGAACCAATTTTGGCAAGGAGATGTGTCTGGACATTTTCCAGACTCATGAGAACAAATAACAATTGGTCTCTTTCACTTAGTCTGCGTCTGCTCTGGAGGTATGGTGCGTAGAGGGAATGACATGAGAGAAAAAAGCTCTTTATTAATGTTCTGAGTTGGTGAGAGTCAAGTTCTTAGCATCATTGGAGCTAGGAGTGAATACTATGTCAAACTCCGCAAAGGCTAACTATTTCCAAATCATGCTGCCTTTACTCTGGCCATTTTCTTCCTTCTCCCTTGGAAACTGTGGAACTCTAGACTCTGACGTGAGCTTTTTTGCCTTATGCTGCATAAAACCAGGCCTCCACACCACCTGTTCGGCCATTTTCAAACCTTGTCACTGTGCCCCCATCACTCCAAATTCCCTTTTATATGTTCTCCTTTCCCATTAGAATGTAGGCTCCTCAAGGGCAGAGATGGGCTTACTTATTCATATTTGTATCCTTAGCACTTAGCACAGTGCCTAATATACAGTAAATGCTTTCTTCATTCGTTCATTCATTCATTCATTCATTCATTGCCTTCCCCCTTTGGGACCTGCTCAGTTGTGAAACATTGTGTTCCACTTTGCATGGAAAAACAACCACATACTGTGTTCTTGGTTCCGTTTTTTTTCAGTGATACCAGAAAAGACAAATGCTCTGGAGCTAGAAGATCCAGGCAAGTGTGAGGCAGAGCTGCCTTTAGCTCTGCCACATAGACCAGTTCAGTTCCTTAGGGGTCACATCTCCTCGGCCTGGATACTTGCATATCATTTATGAATTGAACCAGAGCTAAAATAATTGTCCATCTCTGTTATTTTATATTCCCTTCTAGGGTGCCACTTCTGAATCTTATTTTGTGACCTTTCCTCAGACTTTCCAACATTTTAATTGTTAGGAGATAAAGTGCTATTACTGCTCCATGCTTCTGGATTTTTACTGTAATATTTTTTGTCTTTTAAATTGGTAATAGCATTGTTTATGGGGCGGAACCTTGCTATAAAGTGTAAGTCTTCATTGTCTTCCCAAAAGTGCTTATCTCTTTAGGATCTCTTTAGGAATATAAACAAATTAATCAATTAAAAACTTTTATTAAATGCTTAATATGTACAAATACACATAAAGACTCTTCCTGACCTTCAGGAGTTTGCATTGTTGTATGCAAAGACAACATGTATTAGGCAGTGTTGGCCATAGAAAGGTGTTTTGGTTTGGGAAGTAAAAGGGATGATGGGTGAATGGAAATGTACGGGACTCAATTGATATGGTCTTTCCAGAAGTAATGATAGTATTAAACTGATTCCTGTTCCAAGAGCAACAGATGGAAATTAAGTGAGTGGGAGAGACAGATTGCAAGGAGACAGGTGCATGGTCAAATGGGAAGTGAAACTTGGTCTGAGGTTCTTGCCTTTGTGAATGTATTAAGTATGGCAAAGCTTTCTTAAATTGTAGACTGGAATATCTATACAAGCAAGTGTTTATATGAACACTATAGGGATGGAGTAGTGCAGTAGAAAGAGCTCTCTTTGGAGTTAGAGGACCTGGGTTCAAATCCCTGTTCTGCCACTTACAACTTCCAGATGCCTCTAGCAATCTGGACAAAGGAATCTATCTCTACCCAGACTACTCTGGTTGGTTTTCTCCTTCATGAGCTGGGTCACTCTAAACTCCAATGCGGAGGTGCCAGGTTAAAAGCTCAACGTTTTGGAGCAGAAATTCACCTAGGTTAGATTCTGTTTGTATTCTTTTTTTTATTGTTTGTCAAATATTTATTGGGTAAGTGGGGAAGATTGGCAGGGTCCAGTTTAGTCCTTCTTGGCAGCAGCCTTCCTCATGACAGCTAGGATGTTGCTGAGCTCCTCTCTCTTCCTCTTGTCCCAGATGTGAGTTCCCACTCTTTTTCTGATGAACTTAAGGGCTCTCCTATCCTTAGAGACCTTTAATAATTCCATGGCGCGCCTCTCATAAGGGGAAAATCCACACACTTCCCAGATCATATCTCTCACAAACTTGGTGTGTTTGGCCGTTTGAAACGTTTTTGGTAACTTTGTGGCCCTTGTTGAGGCCCACAGCCTTGGGCTATCAGATGGCCATGGCTGCAGCGCAGAGCCCCAATGGCAGCCACAGCAGAAGAGATTCTGTTTATATTCTAAACAGAAGTAAGGTTTCTTAGTTGGGTGGGGTCCTGCCCAAGATCTAGGAGAATCTACCCAAAGCAGTAGGGTGATCTCCTCCATCAGCCAAGTTCTTCTGAGACTGGCTGATTAGCCTATAGAGGCTGGTCCCTGAATGAAGAATTGAAAATCCTGGATCTTAATTAATAATAAGTTAATATAATAGAAAATAATAACTTCTCTCAGTCTTTGGCTTGTTTTCCTCCTCCTTAACTCTCCAGGAATGCAAAAAGAAAAATAAATCTTAATGACAAAAGCATTTTGGAAGAAACTTGCTGCAATGCTTTTCTTTTTTCTTAAATACAGTTTATTTAGAATTATGTATTTCTTAATAAACTTATTTAATCAAACCTAATTACATACTTTATCTTAGTCATTCTGTAGTAAATATTTTTTTTTCTGATTTACAGTTTTATGCTCATACTGAAATAAAACTAGATTTGAGAACAGTGGTTCTTAAAATTGAGGCATATTTGATATTAGTAAGCATTGGATTCCAAATCCAACAATAAATCCTGCAGAGAGGTTGACACATCATAATAGTAGTTGGCATTTCCATGGCTCTTTCAAGTCTACAAAAGTCTTTTCTTCATAAAAATTCTGTAAATTAGGTCGTCTAAATGTCATCTCAATTTGCAGATATGGAAACTAGCTAACAGCAGTTCAGTGACTTGCCGGAGGTCACATGAAAAATGTCAGGTAGGGCTGAGATTGAGATTGGGTTTCTCCATCAGACGTCTAGCACTCTTTCCCCTGCCATTCACTGTCTTGCAAGCAATACACATGCGCCTGTGTGTGAGGTTCATTGAAATCACAGTTTCATGGTAAAATAGAAATGCAGCTTGATTATCTTGTTTTTTTTCTTTTGCCTTTGATGTACAGATCCAGATGTTTCCACATCTCAGACAGCTTTGGTATTGGCTAGAGATCTAGGAGACTGGGAACTGCACACTGAGTCATGTGTAATTGAGTTGCTTGGACATCTTGACCCAAAGAATCTCGGTAAAGATATGCTTTCATAACTTCACTTTCCTGCTTATTCTGGCTTCCTTTTAATTGCCTGTTGCATTGAGGCCAGCCTACCCAGTCTACATTCAAAGCCCTCTGCCAACTGGTTCCATCTTACCTATTTGACATTATTTCTTTCTACGCTCTCACATAAATCCTCCACTCAAATCTTGGCATATTTCTTATTTCCTCCAAAGCACTGAATTTAGAATTACAGGATGCATGCTCAAATTCTTGGCACTGCAATTTTATTACCATTTGACTTTGAGCAGATTATTTAGTCTTGATTGTGCCTCAGTTTCCTCATCTGTAAAATGAGGAAGCATAATTTTGTAACTTCTAATGGTTATTAGCTAGAATTTATATAGCATTTGAAGGTTTAAAAAACACTTCACAGTATTATCTTATTTGATCCTCACAACAACCCTATGAGGGTAGGTGTTATTATCACCCCCGTTTTACAGATAATGAAACTGAGGCTGAGAGAGGGTAAGGAACTTGTCCAAGGTCACATAGTTACTAAGTGTGTGAAGCAAGATTCTAATTCAGGTCTTTCTGACTCCAAATCCAGCATTGCTGAGCCACCTAGCTAGCCCTCTAAGATCCTTTCTATTTCTAAATCTATGATCCTGTGAGGAGAATCTAATTTCTGTTTCTGAGCTTTTGTCAGTACTATAACACCTCCCCTCTCATTTTAGAATGCCTTATTCATTCCTCTACACCTATACAAATTCTTTAGTTCCTGGCACAGTTCAGTACATATTTTTTTAAATTTCCCCCTCTCCCCCAATTACATGGAAAACAATTTTTAACATTTGTTTTTAAAAATTTTTGAGTTCCAAATTCCCTTATTTCCTCCCCCCCCCCATTGCTAATGCAAACAATTTGATGTGGATTATACATGTGCAGCCATGTAAAACTTCTGTTGGCCATGTAGTGAAAGAAAATACAGCACCCCCCCCAAACAAACAAGAGAAATAAAGTTAAAAAAGTATACTTCCATATGAATTCAGACTCTATCAGTTCTTTCTCTGGAGGTGGATTGCATTTTTCATCATAGGTCCTTTGGAATTGCATTGGATCATTGCATTGCTGAGAATAGTGAAGTCATTCACAGTCAACCATTGTATGCTATTGCTATTTCTGTGTACTATGTTCTCCTGGTTCTGCACATTTCACTTTGTATCGGTTTGTGTAAGTCTTTCCAGATTTTCTGAGAGCATCCTGCTCATTATTTCTTACAGTACAATAGTATTCAGTCAGAGTCATATGCCACAACTTGTTTAGCCATTCCCCAGTTAATGGGCATCCCCTCAATGTCCAATTCTTTAACCCCCCCAAAAAAGAGCTGCTATAAATATTTTTGAACATATAGGACCTTTTCCTTTTTTTATCTCTGGGATACAGACCTAGTAGTGGTATTGCTGGGTCAAAGGGTATGTGTACTTTTATAGCATTTTGAGAATAGTTCCAAATTACTCTCCTGAATGGTTGAATCAGTCCACAACTTCACCAACAGTATATTAGTGTTTCCATTTTCAAACACCTCCTCCAACATTTGTCATTTTTCTTTTTTGTCTTATTAGCCTATCTGATAGGTGTGAGGTGGTACTTCAGAGTTGTTTTAATGTGCATTTCTCTAATCAGTGATTTAGAGCATTTTTTTCATATGACTATACATAGTTTGGATTACTTCATCTGACAATTGTCTGCTCATATCTCTTGACCATTTCTCAATTGGGGAATGATTTGTATTCTTATAAATTTGATTCAGTTCTCTATATATTTGAGAAATGAGGCCTTTATCACATAAACTTGCTATAAAATATTTTTCATTGTTACATTTACAGTGCAATACCCTCCACCCTATGTTCCCTCTGTTTATCCTTCTCTCTGCTTTCACCCTGTCCATCTTCAAAATGGTTCTGACCACTGTGTTCTCTAATCAGTCCTCTCTTCTATTAGCTCTGCCCCCTCATGCCTTTCCCCTTCTACTTTCTTGTAGGGTAAGATAGATTTCTATACCCAATTGACTGTGTACGTTATTCTCTCTTTGAGCTAATTCTGATGAGAGTAAGGTTTAAGTGCTCCTCCCTTCACCCCTCCCCCATCTTTCCCTTCACTGTAAAAGCTCATTTGTGCATATCTTTCCCTTTCCCCTTCTCCCAATGCATTTTCTTTCTCATCCCTTAATCTTATTTTTTTAGGTTTCATCCCATCATATTCAACTCACACCAGTGCTCTCTGTCTATGAATACTTCTCCTAACTGCTAAAATAATGATGAAGTTCTTAGGAATTACAAGTATCATCCTCCCATGTGGGAATGTGAACAGTTTAACCTTATTGAATCCCTTGTGATTTCTCTTTCTTGTTTACCTTTTTATTCCTCTCCTGAGTCCTATAATTGAAAGTCTAATTTTCGATTCAACTCCAGTCTTTTCATCAGTAATGCTTGAGAGTCTTCTATTTTGTTGAATATCTATTCCCCCACCCCCGAATTATTATACTCAGTTTTGTTGGGTAGGTGATTTTTGGCTGTAATCTTAGCCCCTTCGCCATCAGGAATATCATATTCCAAAACTTCAATCTTTTAATGTAGAAGCTGCTAAATCTTGTTATCACGATTGTGGCTCCATGATATTTGAATTGTTTCTTTCTAGCTGCTTGCAATATTTTCTCCTCTACTTGAAAGCTCTGGAATTTGTGTATTCCTGAGAGTTTTCATTTTGGGTTCTGTTTCAGGAGATGATTGGTGGACTCTTTCCATGTCTATATTCCCCTCTGGTTCTAGAATATCAGGGATGTTTTCCTTGATAATTTCTTGAAAGATGATGTCTAGGCTCTTTTTTGATCATGGCTTCCAGGTAGTCCAACAATTCTTAAATTATGTCTCTTCTGAATCTGTTCTCTAGGTCTGCTGTCTTTGCAATGAGATAGTTCACATTTTCATCTATTTTTTCATTCTTTTGATTTTGTTTTATTGTTTCTTGATATCTTGTGAAATCATTAGCTTCCACTTACCCAATTTTAAATTCTAAGGAATTATTTTCTTCAGTGAACTTTTGTACTTTTTTCTATTAGGCTAAATCTTTTTTTAAGGAGTTCTTCTCTTCAGTGGATTTCTGAATATCTTTTTTTTTTCATTTAACCAATTCTGCTTTTTAAGGAGTCCCTCTCCTCAGATTTTCATGCCTCTTTTTCAATTTGGCCTATTCTGTTTTTTAGGTGTTATTTTCTTTAGTATTTTTGTGTGACCCCTTAACTAAGCTGTTGACTCATTTTTCATGATTTTCTGCACCACTGTCATTTTTTCCAAATTTTTCTTTTACTTCTCTTATATAATTTTAGAAATCTATGAGTGCTTCTAGGAATTTTTTGGGGGGTTTTGCCCAATTCATGGTTTTCTTTGAGGCTTTGCTTGCAGCTGTTTTGACATTTGTCTTTTTGTGTTTTGAGCTTCCTTGTCACCATAGAAACTTTCTATAGGCAGGTTCTTTTTTTTTTTGGTTTCCTCATTTTTCCAGCCTTTTTCTTGACTTTTAGCATTATGTTAAGGTTGACTCTGTTTCTGGGGTACAGAGAGCACTTTCCCAAGCTTCAGGGTTTTGTGCTACTGTTTTTAGAGCTAATTCTGGGGGTCTGTAAGTAAGTTTTCAGTATTCCAAAGTGGTATGATCCAAGGGGATGTGTGGTCATTGATCCCCTGGCCTGTGCTCTGGTCTGTGAATAATCACAAGCATTCTTTTTTTTGCCATGAAACTATAACTCAGGTCTCTGCTTCCCTGCAGCTGTAAACTCTAGTGTGCTAGAGCTCCTTCTTGCCCTGGAACTGCTACTCAGCACTGTGATCTGGATCCATGTATGAGCACTGCAACAGAATCCTATATCTAGTGCCAGCAAATGGACCTCTGTAATCTCTTTCTGACCAGCTGTCTGACCTGCTTACCATCTGTGGGCTGAGAGGTCTGGAAGCCACTGCTGCCAATTCAGTTGACCCTAAGGCCTACTGCTGTCCTGCCAAGTCATTGTCTGAACTGGGTTCCACTTTCACCTCATTAAGACAGACCTTTCCTGCTTATCTTCTAAGTTTTCTTTGATTGAAAAATTATTTCACCCTGTCTTTTTGTTGGTTCTGCCACTCCAAGTTTCATTTTTAAGGTGTTCTGTTAAAGTTGTTTGGAGGGTAATTTGGGAGAGCTGAAGCGAGTCCCTGTTTCTTCTCTTGCATCTTGGCTCTGCCCGCCCCCCCCAGTAAATATTTAAATGTTGTTTTTTTAAAAAAAAATTATTCAGGAGTCTTTCCTGAGTTCCCCCACCCATAATCAACTTTTCCTTCTTGGAATTCTTGAAATATGTATGGTATTATGTCAGTATGCACACACACACACACACACGCACGCACACACACATGCACACACACATACACAGTGTTTCCTTGTCTTGTGCTTGGTTGTGGGCTATGTTTGAAAATACACATAAAGGAAATAGTTTTCAACTGTGGCTATCAATAGCTGCCACCTAAAAGTCAGTACTTCTGTAATATAAGCAGAGGAGGTTGGCAAAGAGTTCCCATTGGGTAGTAAAGAATTCTTAATGTGACTGTGAGCTCAACAGATGGGAGGGTTTTTTTGACAATAATAGAAATAATAACTAGTATTTATAAAGGATTGAAAAACACTTCACATATGCTACCTCATTTGATCCTTATAACAACCCTGGGAGGTAGGTGCTATTATTATCCCCTCTTTATGGATGAGGACACTGAAGTTGAGAGAGGTTAAAAGGCTTGCTTGGGGTCACACAGCTATAAATATCTGATTCAGCATTTGAACTCGGGTCTTTCTGGCAATAGGTCCAGCATTATCCATTATATCACCCAATTGTCTAAGAACATAGGAACAAAGTATTTAAGGCTGGAAGAGACCACGGAAATCATCTGAGAATCCAGTCTCCTGATTTATACAGGAGGAATCTGAAGCCCAAGATCCCAAAGAGTCAAAGATTTAAATTTGAGTAAAAACCCCAAATATGGTGTTCTTTCTGTTTCACAAAGTGGGAACATAAGAAACCCTAAATTTATATCTAATACAAAGGCTTCCCTGTTTATGGAAAAAAGAAGAAATTTCATGGGAAATAGAAGGAACCAGATAGTCATTGTGTTCTTACCTTTGATTTCCAGGTTGGGTGGGATACTCAAAGAGAAAAGAATAAAAGAGTGAATTTTGTTCCCTGATTTTGTGTCATAAGTGCTTATGTATCTTTTTATAGAGATTAAACAATAAAGTTAAGGAACACAAGGGCTTAAATTTCATTCCAATTCTAGTTGCTTCCAGCTCCAGAGGAAAGCAACTGCTGTAGTGTTGGGGACCAGTTGAGATAGTGCAACTGTAAGCTTCAACATAGTTGGTGAGTGAATTGTCAATTTAACTTAGAATTGAGTCACATTAGTTCTTGATTTATAGTAATAGAAAATGGGAAAAATTCAGGATATAAAATAACATTCAAAGTAACCACCTTATTGTTTATCTAAAATATTTTTAATTATCATATTGTCTATTCTTTCAATTATATGACTCTTTTTAGAATTAGTAGTTTATCTTAGAGTCAGTGTGTTTAATACTGGTTCCTCTATACCTCATTAAATTGAACAGAGAATTTGAGGCCTCTGGGCTGTGCTAGCTAACCTAAGGAATGCCGTCTTGTAGTGAATCTTTAGAATTATGCCCTGATGACCTTGTGGAGTAATCTAGTCATTTAGAAGGGTGAGATAGGGAGTGAAATTAAATCTAAGCTCATCCTCAGACAACAGGCTTATAGCTGTTTTTGTTTTTTTGAATTATACACAGAGAAATTCCAGTTTGGGCACCACTAACCTAACTTTTAGAAAACTTAGGGTCTCTTACATGTTGTAGGAGACACCAGAACAGGATTTTTCTAACAAAAATGAAACGACAATCCAATTTATGTAACATATACATACACATATACATATATACACATACACACATGTATATTTATGTGCATTTGTATGGGTGCATTTATATGTCTATATTTATATTTGCTAAGAATGCTAGACTGGTTTTCTCAGTTTTGTAAAGACCTTAAAGGCAACTTTGTTTATGTAATTTATTTTAAACTTAAATACTAAAATTTAAATATGCAATAAGAAAAGAAAGAGGAACATATTATAAACGTAAATACAAAATAAGAAAAGAAAAAAAGGCATTGCCATGTGTACAGCAGAACGTAAGAGGAGAGTCAAAATATACAGCAATAAATTTACTTTTCAAGAAAGCCTATATAATAAATACAACACGTTGTGTTCTGATATGTCCATCTTTGCTTCCTGGTGAGTTTTCTTTTGTTCTCTGCTGTGTACTTTTTCGTTTGTTTCTTTGCCCCTCTTCCTTCCCCGCTCTCCCAAGAAGGCTACAATTAAGCACATCTACACATATACATACACACACAATATATGCACATACATACACATATACATATTTACACACAAACATATATGTAAATACATGTATACACTTACATATACTTAGATATCTATAATCATACTCATATACAGACATGTACATTCATATACATCTATGTAAGACTATGCTATACTTATTTGTCCTCTGTTTCTTTGAGGGTGGATCGTGTCTTCCTTTATTTTCCTTTTATTTTTCAAGTCTTTTCATATTTTTCTAAGTCCATCAACTTGTTGTTTTCTATACTACAGCAATGTTCCAACCTTATACTGTCTAGTTGTGTTAAATAGTCCAAAACAATATTGATTAATATGGCTGACATATAACATAGTCTCGCTATTTTTCTCTTTTCATTAAATCTATTTTAGCTTTAACTTGCAGTCTTTTAATGTAGCTGCTGCTAGGCGTTGTGTGATTCTATTTGTGTTGTATGTTTCTAATTGTGGCTCTGCCATATTTGAATTATTTTTTTTTCTTGTTGCTTGTAATATTTTCTTTTTGAGCAGGGGGTTTTGGAATCTAGCTATGATATTCCTGTAGGTTTTCCTTGTAGACTCTCTTTCAGGTGATCAGTGGATTTTTTTCTATTTCCACTTTCCCCTCTTGTTCTAACATGTCAAGACAATTTTCTTCAATTATTTCTTGTATCATTGCATCAAGATTCTTTTTTTGATCATAGCTTTCAGGTAGTCCTAATATTCTTATGTTTCTCTTCTTGATCTGTTCTCCAGATCAGTTTTTTTTCTCATGAGATGTTTCATTTTCCCTTCTATTTTTTCATTCTTTATATTTTATTTTGTTATTTCTTGGTCTCATAACTTTGCTGGCTTCCCTTTGCTGAATTCTAATTTTCAAGGAGTCATTTTCTTCCTCAAGATTCTATATCTCCTTTTTCAGTTGGTTGACTTTCTTTTCATAATCTTCTTATTTTTCTTGGACTGTTCTTATTTTTAAAAACATTTTCCTCAATCTTTCTCATTTTATTTTTAAATTATTTTAAAAGTTCTATAAATTATTTTTGCACAGATTACCACTTGATGTTACTCTTTGGGGTAGGAGAGGCTTTTTTCTCATTTCAGTTTATTTATTTATTTTAGTTTTCAACATTCACTTCCACAAGATTTTGAGTTCCAAATTTTCTCCCCATCTCTCCCCTCCCCCCACCCCATGATGGCATGCATTCTGATTACCCCTTCCCCCACTTTGCTCTCCCTTCTATCACCCCCTTTCTCTTATCCCTTTCCCCTTCTATTTTCCTGTAGGGTAAGATAGATTTCTATGCCCCATTGCTGGTGTATCTTATTTCCCAATTGCATGTAAATTTTTTTTAACATTTGTTTTTTGAAACTTTGAGTTCCAAATTCTCTCGCTTCTTCCCTCCTCACCCACTCTCATTGAGAAGGCAAGCAATTCCATATAGGTTTACATGTGTAATCATGCAAAACACTTCCATAATAGTCATGTTGTGAAAGATTAACTATATTTCCCTCCATCCTATCTTGACCCCCTCTCTGTTTATTCTATTCTTTCCTTTGACCCTGTCCCTCCTCAAAAGTGATTTCTGATTACCTCCTCCCATCAATTTGCCCTTCCTTCTATTACTCCCCCCTCTCTTATACCCTTCCCCCCTACTTTCCTGTAGGGTAAGATGGATTTCCATGCCCAAATGAGTGTGTATTTCATTCCCCTCTTAAGCCAAAACTGATGACAGTAAAGTTTACTCATTCTCTCTTACCTCCCCCCTCTTCCCTCCAGTGTAAAAGTTTTTTCTTGCCTCTTTTATGTGAGATAATTTACCCCATTCTACCTCTCCCTTTCTCCTTTCCCCAGTCTATTCCTTTCTTACCCCTTAATTTTATTTTTTAGATATTATCTTACCCTGTGCCCTCTGCCTTTATATATTCCTTCCACCTACCCTAATAATGAGAAAGGTCTTATGAGTTACAAATGTAGGAATGTAAACAGTTCAACTTCAGTAAGTCCCTTGTGGTTTCCCTTTCCTGTCTACCTTTTTATGCTTCTTTTGAGTCTTGTTTTTGAATATCAAATTTTCTATTTACCTCTGGTCTTTTCATCAAGTATACTTGAAAGTTCTCTATCTTGTTGAATATCCATTTTTCCCCCTGAAGGATTATACTCATTTTTTTTTCTGGATAGGTGATTGTCAGTTGTAATCCTATTTCCTTTACCCTCCAGAATATCATATTCTAAGCCCTCTTATTCCCTAATGTAGAAGCTGCTAAATCTTGTGTTATCCTGATTGTGTTTCCACAATACTTGAATTGTTTCTTTTTGGCTGCTTGTAATATTTTCTCCTTGACCTGGGAACTCTAGAATTTGGCTGTGATATTCCTGACAGTTTACCTTTTAGGATCTCTGTCAGGAGGGGATAAATTTTTAAATTATCTCTCCAAGATCTATTTTCCAGGTCAGTTGTTTTTGCAATGAGACATTTCACACTGTCTTCCATTTTTTCATTCTTGTAGTTTTGTTTTATAATTTCTTGATTTCTCATAGCTTCCATTTCTCATTAGCTTCCATTTGTTTCATCCTAATTTTTAAGGAATTATTTTCTTCAGTGAGCTTTTGGACTTCCTTTTCTATTTGGCCAATTCTGCTTTTTAAGGCATTCTTCTTCTCATTGGCTTTTGGACCTCTTTTGCCATTTGGTCTAGTATATTTTTTAAGGTGTTATTTTCTTCAATATTTTTTGGGATCTTCTTTGGCAAGCTGTTGACTCATTTTTCATGATTTTCTTGCATCACTTTCATTTCTCTTCCCAATTTTTCCTCTACTTCTCTTACTTGATTTTCAAAATCTTTTTTGAGTTCTTCCATGGCCTGTGACCAATTAATATTTTTTCTTGGAGGCTTTGGATGTAGGAGCTTTGACTTTGTTGTCTCCTTCTGAGTGTATGTTTTGATCTTCCTTTCACCAAAGTGAGATTCTATTGTCTGAGATTTTTCCACTGTTTGCTCATTTTCTGAGCCAATTACTTGACTTTTTAACTCTTTGCTAAGGTAGGGCTCTGCTTCTAGTGTGGAAGGTGTACTGTCCCAAGTTTTGGGGGTTTTGTGCAGATGTTTTCAGAGATATTTCCTGGGACCTGTAAGTTTTTACTTCTTCCAAGGTGGTATGATTGAAGGGGAGGTGTTTGCTCTTCTCCTGGCCTGCCCTCTGTTCTATGAGTGACTATGGGCACTCTTTTCTGCCCTGGAACAGTGAGGAGGGTTCCCTCTCCACTGCTGCCAGAAGCTCTGCTATGCCAGTGCTCCTCCTAGCTGTAGGACTGCCACCCAGGACTGCAACCCAGATCTGAGTATGTGCAAACCAACAGAATCCTGCCTCAGTGCCAGAAAAAAGATCCCTGTAGTCTCCTTCTGATCAGTTGTTTGATCCCCTCACTGTCTCTGGACTGAGAGCTCTGGAAGCAGCTGCTGCCACCACTGCCCTAGGGCTACACTAAGGCTGGGGCTGGTTCATGACCAGGTCTGACAAACATTTCCAACTGACCTTCTAAGTTGTCTTTGGCATTTGTGAGTTGAGAAGTCTGCAAACTGTCTCAGCTACCAGTGATTCAGTTCCCTGAGGCCTGCTCTGGGTTTCCTGGGGCCTGGTCTGTGTCAGCGCCCATGCTGGACTGTGCCTCTTTCCCAGCTAGGCACCACACACCTTTTCCATCGACCATCGGGGTTGTTTTGGGCTGGAAATTTGTTTCATTCTCTTTTTGCGGGTTCTGTTGCTCAAGAATTTGTTTAGAATAGTTTTTTACAGGTATTTGGAGGGTTTTTGGGGAGAGCTCAAGTGATTCCCTGCTTTTACTTCACCATCTTGACTCCCCCCAGGAGAGGCTTTTTTGCTTCAGTATCTTCCTTTGAAGATCAACTCTAGTCTTCTGTATTCCCATAGTAACTTTATATGGTTGGGTTCTTTCTCCTTTGCCTGCTCATTTTTAAAAAAATTTATAGGAGCTTGCTATTGTAATCACTTCTAGTCCTGAACTATGGGGTATGGTGTCTCAGATCCTCCTTTAGTTCTACCCTCTGGCCTGGAACTTAAAGCAAGAATTCTGCCCTCCTATTAGTGCTCACAGATAGCAGTATCCCTGTCCCATTGCTTCTACACTCACTGGGTGTATGCTGGTTCTTTCTTGCCCAGGGCTGTGTCTTGGCAGCGCGGCTGGACCTAGTGTCTCCTATCAGCTGAGGTTCCCTCAATCTTTCCCTGCCTGACTCCCAACACTGTACGAGAAGTGAAAATTCCTGTGGCTGGTGCTGAGGCTGGTGCTACGCCCCAACCCAGCTAGCCCCCAGGCTCCTGACTTGCTGTTTCATTGGAACTAGCCTGGAAGTGTTTTCACTTCACAGGTTGTAGTTTGTCCTGGAAGAGAAACATGACATTAGTGAGGCAAGACTTGCAATTGGCTTTGATTTGAGTGAAGAAGGGTTGTGCAAAGTCACCAGCTTCACTTTCTCCTCCAGAGCCATCTGGGTCCAGTGGCCAGGTATTGATCAGGATGACTGCGGATGGCCGAGGTGATGGCAGTGGGAGACCTTGGCCCTTTTAAGCTAAGGCCTTTTCAGGTTCTCACTTTGAGTGAGGCAAAGCCCATTCAGTGAGTAGGCCTCTGTAAGAAGTGCATCAAGGGATGGCTCCTTTAATTGAAAAAAAAATCAAACTGGGAGGGGAAGACCTCAGGGTTGCTGACCAAAAGAGAATCAGTTACTATTTACTTTCACTCTGAGACACAAGGGCCCCAAAATAACCATTAAGTGGTGTTTGGGTAAGGACCTGTTGTGCAATCCAGGGACCAAGTCTTGAATCTTTTTTGGTTGTCCCAAGAGGACACTGTTCCACCCCAACTCTTGTTTATTTTTGCCATTCTATGTTTACCTTGAAGTGCTATTTTGTCTTATTTGTGGAGGGAATCTGGAGAACTTGGAATTTTCTGACCTACTTTGTCATCTTCCCAGAATCTTCTCCATAAAGGCAACTTCAAACATTTTATTATGTAAAGGAACATTTCTCTGGGTTGGGAGTCAGAACTTCTAAATTCCAAACCAATTTATAGTTGAGTTAAAAGATCTGATTACAAGTCTCAGAGCTATAAATCAATCAGTCAACATGTATTTGCTGAGCAGCTTCTATGAACCAGCCTCTGGGGTAAGTGGTATAGGAGGTACAGAGAAAACTAAGACATAGTCCCTGCACTAAAGATTCTTGAAAAGACAAGATTAACACACCAGAAATAATAAGACAGCATCATAAGGCACCATATAATTAAGTTCTAAGTGGTATGTACAAAAATTTAGTGGAATAGGAGTTCAAAGAGGGAGAGATCACTGTGGATGGAATATTTATGGATGGCTTAATGAAGAAGATGGGACTTGAATGGGGCTTTGATGGATAGTTGTGATGAATAGGCAGGGAGGAGAGAAGAGGACATCTACAGCTGGGAGAGCATCTTGAGTGAATAAATTAGCATGGTATGCATAGGGAGAAGAAAGTGAAACATGCTGGACTAATGGTAAGACTCATTAAAAAGTGGTGGGAAATAAGGATGGTTAAATAGGGTTGGGCTTTGACAGCAGAGGAGCTTAGAATTAATGCCATAGGTAATGGGGAACCATTGTAAGAGCTTGAGCATGAAATTGATATGATCAATTGATTTGAGTGGTATCAAGAAAAGATTAGATTGGAGGATGGATTTTAAGGGATGGAGAAAATCATTTATGGGACTGTTGCATATTTGGAGGGGTGTAAGGACATGCTTAAGGCATCACTAGTAATAATATTAAGAGCATAGACCTAAAAATCTATTACAGATTAGAAGCTACTTACAAGGAGGAATTAATTCATTCTTTGAATTTGCACCCTCAGTAATTAAAAAAGTACCATACTTGTAGTAGTACTTAATAAATGCTTATTGGTTGATTGAGAATTGATGAGAGGAGTGAGACCAAAAGTTTTGGTCTGGGAGATTGGAATATTTGGTGCGCTTTTAACAGCAATGGAAAGTTGGGAAAGGGAGCCAATTTGGGAGTAGGAAAGATGATGGTTACTCATTTTATAGAAGCCAAAAAGAATTGGTTTTATATGTAGTTTCAAAAAAAACCAAACTATTTCAGATTTTCCAGAATGATTCCTGGTTTCTACATCTTTGTGTGGATCTTGTTAGACACGTGGGGGAAGTGCCATTCTTTTGGTTTCAGCCACTATTTCTGGGCTCTTTAAAGTCAGTTTCAATGACTGTTTTAGAGGGAGGGAAAACAGCAGATGGCAGGTACCGCATCAGTTTCAATCGAGACGATGGCTCAAAAAGGTCCTGGACAACTGTAAAACCAACTACCCGGGAAAACAACCAATCTCACCCCAATCTCTCCTACTCTCTAGTAGATTGTTTTTGGTGAATTTCCTCTATCTTTTCTTTCATTACGCTGCCTCAGAAAATTTAAGCGTGAGCTCCTGAGGTGAATTCAACATTCAGCTTGGTTCTCAGTCCTTCTTTGTATTGGAGGAATTTCTTCACCAGAACTCTTACCTGGTCGTAGCAGTGAAGCATTGAAGCCCAAAAGATCAAATGAGAAAACATATATAAAGTGCGTTGCAATCTTTAAAGCCCGATGTGGATGCTGACTATTATTACTATTGCTATTATTATTATACTCTGTTAATAAGTTGGATAAAGCAGCTCTAGCTATCCTTAGAAATGGAAAGCTAAACTGATTGGAGCTGTCAATTCTTTTCTGAAAATGTGTCTATTCAAAAGGTTACTGATGTAAAAGAAGTCGCTCGATTCTCCCTTTTTGCCCATTCATCTTCTTCTGACACAGTTGATAGACTGTTGGACCTAGAGTCACGGATACCTGATTTCAAATCCTGCCTTAGACACTAGCTCTGTGACCCTGGGCAAATCACTTAACCTTTGTTCAAGCTTATTTTCCTTACCTGTAAGATGGGTAAGATGGGGTCATAATGGCAGTCTAATAGAGCACGTGCACACACAAATGCATATACACACATATGTGTATATAAACATATACATATGTAATATATGTATATATTGTTCTTTAATATTATATGTACTTCATTGAAAATCTTAAAAGTACTATAAAATGTTAGTTATTATTTCAATAATATACACATGTCCTAGATATTTAAAAATTTTTAGTCTAATAAAGTTATTAGAGAGTAGGTCTTCATCTTCCATTTTCTCTCATCTCATTCACTTCTTAATCCTTTGTAGTATGGTTTCTGACCTCATCACTAAAATGAAATTGCTCCCACCAAAGTTATGAGTGGTCTCTTAAATGAGAAATCTGATGGACTCTTAGCCTCCATACTTCTTGTGACCTATTTTTATCATTTGGCACTGTTGACATTCTCTTCTCTGGGATATTTTCTCTCCTCTCTCCTTGACTAGATAATTATCTATCTTCCACTTCAAAACTGTAAACATACCCCAAGTCCTAAGTAATCTTCTTTTCTATCTTTATATTTTCCCTCCTAGTTATCTTATCAGCATCCATGAGTTCTATTATCTATATATCTATATAGTTCTATATAGTGACTCCAAGATCTAGAGATCAGTTCCTAGGTCCATTCTTCAGCTCTAGTCCTACAATACCACTTTCCTATTGGATATTTCCAATTGGATGTTCTGCAGGCATAATAAGCTCAACATGTGTAAAACAGAAATTCCTTGTGAACTTCCCTATTTCTGTTAAGGGTACCACCATCCTTCACCCAAGTTTTCAATCTCAGTGTCATCCTTATAATTTTCCTTCTCCCCACCTATCCATTCATTTGCCAAGTCTTATTCCTAACTCCACAGTATCTTTTGCACATGACAGAAGGCTGTGCAAGGTCACCAGCCTCACTTTCTCCTCCAGAGCCATCTGGGTCTAGTGGCCTGATATTCATCAGGATGACTAGAGATGGCCCAGGATGCAATGGGAGACCCTGGCCCTTTTAGGCTAAGGCCTTTTCTTGTACTCAGAGTGAGGTAACGCCTATTCAGTGAATAGGCCTCTTTAAGAAATGAGTCTAGGGATGGTCCCTTTAATTAGAAAAAAAGAAAAAAAATATCAAGCTGGAAGGGAAGACTCTCAGAGTTGCTGTTTCAAAGAGAAACAGTTACCATTGACATTCACTGAAATCAAAGTCAACTGCAAGTAATGTCATCATTTCCATGATGTCATGGTCCTCTTTGAAAATGAAGGACAAACACACAGTCTTTTGCATGTGACTCCTCACTATACCCATGGCTTTAACCTTACTTTATTTAGGTCCTCATCACCTCTCTCCTGGTGTATTGCAAAAGCCTCCTACTTAGTCTCCCTGCCTGAACTCTCCCTTCTCCACTCCATCCTCCATTCCAAAGCAATATTCCTAAAGCAGAGACTTATCAAACACTGGCTACACCACTTGGAATGCCATGGAACCAGACTGAAATGTAATTGGGAAATATTTAACAAAATAAATATAGAATAAATGTAGATAACATTATATTTTAATATTACATTTTATAATATTTAATGTAAATTAATATGTAGTCCACAGTGTTCCTTATGTATGGATTAGTGGATCCTGTTTCTATTTGAATTTGATACCACTGTCCTAAAGTTCAAGTCTGATCCCTGCTCAAGAAGCCCTAGTGGCTTCCTATTGCCTCTGGAATAAAATACAAACTCCTCTGTTTGGCATTTAAAATTGCTCATAATTTGGCTCCAATCCATCACTCTAGGCTTATTACACATTATTCTGTATATGGCTTTTATATTCCAAGTTATTTATTTGTTGTCTCCTTCATCAGAATGTACACTCTTTGAAGGCAAGCACTATATATATCCTCAATGCATGGCACTGTATCTGGCACATAGTAAGCACTTTCACATTTGTTGATTGGCTGACCTATGTGACCTTGGGCAACTTACCTTCTCTGGAGCTCATTTTCCTCATCTGTAAAATGAGGAGATTATGATGCCCTCTAAGGTCTTTTCCAGAGCCAAACATATGATTCACTACGATTAAAAGAAATTCTGTTATCTCCTTATGTCTTTGTACCAATTAAGAACACCACTGTCTCAGGTACTGAATGGTACATACTTGGAATAATGGGCATCTTGTAAATAATTGAATTATATTCATTTTACAAAGACTCATGATATAATTTGATGTTGAAAGTTAATCCAGAAGTAGACAGAGCTTAGAAAACATATTTGAACTGACAGAACCATAATGTTTTCTAAGGTGGTAGCCTGCCAGGTTTTTTTAATGTTCTGTGCCAGGTACTGTAGCACTTTGGTGACTAGCCACTAGAGCTGGAAAAATCAGGCTGTCAATTTTCTTATTGACAATGGCATAATTTATTTTCTTAGTAAACTCAATTAGTGTTATAGCAATAGATGAGAAGAAGTTCTCAAACTCATTCCAGCCCATAAAAGAATTAGTTGCCCTATAATTGCGTAGTGGAAAGCAAGGAAGTACTCTCCTAATCTTAAAAGCACCATCCAATGCTTAGTTACATGGTTATTTGGTGTTAAATGAGGGCTATTTTTCTGACAGGAAATTGCTTATAATAATTTAATTCAGCTAGAGTATCTAGGTTCACCTAGAGTTTGTGAAATAAATGTCAAGAGCTTGAGAAATTTATATGGCTTGTCACTTTGTTTAATGTATCTTCAGGCTCTGCTAAGAGTCAATGACTTCCTGAGGCAGTCTTATTCAATTCCCTTTACAGGATCAGTTTGAAGTCTGCTTCAACATTTTGATAGACACAGTGTAATATGTTTTCTTTGTCATTTCCAGAAATTAGCCTGTTCTCACAGAGTTAGGTGTAGGGGTCTGTCATTTGAGTCAAAAAGACCTGAATTTAAGTTCTTCCTTTGACATATGCTATCAGTGTGACTATGGGAAAGTCACAACCTCCTGTTGTCACAATCGGCTCATTAAGACTATAAATTAAAGAAGGAAGAAAGAAGGAAACAAATGTTTAATAAATGCCTACAATATGGCAGGTGCTTGACAAATAATATCTCATTTGATCCTCCAACAACTCTTAGAGGTAGGGGCTATTAACATTAATTTGAAATTAATTATTACTGTTAATTAGAAAATCCAAAGCAAAGCCAGGATAGTAAAGGGCAATACACTATGGAATAAGGTTAAGGTCTTGATGGAAGCCATTTCTTCTAACTTCTCCCATGTGGTATAGTAGAAGGAGAGTTGGGTCTGGAGTTAGGGAGACCTGAAAATGAATTCTTGCTCTGATGTTTATGAGTTGATTGGGCAAATCACTTAACCGTTTTAATAGTGCCTTGGTTTCCTCCTGTGTAAAGTGTGTTTGTGTGAGAAGTTTATAATAATTGCACTGGCTAAACAACAAAATTTATGTGAGTTGAATCCTAAATAAACTTTAAAGTTCTATATAAACATAAAGTATTGTTCTTACCCACAGCACTACTAAGCCAGGGCATTCAAAGAATAAGTAAGAAGATTCTTATTTCATTTATTTAACTACCTTTTTTTTCTTCCTCTCTCAAGGATAGATGTTGGGCTAGAAATTTTCCAAAAGTTGTATAAGGTTAATTTTATAGGCTAGCTTTGAGAAAGAACTAGTCAGGTTTATACTCTATGTTTATACATAAGATATATTTTTGCATGGTTAGAGATGTAAAATAATCTTGTGCCCACAGATTCCATGTTGAATCATGCTTATATCCCTAGTATGAATCCAACTTGGTCATAATAAGTTATCTTCTGAATATATTGCTGTAATCTACATGCAAGGATTTTATTTAAGATTTTTTTGCATCTATATTCATTAAAATTAAATCTACAATCACCTTTTTCTGTTTTCTTTCTCTCTGGTTTGAAAATCATTATTTGCGATATAAAAAAAGTTTTGTAGAATGCCTTTCTTATCTATTTTTCAAAATAATTTTTTTAGGGTAGATATTAGTTGTCATTTAGATGTGAATATTTCTAGATTTTTTTTTCCTTTTGTTCAGTTCTTTCTGAGATCAGGTTGTACAGCTTGGCAAATCTCCACAGCCTTTGAAAACACAGGTCACCTCCATGTCATGAAGAGAAAATGGAAGGGATTAAGTGGAGGTTTCCGTATATGTTTTTTTAAAGACTAAAAATAATCATATAAAAATTCATCCATCCATCCATCTATCTATCCATTTCATTGTTGTCTCCCTCCATAGAATGGAAGTTCCTTTAGGTCAATGGTTGTTTCACCTCTATCTTTGTATCTACAGTGCCTAGTACAGACATTTAGTAGGCACTTGACAAATGTTTGCTGATTGATTGACTCAACAAATATTTGAGTATCTACTAATCATAAGACATGGTGGTAAAGGAATGATTACACCCAGCTTCTATAGTCTAGGAGCTATTGATCTAGTTGGGTAGTTAAGATGAACACCCAAAGAATACAGTACAAATCACTATATATCATGTCATTGTTACAGATACTTCTGATTGGCATTCAGCAGCAGCAAAAGAGATCATTTTCCATTGTGGTACTCAAGGAAGGCTCCATGAAGAAGGCAGGCACTGATCTGGGCTTTGAAATATTAATCATATTTTGATGGGTAAAAATGGGGGCCATAAGAGGCTATTTCAGGCCTCAGGGATTTTGTAATAGTGAAATATTACTAAATGGATTGTCAACAAATCTGGGAATATTAAAGTTATTTTCCTTATATATACACACTTTTGTGTTTTGTACCAGATGAACCTATTTTTGGCTAGATAGAGTAATTCATTCATGGGACCATCTATCACAGTGGATAAAGTGTTTGACCATGAGTCAGGAGGTTCTAAGTTCCAGTCCTGCCTCAGACACTTAATAGCCATATGACTCTGGACAAGTCAATTAATCTTTCTAAACCATAGTTTCCTTATATGTAATGTGGAGATAATAATAGATCTACCTCCCAGAATTATTGTGAGGATAAAATAGGATTATATTTGTAAAACACTTTGTGAATGCTAAAACACTATATAAGTGTTAATTGTGATGATGATGATGATGAAGGATGATAAAATTACACATCCAATATCAAAGTAAAGAATACATTTCTATAATCTCAGATTTATTCATTTTATATAAGTAAGGACATAAAGAAATCAAGAGGGAAGAAAAAAGAGATAAATAGAAATTCTTGTTCAAAATAGACCTAGTAGAAAATGAATTTTAATTATGTCTCAATATGTAAACATTGATAAACTATTCATTGTTGAAAAGTCACTAACTTAAGAAGCTAAATTGTGTCTGTATATGCTTTATATCTAAATCTATAAATGCTTTTAAAAAGTCTTATATGCAAGTGATATTTTTAAAAATTTGGAATCCCTTGTCTACCCGCATTTTAAAGCATTTAAAAATAGAAACAATCCATCTGATTTATTCTAGAAGTCTTTAAAACAAGATGGAGACCACTTATCTGTGGATTTGGGGGAAATTCTCAAAAGTAGAATGATAGATTCTGTGTTAGCCTAATTTATTACTAATGCTGATTGCTTCAAACTCCTGTAATGAGTTATTCTCATTTTAAAATAATTACTATACATACCTTATCTTACTTATCTTTAAATGCTGCTATTTTAAATATTTGACAGATAACTATTTTGTTTAATTTGTTCTTATAATTTTATTTTCTAACGTTTAGCCACAGCTGACTTGAATGACAGTAAGTAGTCAAAGGATTAATCTTAAAGAAAAATCAATAAATTTATTGAAATTGACAATACCATAGTAGAAACTACAAGTTCTCCCTCTCCTTCTCTCCACCACCCTTCATGTTTACAAGTCAAATCAAATAGTGAAGTAATATCAGTCCAAAGAATTCTGTGAATAGATCATAGAACTAACTGGAAAATATGTAGTGGCAGAGAGGAACTCATTCCCCAGCTTTGGGCCATCTTATACCCACTCTTTGCCTATGACTCTTTCACCTGTCCCCTCTGTAAACATGATGGAACAGGCCATCTTCACCAAGGAATTCCAAGACTAGTGGCCCCCATTGAGAGAACCAAACTACTATTGTAAATAGCATGCAGGTACACAAATTGCTGCTGCTAAGCAGTACTAAAGCAGAAAGGATTATATAGTCTGAATCCCACAGGAACAGAATCCCTTCTGGTGGAGTAATTGCAAATATCATCAGATATTTCCCCACCCAGGTCCTTAACTTTGCCTTTAAGGATAAGTGTAAGCAGGTGTTTTGAGGAGGAGTTTAAGAAATATTTTGCTGGTAATCTTGTCTCTGGTAGTACAGCTGGAGTCACTTCCCTCTGCTTTGTCTACCCCTTGGATTTTGGAGAACCTACTTGGCAGCTGATGTTGGGAAATCTGGCCTGAGAGAGTTCAAAGCCATGGGAAAGTGCTTTGTTAAAAACTCCAAGTCTAATTCAATTTGTGGCTTGTCTCAAAGTTTCAATGTCTCAGTACAGGGTATTATTATATATGGAGCAGCCTACTTTGAAATCTATGATACAGAAAAAAGATATGCTCCCAAATCCCAAGGACAACCATATTGTGATAAGTTGGTTAATTGCACATACAGTGCCTGCTGATCTCTTATCCCTTTGATAAGGTAAGGTGGTAAATGATGCAGTCTGAGCACAAAGGCGTTGATATTGAGTATACTGGGATGATTGAGTGATGGATGAAGATCACCAAAGATATGCATAGCAAAGCTTTCTTTAAGGTGCCTGGTCCAATGTCCTTAGAGGCATGGGTGAAGTTTTGTGCTTGTCCTGTATGATGAAGAAAGTAATCTAAGAACATACTAACTAAAAATTCAAATGATGAATATAGATCGAGATTATGTAGCCATAGTTAGCATTTTCAACTTTTGACCTTTAAGAAATTCCTATTGTTTTTATCCAGTTCATAGCATGTTTAGAGAGGAGTCAGGAAAACTTCCTAGAAAAAGAGACTCATTTATTGTGATCCATTATTCATTCAATGCAGCTGATGATTCAATATATTGATTTTATTGGTTTGGGGAAAACAGTAGTTACTGTTGGTCCAAGAAGACAGATCAACTTCTACCGTTTAGTTTAAATGGTGTTTTGTAGGACCGTAAATTTGTTGTTAAGTATTTAGTTAAAAAAAAATCACATCTCCAACTTGTAATTAAGCATGATATATACTATTTTGCACAACTGGAAAAAAAGAAAATACTATGTAGCACATAATTATTACAGGGATTAAGATATATAGTAGCTGACATTTATATAGTGCTTTAAGGCTTGCAAAGCCCTTTGCATATGTTATCATTTCTGATGCAGCAACCCTGTGAAATAAATATTATTATTATCCCAATCTTACAGAAGAAGAAACTAGGTTGAGGAAAGTTAAGTGCTTTGCTTAGGGTCACAAAATTGAGTATCTGAAGCAGGATTTAAATTTGTCATCCTTACTCCAGGTCCAACTATCTACTATGACATATTGCCTTTCATATACCTAGGGTCAAACCTTGTCCTGTGAAGTGCAACAAACTAGACACAACAGTAATCTATTAAAACACAGTTTTATGACAGATGAGTCATCTCCCTTCTCTACCCTACCCCCAACTCTTTGAAGCTACAGGGATTATTTCTTTCTTTTTATTTGTATTGCTAGCACTTAGTACAGTGCTCGATACATAGTGGGTACTTAACAATGGCCAGTTGATGATTTGTCATTATGAATGGGGTCCATTCTATGTAGAATTCAGTGAATATGAATAAAAAGTTTTTTTCAAGAAAATTCTCATCCATCACTGTGCTCCCATCCCATAAAGCAATATAGAAGGACTGAATGAGTATGGAGGTTGAATGATCCCTTTAGGTCCTAGTTATTGGTGTTGTTGGAGGGAGGAATCTCTGGGTATTTTACTGTTGCTGCCCCTGTTCCACATCTCTTAATCTCACAAAGAATCTCCTGCCTCTGGAGAGGTTGGGGCGGGGGGAGGAGATTTCACATTGCGAAATCCATCATAAAAAACAAATGATATGTCTAGTGGTATAGGTGGTCCAGTTAATTTTGTTATCATCTAATTGCTTTCTTCAAAAATATAGTTATTGAAGATGCATGGAAATGTTCCATCATTTATATTTCCAACCCAGGAGGCTTTAAACTTTAAGCTTTCTTTCTTTCTTTTTTTGACATGAAACTCTTACTTCAAAGATGCATAGATATCTTGATTAACATTCAACATTACCCTGCTTAGAACTGATGTGAAAATATTCAATGTAACAAATGGGGAATGGCTCTTATTTTTTATAAATTTGGCTTCATTCCCTATATATTTGAGAAATGAGTCCTTGGTCAGAGAAACTGGCTATAAATTCCCCAACACACACAATTTCCTGCTTTTCTTTTATTTTTAGCTGTATTAGTTTTGTTTGTGCAATACCTTTTTAATTTCATGTAATGAAAATTATCCATTGTACTTCAGGCAGTTCTTTAAGGCCATAAATTTCAGAGTAAACCTCAATCTGTATTAGAGAAGGAATTTGCTCTTGAGGAGTTCCCTACAACAATGAATTCAGAGGCTTAGTCAAAAAGAAAAGAAAATCCTGTTCATGAAGTCATCAAGGCAGCTCCTTTTCATGGTCAAATAGATTTCCTTCTAGAACCCAGAATTCCAAGTTTTTTTCACTGTTTGTAGATAAGAATTCTTTTTTTTTTAAATTTTTTTATTTAGTTTTCAGCATTGATTTTCACAAGAGTTTGAAGTACAAATTTTCTCCCCATTTCTACCCTCTCCCCTACTCCAAGATGGCTGCATATTCTGGTTGCCCTGTTCCCCAGTCAGCCCTCCCTTCTGTCACCCCACTCCCCTCCCATCCCCTTTTCCCTTCCTTTCTTGTAGGGCAAGATAAATTTCTACGCCCCATTGCCTGTGTATCTTATTTTCTAGTTGCATGTAAAAACTTTTTTTTTTGTTTTTGAGCATCTGTTTTTAAAACTTTGAGTTCCAAATTCTCTCCCCTCTTCCCTTCCCACCCACCCTCCCTAAGAAGTCAAGCAATTCAACATGGGCCACATTCGTATCATTATGTTTAACCCCTCCACAATACTCATGTTGTGAAAGACTAACTATATTTTGCTCCTTCCCAACCCATCCCCCTTTATTGAATTTTCCTCTTTCACCCTGTCCCCTTTCGAAAGTGTTTGTTTTTGATTACCTCCTCCCCCATCTGTCCCTTCTATCATCCCCCCCCTTTTTTATCTTCTTCCTCCTTTTTTCCTGTGGGGTAAGATACCCAAGTGAGTACGTATGGTATTCCCTCCTCAGGTCAAATTTGATGAGAGCAAGATTCACTCCTTCCTCCTCACCAGCCTTCTCTTCCCCTGCTACAGAACTGCTTTTTCTTGCCACTTTTATGTGAGATAATTTACCCCATTCTATCTCTCCCTATCTCCCTCTCTCAATATATTCCTCTCTCATCCCTTAATTTGATTTTATTTCTTTTAGATATCTTCCCTTCATCTTCAACTCACCCTGTGCCTGCTCTCTCTCTCTCTCTCTCTCTCTTTCTCTCTCTCTCTCTCTCTCTCTATCTCTCTCTTTCTCTCTCTCTCTCTCTCTCTATATATATATACATACATATATACATACATACACACTCACATACACATATATACATAAAGATATATATATATATATCCATATTCCCCTCAGCTACCCTAATACTGAGGTCTCATGAATGATACACATGATCTTTCATGTAGGAATGTAAACAAAACAGTTCAACTTTAGTAAGTCCCTTGCAATTTCTTTTTCTTGTTCTTTTTCTTGATTACTTTTTCATGCTTCTCTTGATTCTTGTGTTTGAAAGTCAAATTTTCTAGTCAGCTCTGGTCTTTTCACTGAGAAAGCTTGAAAGTCCTCTATTTTATTAAAAATCCATATTTTGCCTTAGAGCATGATACTCAGTTTTGCTGGGTAGGTGATTCTAGGTTTTAATCTTAGCTCCATTGACCTCCAGAATATCGTATTCCAAGCCCTTCGATCCCTTAATGTAGAAGCTGCTAGATCTTAGGTTATTCTGATTGTGTTTCCACAATACTCAAATTGTTTCTTTCTGGCTGCTTGCAGTATTTTCTCCTTGATCTGGGAGCTCTGGAATTTGGCGACAATATTCCTAGGAGATTTCTTTTTGGGATCTATTTGAAGAGGCGATTGGTGGATTCTTTCAATTTCTATTTTGTCCTGTAGCTCTAGAATATCAGGGCAGTTCTCCTTGATAATTTCTTGAAAGAGGATATCTAGGCTCTTTTTTGATCATGGCTTTCAGGTAGTCCAATAATTTTTAAATTATCTCTCCTGGATCTATTTTCCAGTTCAATGGTTTTTCCAATGAGATATTTCACATTGTCTTCCACTTTTTCCTTCCTTTGGTTCTGTTTTATAATATCTTGATTTCTCATCAAGTCACTAGCTTCCACTTGCTCCAATCTAATTTTTAAAGTAGTATTTTCTTCAGTGGTCTTTTGGACCTCCTTTTCCATTTGGCTAATTCGGTCTTTTAAGGCATTCTTCTCCTCGTTGGCTTTTTGGAGCTCTTTTGCCATTTGAGTTAGTCTATTTTTAAGGTGTTGTTTTCTTCAGTGTATTTTTCAGTATTTTTTGGGGTCTCCTTTAGCAAGTCATTGACTTGTTTTTCATGGTTTTCTCGCATCCTTCTCATTTCTCTTCCCAATTTTTCCTCTACTTCTCTTACTTGCTTTTCCAAATCCTTTTTGAGCTCTTCCATGGCCTGGGACCAGTTCATGTTTTTCTTGGAGGCTTTTGGTGTAGGCTCTTGCACTTTGTTGACTTCTTCCATCTGTATGTTTTGGTCTTCCTTGTCACCAAAGAAAGATTCCAGAGTCTGAGACTGAATCTGGGTGCATTTTCGCTGCCTGGCCATATTCCCAGACAACTAACTTGACCCTTGAGTTTTTCAGTGGGGTATGACTGCTTGTAGAGTTAAGAGATCTATGTTCCACACCTGGGGGTATGTGCCAGCTCTGCCACACCAGCACTCCTCCTTCCCCAAGAACTCCCAACCCGGACTGGAGTTAGATCTTCAGCAGGCTCTTCACTCCTGCTCTGATCCGCCACTTAATTCCTCCCACCAGGTGGGCCTGGGGCCAGAAGTGACTTTAGCTGTAGTTCTGTAGTTGCACCACCCCCACTCCCCCGGGCGGTGGCCGAACAGCGAACTCCTTCTACTCCCGCAGCTTTTCCCACTAATCTTCTCTGTTGTCTTTGGTGTTTGTGGGTTGAGAAGTCTGGTAACTGCTGCAGCTCACTGATTCAGGGCGCTAGGGCTTGCTCTGCCCGGCTCCTGGTCTGGTTGGTCCATGCAACACACGCTCATGCTCGGCTCTGCTCCGTTCTCCTCTGATCCCAGCTCTGTGTGGGATAGACCTCACCCAGAGACCATCCAGGCTGTCCTGGGCTGGAGCCCTGCTTCCCTCTGCTATTTTCTGGGTTCTGCAGTTCTAGAATTGGTTCAGAGCCAATTTTTGTAGGTTTTTGGAGGGGCTCAGTGGGGAGCTCACGCTAGTCCCTGCTTTCCAACTGCCATCTTGGCTCCGCCCCCCCACACTCCTCCCCCCCCCCCGTAGATAAGAATTCTAAAATAAAAAAGAGAGAGACTTTATTAGACTCTTAGAATTCCTGTTTAGCATACTCTTGTTCTTTATGTCTAACAAGTATGGAGAACTCTGGCTTCGGAGTAACACTTGAAAAACATAACGATTAAGAGTTTTCACTTCTGTTTCTGGAGTCCTTCAGTCCTTTTTGTTTTTTTAATCCAAAGGCAATCCAAAATTAGGCATTTTTTTCCTTTGAGGGAGATGTTTTACTTTAAAGTTCATTGTACAATGCTGGCTTAATGACTGGAACTGTAGGCTGCAAATGAAACAAATAGCATCAAGTTCGTGGTGTAGAGAATCTGATCTATGGTTAATTGGGGAAGATTGACAATATTCTCTTTTAAGATTGAATTTTAATATTTTAACATTAATTTAAAATTAATTTGGTCTCAAGGATAGCACTGATACTTTTTTCTCCTAGTCTAGACTTTGTGACATTCCTCTAGTAGGTGATGAATTTATGTTATGATTGTTATAATTGTGCGATATTTTAGCAGGAGTGAATGGATTTGCTTTTCTTATCTCATCCAAAGAGCAAAATGTTGAAGTGTAGTCTCTGTTTTTGAGATTAGAAGAGTAGATATTTCATTTTCAAACCTATGTTGATCCTCTAAGAGAAAGTTTGAAGGGATTCACAAAACCAATCAAAAATGGATTCCAAAGCCATTTTCAAGAATGCTGTAATACAGTGGTCAAATGTGATCTACATTGTAGAGCCTTCAATTGATGCCCTGTGTAATCTTGAAGCATCATAGTTTATGCAACTGGACCTAGGAAGAATGGAGGGACTTACATTTCATATAACTACCAGCCACTGTGGCTGTGTAAAACCAACAACAACTAGCACACAGAGGGCTGCCAACACAGGTTCTTTTGATCTGCTTTCCTAAGGAAATTAATGTTAAGGGGTTAACAATCTTACTTTAATCCAACATACAAATATCATTCACTTAGTTCAGGAGGAAAAGCCAGCACCCTGAACTTCAGAGCAAGTACAAACAAATTACAAACATACACAATATAAACGGACCAAACCATAATTCATAGTTACCAGGAAAGCATCAACACCTGGGTTCATGAGCCAGGGAGCTCTTAACAATGGTTTGCCCAGAGTCATGCACCACTCTTCCAGTGGCTGAGAGCCCCAAGGTAGAATGTCAGCCTCTGGGTTTATAAGTCTTGTTCTTGGTTATGTGGCCTAAAAGCTTCTGACCTCACAAATATGTGACTCAAACCCATGTAAACTAGGCTTTCCCTTGAGGCAAGGAGGTCATCAAAGACTTCTAATTTAATCAAAGAAAGAAAGGCCAAACTCTTCAAGGGCACTTGATTAAATCAGTGCTAAAAAAGAAAACAGTAAAAGAAAGTCCCACCTTAATTACCAATACAACATCTCAATCCATTTGACAACGGAAGTGAAGCTTGTAACCTTGAGTCTCCCATCTAATACAAGAGGGAACCTCCCTTGCTCTGTCAACTGGACAATTGCTTATTTCACCAGACAGCTCGATTCTTGAGATTTGCCACTAGTGATCCAAAGGAACCAGGGCATGGTAATTGCTCTGTGGTAAAGCCACTTAAACTCTGTTTAACAGCCTTGCTAAATTATATTTAGATAATCTTTAGAAGAAGTTTGTTCAGAAAGAGGCACTGGCCCTTTTAGAAAATAGGTTTGGCTTTAAACTGTTATTTCCATAACACAAAGCTTGTGTCTGAAGCCGTGATAGCTGATTGTGTTTTAGAGATGGTTGCTCAGGAGACCACTTAGCAGCTGGTAATCACTGTTAGAAGGGAGAGATGCTTTCCTTTCTTTTTTCTTAAAGAAGAAACTTGAAAATGATTCTTTTCTGATTAGGAAAAGACAATCATGGGATTTCACACAGGCAATGGAGAGACACTCTTAAGGGTCAAAATTTCTCTCTGTTTTGAAGAAGAAAAACTTGTGGAAACTCTTAGAGCTCAGCAAAATGAGTGCAAGTATTAAAAAGGGAGGTTTTGCTGAAAGCAGTCATACATAAGATTTCCTACATGTATGACATAAAAAATCCTTAGGCATTTAAATATCAAATTTTAAAGCCTAGAACTCTCCTATATGAGCTCCTCTAGGGGTTTGGATTATATCTTACAAAATTTGGGGCCAATTGAGATATATTCTATTCAACACTGGTGATAACACAGGTTAGATTAAAATAAAAACTAAGGTTCAATGGGAAAGACAGTAACTTATGGTAATTCTTTACTATCTAGCTCTTTAATACAAATTATTATAATATTTATGTCTAGCAGTATTTTTGAGCTAGAAAAGGAAACTTGAGTGAGAAAGAATGCTAGACTTTCTCTTTTAACCATCTCTTCAGGAAACCTGTTTGGGAGACCTTGAAGATGCATTTCTGTGATGTTGGGTAAGTCACTTCTCCCTTCTGGGTCTCATTTATCTTACCTAGGAATGGAGGGAGATGACCTTGATTCTCTAATTTCTCTTCCACCTCTTTCTGATATCCTGTGGACTGCTACTCTACAATCTTGACACTATGACTCATCTGGTGGCAGCATTTCCTCTTTGAACGTGAAGACCGTAGAAGAAATGAGCAACTTGTTGAGAGCTAATGTTTAAAACCTTAGGATAAAAAACTTGGTATTAATAATCATTGAAAAATTAAGTTCTTTTAGACTTACAAAGAGCTTTACTTGCATTATCTTGTTTGATTCTCACAATAACTTTGTGAGGTAGGTGTTATTATTTCCAATATATAGATAAAGAAACTGAGCCTCAAAGAGATTAAATGACCTGCCGAGGGTTTTACACTTAGCAAGTGTATGATGTGACAGTTGAACTCAATTAATCATCACAAATTTATGCAGTACCTACTATGTGCTACACACTGTATTAAGCATTAGTGATACAAAGACAAACATGAAACAGTCCCTTCCCTCAAGGAGTTTACATTCTAATGGGGTGGGGAGGAACTAATATCTGTCCAACATTGTCTAGTCAATTTCCCACTAAACCGCTTTTTATCAATTAGTCACTAGTTTCCTTTCTACCTCAAATTTTTCTTTTTCTAGGGACAGTTTTTGATGGTGTTCTCCATTGTATTAGAATTTCTGACATGTATGCTATGTAAAATAGAAATATTGATGTGGAAGAGGGCACTCAAAATTCCGAAGAAAACCTTTGCATTGAAAGCATTGTACCCATTTCCCAGGATCCCTGGACAGAACTGAAAATCACTGTAGAAATTCAGGCCTTAGAAATAAATTGCTGGAGCCAAGATGGCAGCTAGAAAGCAGGGACTTGCATGAGCTCCCCACCAGGTCCCTCCAAAAACCTAAAAAAAATGGCTCTGAACAAATTCTAGAACTACAGAACCCACAAAATAGCAGAGGGAAGCAGGGATCCAGCCCAGGACAGCCTGGATGGTCGCTGGGTGAGGTCTATCATGCTCGGAGCTGGGAGTGGAGGGGAGCGGAGCAGAGCCCAAAGTGGGTGGCGGCAGGACCAAACAGACCGGGAGCCTGGTGGAACAAGCCCTAGCGCCCTGAATCAGTGAGCCATGGCAGTTACCAGACTTCTCAACTCACAAACACCAAAAGCAACAGAGAAGGTTAGTGGGAAAAGCTGCAGGGACAGAGTGAAAAGAGTTCACAGTTTGGCCACTGCCCCAGGGGAGCAGGGGTGGTGCAGCTACAGAACTTCAGCTGCAGTTGCTTCCGGCTCCAGGCCCACCTGGTGGGAGGAATTAAGTGGCTGATCAGAGCAGGAGTGCAGAGCCAGCTTAAGATCTGAGTCAGGTCCAGGCTGGTGGTTCTTGAGGAAGGAGGAGTGCTGGTGTGGCAGAGCTGGCTGCATAGAAATAACTCTGAAATCAACAGTGCATCCCCTCAAGCTCGGAACAAAGTACTCTTTACTCTACAAGCAGTCATATCCCAACAAAAAACTCAAGGGTCAAGTAAGTTGGCTGGGAACATGGCCAAGCAGCGAAAATGCACTCAGATTCAGTCTCAGACTTTGCAATCTTTCTTTAGTGACAAAGAAGACCAAAACACACAGCCAGAAAGAAATCAACAAAGTCAAAGAGCCTACATCAAAAGGCTCCAAGAAAAACATGAACTGGTCTGAGGCCATGGAAGAGCTCAAAAAGGATTGGAAAAGCAAGTTAGAGAAGTAGAGGAAAAATTGGGACAAGAAATGAGAATGATGCAAGAAAACCATGAAAAAGAAGTCAATGACTTGCTAAAGGAGACCTGAAAAAATACTGAAAAAAAGATTGAAGAAAACAACTTAAAAAATAGACTAACTCAAATGGCAAAAGAGCTCCAAAAAGCCAATGAGGAGAAGAATGCCTTGAAAGGCAGAATTAGCCAAATGGAAAAGGAGGTCCAAAAGACCACTGAAGAAAATACTACCTTAATAATTAGATTGGAGCAAGTGGAAGCTAGTGACTTGATGAGAAATCAAGATATTATAAAACAGAACCAAAGGAAGGAAAAAGTGGAAGACAATGTGAAATATCTCATTGGAAAAACCACTGACCTGGAAAATAGATCCAGGAGAGATAATTTAAAAATTATTGGACTACCTGAAAGCCATGATCAAAAAAAGAGCCTAGATATCATTTTTCAAGAAATTATCAAGCAAAACTGCCCTGATGATATTCTAGAAACAGAGGGTAAATTAGAAATCGAAGGAATCCACCAATTGCCTCTTGAAAGGAAAACTCCTAGGAATATTGTCGCCAAATTCCAGAGCTCCCAGATCAAGGAGAAAATACTGCAAGCAGCCAGAAAGAAACAATTTGAGTATTGTGGAAAAACAATCAGGATAACACAGGATCTAGCAGCTTCCATGTTAAGGGATCGAAGGGCTTGGAATACGATATTCTGAGGTCAATGGAGCTAGGATTAAAAGCAAGAATCACCTACCCAGCAAAACTGAGTATCATACTCCAAGGCAAAATATGGATTTTCAATAAAATAGAGGACTTTCAAGCTTTCTCAGTGAAAAGACCAGAGCTGAATAGAAAATTTGACTTTCAAACACAAGAATCAAGAGAAGCATGGAAAGGTAAACAAGAAAAAGAAATTGCAAGGGACTTACTAAAGTTGAACTGTTTTGTTTACATTCCTACATGGAAAGATGATGTGTATGATTCATGAGACATCAATATCAGAGTAGCTGAAAGGAATATGCATATATATATATGTGTATGTATGTATATTTATATACATATGTGTGTATATGTATGTATATATGTAGGTATATATATATATGTATATAGACAGAGGGCACAGGGTGAGTTGAATATGAAGGGATGATATCTAAAAAATAAAATCAAATTAAGGGATAAGAGAGGAATATATTTAGAGAGGGAGAAAGGGAGAGATAGAGTGGGGTAAATTATCTCGCATAATAGTGGCAAGAAAAAGTGGTTCTGTAGGAAGGGAAGAGGGGGCAGGTGAGGGGCAATGAGTGAATCTTGCTCTCATCGTATTTGACCTGAGGAGGGAATACCATATACACTCAATTGGGCATCTTACCCCACAGGAAAGAAGGAGGAAGAAGATAAAAAAGGGGGGATGATAGAAGGGAGGGCAGATAGAGGGAGGAGGTAATCAAAAAAATACTTTCAAAAAGGGACAGGGCCAAGGGAGAAAATTCAATAAAGGGGGATAGGTTAGGAAGCAGCAAAACATAGTCTTTCGCAATGTGAGTGTTGTGGAAGGGTTTTACATAATGATACGCATGTGGCCTATGTTGAATTGCTTGCCTTCTTAGGGAGGGTGGGTGGGGAGGGAAGAGGGGAGAGAATTTGGAACTCAAAGTTTTAAAAACAGATGTTCAAAAACAAACAAAAAAGTTCTTGCATGCAACTAGGAAATAAGATACACAGGCAATGGGGCATAGAAATTTATCCTGCCCTACAAGAGAAGAAGGGAAAAGGGGATGGGAGGGGAGTGGGGTGACAGATGGGAGGGCTGACTTTGGAATGGGGCAACCAGAATATATGCCATCTTGGAGTTGGCGGGAGGGTAGGAATGGGGAGAAAATTTGTAATTCAAACCCTTGTGAAAATCAATGCTGAAAACTAAATATATTAAATAAATTAAAAATGTAAAAAGAAACAAAAATAACAAAAAAAGAAATAAATTGCCTTTGGCATTAGAGAGTACAATTCCAAGAACAAACAATGGGAACCAGGTACTCAAATCCCTTGTGCATTTTACTTATGAAAGCTCATAACAATGGAAAGCAACTCCATAGTTCTCAAAAAGGAAATTTATTGATTAAAGGAGGCTTTAATTGTAAGGTGTAAGACATTAAATATTGATAGCATTGCTGAATAGTACCAGAAACCACTAAAATCAGCACTGACCTTTAGGACAAATATTTTTTTCCTCTTGCTTTTTAGTGAGACTGTTCAGTGATTATATAAATTGTTAATTATTCATGGTATGTAATCTTTTAAGAGCCACTTCAATCATTTGTTCTGACCTTCTGTCTTCAGCTAGTAAGCACTGGATCTTGGCCAAGCATTTATCAATACTTTTGGAACCATTTCCCACCTCCACTTTTCAGCACTAACAATACACCTACTACATAGTAATTCTGTGACCCTGGTCAAGTCAGTTATCGAATTCCCAGATTCAAATTTCTAGGACTACAAATTGTAGAGAAGGTGCTAATCTAAATTGATAGAGAAAACTTCTCATCTGGAGCTTCCTACATTGATTAAATCACAGAAAATAGTTTTAAAAAATGAAACTATTTGAGGAACATTTCCTCTGCCAATAGGTACATCTCAAGTGTTCTCCTTCCCAGCTTGGTCTTACATTCTTCTCTGATACTAGCCAAGTGCCCTCTTGGTTTTGTGATGTGTGTATTTGTGTGTGTGTGTGTGTGTGTGTGTGTGTGTGTGTGTATGTGTATGTGTGTATGTGTATGTGTGGTGTCTCTGACTTTCCATTACAGGATGGTATACAGGGGATACAATCTCCCTAGCATGAGACTGTATTCCAAAGTTTCCCCTTATACCAACTGAATTTGTCTTCAAAAGCTGATTTGGCTTCATGTTTTGTGCTCTTTGCCTCAGGTACAAAAAGTGCCAGTTTCCATTCTCTGTTGTTTAGATTGTTTAGAGAATTTTTTTTATTCATAATTTAAAAACATTTGGATAAAATTAACTCTGAACAATATCCAAAATAGTATAGGAAATTTTTGGTTGAGGAATGACATGTTACTGTAACATCTTTTCCTTAGCACTATGGTAAAAAAAAATTGGAGCCAAATATATATTTTATAGGATAAGACTGAATTTTGAAGGTATATCTTTTTTAATTTTTTTATAGCACAGAATGTTTCTGTGTAAAATTGTGATACTTGTCTTCTTCCCATCTTCCTTCTTGCCAATTATCCTTGTTTTTCTCACTCTGGGAGTATACATCCTAATGATATCTTAGATCCTGCTGTGCCACTCACCCTCAATGCTCATTTCTAATCTTTCCATAAACTCTTCTTCAGCCATCCCCCTCCCTCCAGTCCTGAAAATTCTAGGCCTTGTCTGGCTCTTACTTCTGGAGATGCTAGTATGCTCCTCTTCCATAAGTACGACTTTTGGAAGGTTTGCAAGTATGCAACAATTGTGTGGTGGGTGTACATGCATGTGCAGATTTCACGGGTTTCCAAATGCAGCCTCAGACACTTACATCTGTGTATCTCTGATTCAAGGTTAAGTATAAATCTGAGGTATTTTCCTCCTTTGTAATATGGGGAAAATAATATCTGTGGTAGGTATCTTGCAGGGTATATTGTGAGCATCAGATAACAGAAGGTTTGTAAGATGGTTTGTAAACCTTAGAGGAATGCATAATAAAGTGAACAGAACCAGGAGAACAATTTACACAATAATAAGAACAACAAATAAAGACAAACAAAATTGAAAGACTTCACAACTCTGATGAATGCAGTGAAGATTTCAGAGGACTGATGATGAAGCATAGAAAGGTGATGGGCTTGACTAAACATATTCATTACAAGGGTTTACTTTTACTTTTTCTTTTTTCAAATGGAGTGGGAGAGAGGAGAAAAGAAGTAGAAAAGAGAGAGAATAAATGCTGTTGATTGAAAAAAAAAAAAAGAAACCTGCCAGCAAACAAATAGTAAACTTTAAAGAACTATATAAGTGTTGGCTATTGCTATTACATCAATGGGAAGAGGAAATGTTTCAAAATTGAGGCCTCATGCATTATTATCCCCTTCCTTATGCAGGCCTTTCATGTTTCTGAGTGTCTTTAATGTTCTATTATATGATTATCTACATTAGTGGTTATTAAATTGTTGATCTTAAACTTATTGAGAACCATAAATGGGTTTTGTTTATGTAAATTCTACCTATGGGTTTTTATTCTTATTAGAAGTTAAAACAGAAATGTAAATGTTTAATTTATTTGAAACTAATAATAAATCAATTAAATTTAGCATAAATTACATATATTTATGAAAGATAACCATATTTTCCAATAAAAAATTTAATAACGAATGGCATCATTTCACATATTTTTGAAAATCTCTTTAATGTCTGGCTTAATAGGAAACAGCTGGATTTTCATATCTATTTCTGAATTTAGGCAGTTGAAATATATTGTTTTGGTTGAAGTATATAAAAGAAAATCTGGTCTCACACAGATAGCTGGAAAAGGGAGGAGTATTTTAATAGGCAAAAAATGTCTTGGCATCATGATAAATATAGTCTTGACCCCTGGGGGTCTTTGGCCCATACTTTGAGAGCTGCTACTCTAGAGTATATTCTTGTAGTTACAAAATAGATCAAATGCTTAATTCCTAGGCCATCTCTTTAATATAGTGAGAGAATCAACTTGTTTAAAATGTCATTTTGTGATGATCATAAAATGATGTGGATATAAAAAATACCAAATGAAGTTAAAAAAATAGACTAGAAGTCTCCTGTATAATTATAACTTCAAGTCTTCTTTGAAAGAAATAAAAGGGGCTATAGAATTATATTTCCAAAGTCCCATAATAAAAATATACAAATATATAAAAGTTTTAGTCCAATTTTAATAGGCACTTATTAGCTTAGAACCTATTAAATCTTAAAAATACATTAAGACTTTTGGGATATATGCATAGGCTGGACCCAGAAGCATACTGGGAAAATCAAATAATAACAAATTCATCAGGTTCTCCAAATTGTAGTACCATGTTGTTATGACGAACACACCCTTCCATTTTTACAGTGCATTAGTAATAAAAGGGAGTACTTTGAACCCATTAGGGAAAAGTGAAATGTACCATGCACATTTTTTCATTCCTAGCTCAAGTTATTTTGTCTCCAATGTATTTTTGTCATATGTTGCTTTGGTGGAAGTTTGGAAGTTTTATGGGTTTTTCCTGGTAGGCTTTATTGGAATGTTGGAGGTGGGGAGAGATTAGGTGACAAGAATGAAAGATGTGCAAAGAGCTCACCAGCCTGTTTTCCTTTCTCAGAATACATCATAACTAGAAATGATCATGCCTGGAACAAATTTGGTTGAATATGGATGGGGTGGTGGTGGTAAAGAAGGGCAGTCTGACTACAGGCATAGTCATACTGGGACGTGGGACCTCTTGCCAAGAAAGTCCATCCTGTACCCTTGTGGAGGTTTTCTGGGGTTGGAGTTTGGGGACTGATGGAGAAGACAGGCTGTGGGAGAAGGTTAATACACTAATGGGATACTGAGGGTGGTAGTGTAGGCTTGGAGAAGACTATGCACTGAGGCAAGAAGATAGGGAGGAAATGCCCTCTATGCCCACATCAATGACCTGAGATGAAGCTCAGGCTCCCTTTGTCCTATGATAGTTATAGCTCTTTCTCACTCAGTAGCTTCCCTGAAGAGGTAGTGACCAACTAATGCTTAGGTGACAGAGAAAGTATTTACTACAAAGTATAATATTTGCGGAGAATGTGATATGATGTGAGAGACCCCATAAAACTACTCCGGCCTACAAAGATCTCAGTGATCTAGTTAAAATCTCTCCATTTCCCATATATGGACTTTTTGTCTCCAAACATTAATGAAAGAAATGCTTTAGTTGAAGGGGATGACTTTGGACACATGGAAATATCTTACTCCTACAGGACTCTTCTGAAACTCCTGCATTACACAGTCCCTCTTCTGAAAGTCCCTCAAATGGGCTCTTAAGTTGTGCTATCAATATGGGTCATCTGCTGTGATATGGACATGGTTTTGCTATACTGAACTCTTTTTCAGAATATTATCCCTCATGTACAAGATGACAACATTCAATTTTAGAAGGCTAAGTAATACCATTATTAAAAGACTGAAATTATACAATGATTACTAAAGGTTCACAGGTCTTACAGAAACTACCATCCCCTATGACACTCACCAGTTCTTCCTTCCTATAGAATTAGGCATTTATAGATAAAAGGCTAGTTTAAAACAACAGCTGAAGTTTTTTATATATATTTAAGACTTCCCCCATTATAAAACGCACAAAAATTTAGCTAGATTATATTTAAATCTGTTTAGTTTTATGATGTTTAAACTTTTAGAAGATGCATGTAGAAAACAAATTCTACTGAAATTTATATGAAAAAACTCATTCTGCACAATCTTGACTCTACAGCAGATGAAAAAATACATTCTTCTTCTTGGTATGCAGATCATAGGACAAGGGGAAGGGAATAAACATTTATATATCACCTGCTATATGTCAGGCACTATGGTGGGAACTCTTACAAATATTATCTCATTTGATCCTCACACCAACTTTACAAGGTAGGTGGTATTATTATCCCCAATTTACAGTTGAATAAACTGAGGCAAACAATGGTCAAGTGACTTGTTTAGGGTCACACAGTCAGCATCTGAGGCTAGATTTGAATTCAGGTCTTCCTGACTCCAGACCTGGCATTCTATCCATTGTGCCAAGTAGCTGTGTTCTGGGTTCTGTACTGGACCTGCTCTTCTCCCTCTATAAAACTTCACTTAGTAATCTCAGCAGCTCCCAAGGATTTAATTAAAATCTGTATGCTGATGATTCTCAAATCTACTTACACTGCTCTAAACTCCCTGCTGATTTCCAGTCTTGAATCTCCAACTGTCTTTCAGACATTTGGATATCTAGTAGACATATTAAGCTCAACATGTCCAGAATGGAAGTCAATATCTTACATATAAAGTCTCTCCCATGCCTCCTAACTTCCCTATTAAGGTAGAGGGCAATACCATTCTCCTAGACTCATACTCTAGGTGTCATCCTCAACTTCTCACTATCTCACCCCCCCGTATCTAATCTGTTGCCAAGGCCTATTGATTTCATCTTTTCAATATTTCTCAAATACACTCCCTTCTCTTTTCTGATACTGCCACCTCTCTGGTGTAGGCCCTCATTACCTCAGGCCTGGACTTTTGCAATAACTTGCTGGTGGATCTGCCTGCCTCCAGTCTCTCCCCATCCACTCTATTCAGATACCAAAATGATTTTTCCTAAAATGCAGTTCCAACCATGTCATCTCCTATTCAATGAATTCTAGTGTTTAAATAGCCTCCAGGATCAAAACTGTCTATTTGGTGTTCAAAGCCTTTTATAATCCAGGCCCTTCCTACCTTTCTATCTTTTTATACCTTACTTCCCACTACATACTCTTCAATCCAGTGACATAGGCTTCCTGGCTGTTCCATGAACAAAGCACTCCATTTCTCACCTTCAGACATTTTCTCAGGCTGTCCTCTATTCCTAGAATGCTCTCCCTCATCTTCACTTACTGGCTTCCCTGGCTTTCTTTGAATCTCAATGAAAATTCCATCTTCTGTAGGAAGACTTTCCTAACCCTTCTGAATTTTAGTGCTTTCTCTTTCTTATTTCCTATTTATCTGGTATATCATTATTTGTAATTTTTTTTGCTTATTGTTTCTCCCATTAGACTGTGAGCTGCTTGAGGGCAGGGACTGTCTCTTGCCTCTTTTTGTATCTCCATCATTAACGTAGTGCCTGGCATATAGTGCTGGTGCTTAATAAATATTTATTTGATTGGAAAAATGCTGTATATCCTGTTAGATGTGATGGCTTTGTTAGTTTGGCGGACTGGTTCTCTTTAAGGAAAGGTTCAGTGGGGATGGAGACTATATTAAGAAATGACTGTGATATTTTAACAAAAAGGCCTCACTAAAAAAGAGAAAAAATTCGACTGTTTGTAGAGAGGCATATGGGAATCACATTGATGCTTAGTAGCTTTCTTTGATTTAAAAGTTTTAAAAGAACCAGAAAGATATCAAATCTATTCAAAATTTTTTTTTGTCCTTTGCCAAAAATACACCCTGGAATTTCAGGGAGTTAAACTAATTGAACAAAAGAAAAAGATCAAAGTTAATGTTTAGAATTTAGTTAGAAAACACATACAGGAAATTGAAGTGATTTCCAAAAGAAATAAAACTGCACAAGTTATTGGGTGGCAGAGCTGTGATGTTTCAGTTTCACAAGGGGTAGTCTCTTGGTCAGGGCAATATGGTTTTACATGCATATAGTCAAAGATTTTATTGGTCAGATAAAATGGTATGCTTAAGAACCAGTCGCTTAGCTCATTTCAAATCAACCCCTCTGGACTTGGTTTTCATTTGCTTCTTCTGCTCCCTCAGCCTTTTAGAGACAGTATTTTGTAGTGACAAGAGTACCGCATCTGCAGCTCGATGTGGGTTCAAATGCCACCTTTCCCACGGATTATCTTTTACCTTGAACAAATCACTTCTGTTCTCTGGGTCTCAGTTTCTTCATTCATAAAATAAGAATTGTGGCACAAAATGATGTCTAAATTCCTTTTGTACTTGAAAGCTGTAATCCTATGATCTAACCCCTGAGGCTCTGCTTCATTTTTCCTCTTCTTTATAAAGTGGGAAGAAGGAGGATGTGGTGTGGCATGTGGCAATTGTGTCTTCTATGCCATGCAGAAGAAATGGGGGAAGTGTAATTTACAATGACGAGAACAACCAGTTACAAAAGAATCGAACAGTAGTGTTAACTTTGTCCTGACTCCCCTGATATGGGGACGATAGGGATTTTCTTGGCATTGGTGGGGAAAGAGGTCCTACTCTACTTGAAGGAAGCTGTAGAACATTCTGACCTATTTTTTAATAAATAAATTTATTTATTTTTAGTTTTCAACATTCACTTCCATAAGTTTTAAATTTTCTCTACCTCCCTCCCCTCCCCTACCTCCCTCACTCCCCAAGATGGCATGCAATCCTATATAGGCTCTACATATACATTCTTATTAAACGTATTTTCACATTAGTTATGTGTATAGAAGAATTAAGGTGAATGGGAGGAACCATGAGAAAGAAAAAACAAAATAAAACAAAACAAAAAATGAGAGCTGACTTCTTCAGTCAATGAGTTCCCCCCTTATAATACATTTTTGCTCCTGCTTGACTGAACAAAATGACTCTTGGTAAATTATAGCTCATTCACTACAGTCAACACTTATTTGAACATTTAAAAACTTCAATAGTCTTTCAAAAGAAGATTTCTATTTCATCTGAAACTCATATAGTGAAGAATGCAATCGATTCCATTACTTCACAGTGGGCAAAGACTTGGATACATTAAAAATGCTTATTATGATGACTGCTGTTATGCATCTTGTTCTTATCTTTTTAAGCTGAAGTTCAGATAAAAATAATCCCAAAGAAAGTTGCTAGCCTGGGCTATTGTTATTTTAGATTTAATGCTCTGTAGACTATTATAGCAGAGGTGGATAATTGAATAAAAGCAGTGAAATCTAAGGTCCTCTTCTATAGGTTTCTGGTAAGAATTTTCTGGACAACTCAAGGAGCAGGCAGGACAGCATATATATCTCACCCTATTCTAATGTAGTTTGTAGTTCTTCTGTTAGGCTTCTATACTTTGAGAGCTTTTTACTCTACGTGGCTTGGAGATTGTGAATATTTGCTGCATCTAATAAAAACATTGTTTTAAAATTTTTATGGATCAATGTTACATTGAGGCATTTGAGGGTAACTCAGCTGTCTGGATAATGATCCAATTCCACTACAATTTATTTTTTAAAGACAAAGGGATGTTTTGAGATCCTTATTTGTGGTATAGGGATTTATTGTTAGTTATGAAAGACAGCAAGCTTGTGATGTATGTCTAGCCACTAGATCGTTTCTTGCTAAATTTTTTTCAGCTTGTGATAATATGTTGAGGAATAGCTAGGTGGTACAGTGGCTAAAATGCTGGTCATGGAGTCAGGAAGATTAATCTTCCCAAGTTAAAATCTGGCCTCAGACACTTATTAGCTGTGTGACCCTGGGCAAGTCATTCAACCCTGTTTACCTCAGTTTTCTCATCTGTAAAATGAGCTGGAAAAGGAAATGGCAAACCAGTCCAGTATCTTTGCCAAGAAAACCCCAAATAGGGTCACAGAGAATTGGACATGACTGAAACAGTTGAACGGCTCCACCAAAATGCTGTTTTGAACCATTGTTTAACATGTTTTTGCATAATCATCATTGTACAGTAAGTCTGGGCTTACTGTGCTGATGGGAAGGGTAAGATGCAACCTGTATTTCCATTCCCTGATTAATTGATCATAACCTTCTTGCTGTTAGGCTGTAACCTCCCTTGGGATGAAAGGAGAAGAATGCCACCAATGGTGACAAGAGATTTGGAAGGTGGGGGAACTATTTCTAAGTAAAAGGGAAGAATATCAGAATCATATGATTAGAAAGCACCTTAATGATTATCTACAAAATCTCTCTACCTAAAGCATGACATGATGTTGAGATATTTCAAATATCCTTATTTTTAAACACTGAATTATTTAAACCTTGATATAGTTTTTGTGATCACTGATACTTCAATGAAACCCACTTTTTTTCAGATACCAGATGGATTATTATGTATGCTTTTACCAAGTATCACATATTTTTCTTTGTGTGATGCTGTTTAAGATTGCTTAAGATGAGACATTTTCCCTCTGACATCTGAAAATACTAGCTTAGCATAGAGGAAATAATTTGTCAGGTTTTGCTAATTTACTCTTGGCATTATTCTTTTTACATTACTGAGCACATCAATTCATTTGAACAGAAAGGTTATATTAGCTTCAAACGCATTTTATAAAACATTGTAAATAAATCTGGTTCTTTTTCCTTAAAAATCTAGCGTAGGATCATAGATATAGAATTAGAAGTAGCCTTAGAAACCATCTGATCCAATCCCTTCAACTGACAAATCCAGAAACTGCTGAGGCTCAGGAAGATTATGTGAGTGGTCCAAAGTTGTACAGGCAAGGTAGTTGCATCAGAACTGAGGTTCAAAGCTAGGTCTTCAGATTCCGAATCCAGTGAGAACTTAGAACATGTTTAGATAGAGCACCAGGCCCAGATTCAGGAAGACTCATCTTCCTTAGTTCAGATCTAACCTCAGACACTTACTAGCTGTGTGACCCTGGGCAAGTCACTTAATCCTGTTTGCCTCAGTTTCCTCATCTGTAAAATGAGCCGGAGAAGGAAATGGCAAACTCCTTTGCCAGTATCTTTGCGAAGAAAACCCTAACTGGGATCACGAAAAGTTGGACATGACTAAACACAAATCTTCCTTGAAAGTTTTTGTAGGCAATGCTGGTGTGGAAATTCCTTCTCCTGAAGTAGATGACTTTCTCCTCTCTAACTTACAGTATTACTTAGAATCCTGAGAAGTGACTTGTCTAGGGTCATGCAACTAGTGTGCACCAGAGACAATATTTGAAGGCAATTCTTCCTTGACTCTAGGAATGGCTTTCTATCAACTATGTTACACTGTTTCCCTTCCTTTAACATGATCCTTTTCAAATATGATCCTTCTCTCACTTCCTTTCTTTATCCACACTTCAGTTCCCAAAGACTATTTCACAAAAGCAGATCTCTGAACTCAGGAAGATGAGTCTTCCTGACTCCAGGCCCAGCACTATATCCACTGTGCCACCTGGGTGCCCATTATATATACATGTTATTCATTATATACACACACACATGTACTCAGTGATACACATGTGTAGCATTACAGACACATACTTCTTGCAGATTTCCATGGTAAAAGTGTGCGTATGTGTGTCTTTAAACCTCTAAATAGATACACACTGCATTTGCTTGGATTTCATTTAACTTTGCTACCAATCAATGTTTCCTTCCCAAAGAAATCTATCCCCCACAGCAATGCTTCACTTCCAAATGTCAAAACATTCTACTTCTTGAAAGACCTGCTTCTTCTGTGTGCAAAAGGTCTTCCTTGGATTCACTCAGTATGCTCTCCTTAGCATTAAAAAGTAAACAGAAGTGACATATCCTTAAAATAACTATCTGAACTTCAGTCACCTGCAGTATCCCAGAAGCCCGCTAAATGAATGGATTGTCAAGCACCACACAGATGTGGGAATTAAAACTGCTGAACTTAAGATATTAAAGACAATACACTGAATCTTTAGGTCAGCCGCCAGCCACAGAGTTCACCTCCATGTTTCATGTGGCTACTGTGTCTTGGCATTCTCAGCGGCGATTTAAAACATTCCTTTGGAATAACACAGCGTATGCGCTACATGACTTAACCTTGGAGCCTTCAGCATTTCAGCCAGAACCCAATTAGTGCCGACATTTCTCTAGTTAGCTAGTGCATGTGGAACAAGAAGAAGTAAAAAGGGAAAGAAAAAGAAAAGTAAAAGTTCAGTTTCTAGACTCAGGAAATGATCAGAGACTAATTATGTATTTGTAGGGCCTAAAACTCATTTCCTGAGAACCTGAGTACTAAACATTATTTACTTATCAGTTGCTTGTAAGGTAAGCCACTGGGAGCAGAAAACTACTTTCTCAGCTTTATTTCCCACTGTTCTCCAAGGCACACCCCAGAATACTAGATTCAGCACTTTCTACCTCTGTGATCTTGGGCAAATGTCTTCACTTTTCAGGGACTCAGTCTCCTCATTTGTAGAATGGGGATAATGAATCAAAAAAAAAATAAAGCCAAACCATTTATCAAGGGTCTATTATATGCCGGGTGCTGAGGATAAATACAAAAAAAAAAAGAGGCAGCAACACAATAGTTCCTACCATCAAGGAGATACAATAATATTTGCATTACCAGGCTCACAGAATAGTTGTGTGCAAACCTTGGAGTTTCTAAGTTATGTAAATGTGAGCTGTTGTCATTTAAGGGCCCACTCCTTGCAGGCTTGTTCGTGCTGTCTTCTGAACGTGATTTGAACATGCCTTTTGCCACATATTTGCTCACACCTTTTCCCAGTTTAGAACGTCCTTCCTGCTTCTGTTGTTTACACCAGACTCATTCATCCTTCAAGCCCCAGCTCAAATCTTAACTTCTTTGCGAAGTTTTTCTTAGTTATTCCACCTCGGCATTTACTAAATTCCCATAGTACTTAGTATCCATGCTGCTTGATTGACACTTTTTATCCATTGCTTTAATCGCTTTTGAGAGGAAGCATTGTGTAGTGAATAGAGAATTGGCCTAGAAATCAGGAAGATATGGGTTCAAATGCTGCTTTCTGATTCTAGGGCAAATCACTGAACCTCTAAGTCAGGGGTGGGGAACCTGTGGCCTCAAAGCCACATGTGGCTCTTTAGGTCCTCAAGTGCGGCCCTTTGACCCAACCCAAACTTCACAGACCCAATACCCTTAATAAAAGAATTTGTTCTGTAAACTTTGGACTTAGTCAAAAGACTGTACCCAAAGACCCAGAAGGCTACATGTGGCCTCGAGGCCTCAGGTTCCATACTCCTGCTAAGTCATTGGTGCTCAAACTTTTGTTTCAGGACTCAGTCACATTCTTAAAATTTTTAAGGACCCTAAAAGTTCTTATTTATATGGTTAAATCCATCAATATTTACCATGTTAGATACTGATAAAATTTAAAAATATTTATTAATTTATTTAAAGTAACATCAAACTTATATGTTAACATAAATAACTTTTTAAATGAAAAGAACATATTTTTCAAAACAAGAAAATGAGAAGAGTAGAATTGCTTTACAAATTTTTGCAAGTCTCTTGAAAATGTCTGGCTTAATAAAAGGCAGTTGGGTTATCATATTAGCTTTCAATCTGTTTTGCATTTAATCTGTTGAGATATGTTGTTTTGGTAGACATATAGAAAGAAAATTCAGTTTCATATAGATGTATAGTTTGAAAAAGGAGAAATATTTTAATAGGCTAATCATGTCTTAGTATTGCAGCGAAAATAACTTTGACCTCAGGAGAACTGCTGCTCTAGGTCTCTCTAAGACCATAAGTTACAAAGAAGATGCTGACCTTTATTAGAACAGTGAATTCCTCATAGGCAGTTCCCTAAATCAATGAAATCACAGATTCAGTACTTCTCCCTTCAATTGTTAACACTTCTGTGTGTCTGTTTCTTATTTATAGCATCATAGGATAATAGATTTAGATTTTGAAAGTACTCTGCTTAGAGGTCATCTAACTTCCACCCTCCTCATTTCACAGATGAGGAAACAGGATTTGAGAGGTTAAGAATGGTCTCAGCTAGATTGTCAGGTTCTTACAAATCTGTTTTATACTTGTGGATATCTCCTGCAGGCCTACTACTATGCTCTGCTTTTAGTTGGTGCTCAACAGAAACTTGCTTGGTATATATTTGGGATCATTTGCATTTTGGTTTTTCTCATTAGTACTTGGGTTATATTAGCTAAGTTAAGAAAGACATTCTTAGGGTGTTCTTTTAAGAAAAAAGAAGGCTTCCTGAAAATTGAGAGGTGGAAAGGTTGCTGTTAGAAGGAAACAAAAAGCAGCAGCGAATGGAAAGACAGGAGATGTACCCTGGATCTATAATTGCAGGTAAACATTTAAACTTTTGGGTTCATTTCTAAACACTGAAGACCTGATATTTTTAAGACTCTTCTCAATCCAAAAGAAAATCTAGTTTGGTTCATATTCCATCATGGTCTATTTAAAGAATGCCTTGGATCATTTTATTTCTGCCTCATTATCGCTATTTTTTTTAAAAAAATAATTTGGTATTAGTGTCTTTTAAGAAAAATCTTTCTAGATAACATTATATCAGCTTACTGGTCTGGGTCCATTTTTAAAAAATCATGTACAGTAACCCTTGAAGGTACTATCCCGCAAGTTTATTGAAAATTTGAAACCTTGGGAACTGAAAGCCAAAATAGTTGCCTTGGAAAATCTAGAATAGAAAAAGATGAGATTATGGTATATAGATCAGCAAACACAAGAAGCAACTGAATGTTATAGTGGAGAAGTAGTTGGACTGGAAAGCAGAGAACCTGTGTTCAAATCTAATTGCTGCCACTTCACTGTATGTGTGACTTCTTGGGTAGGTTACTTAAACTCTATGGGCTTACTTTCTTCATCTGTATAATAAGGAGGTTAGACGGAGGTGTGCTGCTACAAGTTTAACAACCAGCTCTCTGAAAAAGAAAAAAAGTTACATCTATATTCTTAATGTTTTTTCATCACTTGTTAAAAAGTCTAGGCAAAAGAAGAAGAATAAATCAAGCCCTGAATAATAGTAAGTCTATCATATCTAACTTTTCTAAGATTCTACTTTCTTTCACTTCTTTCTTATTTATTTGATGATTAGATTTACCTAGCTCTACAGTAGTTTTACTGCCTATTTCCTCCTATAATTCATTTAACGTTTCCTTTAAGATATTGGGTGCTATGCCATTTGGTGCATATATATATATATATATATATATATATATATATATATAGTATTGATATTCCTTTATTGTTTCTGGTACCTTTTAGTAAAATGTACTTTTTCTGCTTATATGTTTTAATTAGGTCTGTTTTTGGTTTCTCTGAGTTCATGATGCCTTTTTTACATTTTTTACTTCAGCTGAAATGTAATAGATTCTGCTCTAGCCCCTTATTTTAACTCTGTGTGTGTTTCCATATTGCAAGTGTTTCTTGTAAACAACATATGGCAGGATTCTGGTTTCTAATCCGTTCTACTATGTGCTTCTGTTTTATAGGTGAGTTCATCCCATTCACATTCACAGTTATGATTATATTTCCACTCATCCTATTTTCTTTTCTTTTTCCTTCTCTTTCTCTTTTTATCCTGTCCCTCCTTGGAAGTCTGCTTTGCTTTTGACCACTGTCTTCTTTTATCAGTCCTGCCCTTTATCACCTCCACCCCTTTCTCTTATTTCTTTTACCTCCTATTTCCCTGTTAGGAAAGATAATTTTTTATTACCAATTGAGTATGCATGTATATATGTGTATATGTATATGTGTGTATACATATACACACTATATATGTATACATTCCCTCTCTCTAAACCAATTTAGATATGAGTGAAGTTCTAACACACCTACTCTACCCCTAACATTTTCACTTCCACTGTAAAAGCTCTTCTTTGTATGACTCTTGTATGTGAGATATTTTTCTCCATTCTTTCTCTCCCTTGCCCCTTCTCTCAGGGATTCCCTTCTTCTTGCCTATATAATCAACTCACTTCTGCATCCTCTTTCAATCTAGAATCCTTTTAATTGCCTAAATAATGATAAAGTTCTTAGGAGTTACATGTATCATCTTCCCATATAGAAAGCAAATAGTTTAATCTTCTTGAATCCCTCATGATTTCTCTTTCATGTTTACCTTTTTATGTTTCACTTGAGTCTTGTATTTGAAAGTCAAAATTTCTATTCATCTCTGGTCTTTTATCAGGAATACTTGAAAGTTCTTTATTTCATTAAATACCTATTTTTTTTTTTGCCGTGTAAATTATTCTTGGTCGTAACCCTAACTCCCTTTCCTCTCAGAATATCGTATTCCAAACCCTCTGCTTCTTTAACATGATAGCTGCTAAATCTTGTGTGATCCTCACTGTAGTTCCATAGTTGTTTTTTTTTTTTTCTAGCTGCTTGAAGTATTTTTTCTTTCACCTGGGAGCTCTGGAATCCAGCTATTGTGTTCCTGGGAGTTTTCATTTTGGGATCTCTTTTAGGAGGTGATTGATGGATTCTTTCAATTTCAATTTTATTCTCTGATTCTAGGATATTGGGGCACTTTTCCTTGATAATTTCTTAAAATATGATGTCTAGACTCTTTCTTTGATCGTGGCTTTCAGGTAGTTCAATTGATGAGGTTCGGGTAGAGTTGTGGTGGCATATCTCTAAAGAATTACAAAGCCTTAGGTTGGCTCCAAGTCAGTTGGAAAGATTTATTATAGTTTTGAGGTTTCATGCTCTGGCGAGTGGCTAAATGCCCAAGAGGAACTAGCAACTTCAGTAAGGCAAGACATACAATTTTATAGAGAATATGATGCTGATTACACAATTGCAATTTACATAGAATATGGGAATATGATTAATATTAAAAAGTCAGGAAGAGTTTGTTAAGGAATAAGGCAATGGAGGAAGGGTCCCAGCCTTAGTGGAACTGTGCAGGTGCTATTGTAGGGTAGGCCTCTTCTATGGTTAGGTGATCAAGCATCCTGCTCTACATCCTGGTGGTGGTGTCTTCTGATTGGCTAGCTATTGTGGTCCTGTCTGGTCAAGATGGATGATGCAATTGTGATGGCACACCTGTTTTATGGGAAAGGGTCTATGGGAAAAATGCTGGGTTTCTGTTTCTGTGGGAACTAGGAGTTCAGGGACACGGCTGTTCTAGTAAGCAGTGAGGCATGTTAGGACATTGACGGAGGGCTAGGTAGGTATGATGGGCCTATAATGAAGTTAGAATATTGGGGCTGGGGGCAGCTCTATTAGGACTCCATCACAATCATTCTGTTTTTAATTTTTCTTTTCATCACAATCATTCTTAAACTATCTCTCCTTGATCCATTTTCTAGGTCTGTTGTTTTTTCCAATATTTCACATTTTCTTCTATTTTTCCCCAAGCTTTTGACTTTTGTTTTATTGTTTCATGGAGCCATTAGCTTCCACTCGCCCAATAATAGTTTTTCTAGAATTATATTCTTCAGAGAGGTTTTGTATCTCTTTTTCCATTTGGCCATTTCTCCTTCTTAAGGTGTTCTTTTCCTCAGTGAATTTTTGTATTTCTGTTTCCATTTGACTAATTCATTTTTAGGTGCTATTTCCTTCAATATTTTTGTGCCTTTTTTTCTAAACTGTTAATTATCTTTTCATAATTTTCTTCCTCTACTTTCATTTCTTTACCTAATTTTTCCTCTACCACTCTTATTTGATTTTGAAGATCATTTTTTAGCTCTTCCAGGAATTCTTGTTAGGCTTGTGTCAATTCACATTTTTTTCCTTTGAGGTTTTGATTTTAGTTATTTTGACTTCATTATATTCTTCTGAATTTGTGTCTTGGTCTTTCCTGTCACCATAGTAGCTTTTAAAGATCAAGTTCTTTTCCATTGTTTGCTCATTTTCCACCATATTTCTTAATTCTTAATTTTATGTTAAAGTTGGGCTCTGTGTCAAGCTTTGGGCTTTTTTGCTCTTCTTGTTTCAGTTATTTCTGGGTATTTTAAAATTTTTGGTGTTTCAAAAATAGTATGATCTGGAGAGAGGTGTGGTTATAACTCTGCCAGTCTGCCCTGTGGTCCTTATCCAGGGAAGGCCCCTCGTCCCTTGGGATTGCAACTGATATTCTCCCTCAAGGTCCCTGATCCCTTGGGACCAGAAGTGATACTGCCACTCAAGGCTTTCTCTCCCTCTTGACTGAAAGTGCTCCTCTTTGCCATAGAACTACAGTCAAGGTGTGGATTTACCAAACAGCATCTGGTCCTGCTAATCTGGTCCCATCTAATTTCTTTCTGATTAGTTGCCAGGTCCCCTTATCACTCCTCTGGCTTGAGAGCTCCTCAAGCTGCTGCTGCTTCTGTTATCACCTTCTAGTCCCACCACTGATGTTTTACCAGCACATGTCCCCACTCCCATGTCATAGATCTCTCTTTTCAACCTCCTAAGTTGTCTTGGACTGGAGGAATGTTTTGTTCTGACATTTTATTGGTTCTGCCACTCTAGAATTTTATCTGAGGCATTCTTTTAAAGTGGTTTGGAGGGGAATGTTGAGAGAGATCAGCTAAGTACTTTCTCTACTCTGCCACTTTGTTCCTACCCCTAGAAATGCATAGTTAGTTTAGGAAGGCCACCTGGAGTGTGGCTGCTTGGGATGAGGGAAGGAATGTGATGCATGCCATCTGGAAGCTTTTTTGGTTTACTAATTGTAATTGAAAATTAAGTGTGAAATTCATTTGTTTCTAACTGCAGAAGGTGCATAAAAGCCACCTCTGTCTTCTAAATTTCAGAACCTAGGGTGGTGGGCTGGGGGGGAGGGGGAGAAACTCAGGCAGCCCTGCATTAGTGACAGCTCTGATTTTTCTACTATAATATGCTCTTTCTTGTGATGTTTCAGGGATATAAAGTTCCTTAAAGCTCTATGCTCCTATTATTCATACTGCCACGGAATAGATGTGGCTTCTCTGTGCTATCGTTGTGTTTTCTTCCTAAGTCTATTTCCCCATACTCCCATTTTGATTTGTAATGAGCTGTATTTTCATTTCTACTTCATTTGTTGCAGTTCTTTTACACTCAGAGATCCCCTTGACTTTGAGAGTTTCATTCATTTTAATTAAGAATATTAAAATCTGAAATGTTTATTTTTAAACAAACTGTTATTAAAATTTCGTAAAAAGAGGCTGTTGGCTGTCACTCTACTATCCATCCTTCTGATTAGGGCAATGTTGCCAAGGCAAATGTGTGCAAGAATTTAAAGAACACTTAATAAATAACCAAAATTATCCCAAACTATCTGAGTTTTTGGAATCTAATAAAAGAGATACATCTATTTGGGTACTAAGTCACTTAATTTAGCCAAACTTATATTCATTGTTCATTTTGGGGCATAGACCTATGATTCTCTCAGTTTAGGGAAACTTCTTGGGCAGAATTTCCTACCAGCAATGTGGATCAGCAATTCCCTATTTTTTATAGTCTTAGAAAGTTCTGTAGGAGGTCACCTAAAGAAGAGGTCTTAAAGACACTGCTCACAGGCCACGTTGTGCCTGTGACACTCCTGAGCTCACTCAGAACCAGATTAAAATACAATTGAGAAATAAAAATAAAAATGTAATATAACAGATTACATTACTATGTTTTTTTCTGTATCAGTATGTGGCTGCTAGGATCCTTATGCACAGTTTAGTGGCCCCTGTTTCTATCTGAGTTTGATATCACTGACTTAGAGAGTAACTATTTATATTTAAAGGAATCATATGATAGAGTTCGAATTAGGTTCATTTTTAGTTGTTATGTCAAAGAAAATTCCTGGATGCCATTGAAATTTTTATTGATTTCCTCAATTTGTATTGTTTTTGGTTGTGTACTTTTGCCACTCTAGAGGCATTCTAGTCCCTTGCCCAGACACTTCCCTGTTAATCTGATATATTTTAGGGATCATAAGATTGGCAAGGGACCTTTGAGATCATCTAGTGTACCCCTCCCCCAATTTTATATGAAGACGCCAAGGCCTAGATACATTAAGTATTTTTCCCAAGGTCACATAGATGAGTCAAGATTTGAAACCTTATCTTCTGCCTCTAAATACAATGTTCTTTCTACTACACCGTGTTGATTGAGCTTTATCATTATCAAGAGAGATAAATCTCAGAGGTGATACGTGGTTCTGCTTTACAGGATTAACACTGGCATCATTTGGAGAATTGGTAACTGTTTCAAGGAAGGAAACACTTTTTTTATTACTCTTTGTTCTGGTGAGGATGAACAGCAAACATTTGATTTGGATTTCATTGCACAAAGTGAAAGGTCATTGAGTATTTCTGGAGAAAACATATTTAAATGTCCTGAAGGATGTTGATAGAATGTTCCTTCCCATAGATTGTACATAAATGCTTGTGATATATTTAAAGCCTCCATTTCATAGGCGTCTCAGTTACTGTGACCTTAAAAATAGGCTGCTGAAGTCAGAAGCCAGTCAGCACATGGAGAATGAGTACACAAGAGATAGAAATGCCCCTCTGCGCACAGTCCTAATTACTGTGACTGATGAAAAGAAGAAATCAGACTTGAATCTGGTGGAGCACAAAGTAATTATTATGAAACTGGTGATAAGCATAGGTAAAAGACTTGTCCTTGAAATTAAAAAGTCAAACTTTGTTAATTATATCTTAGTTAATAAAAACAGATTAATAAGGCTTAAAGATTAGTGAAGATTAATGAAGTCTTTTGTGAATTTCCTAGTAAATTACATAAAATCAGAAGTAACAAAGTTTTTGAGATTAAATTTCCTCAGATTTACACAATGATAGAGAGAAACACTAGAATTCTATTAAAAATCAAAGAGAGTCTTAAAATCTACAACATGTTTTTAAAACATCAGACAGCCTACCCCTCTAAAGCAGGTGCTGGCAACCAACAGTCCCAGAGCCCCACAGAGGTAGCCCAAAGCAACACTGAAAGGTACTATAAGTTTGTCTTTAGGTTCCTCCTACCTTTCTTCCTGAACCCTTCTCCTTGACCTCCCTAGATTCTTTTGCTTACCACTGTCTTTCTGTCTAAAATCCATAATGCAGGCATTGTATTCTCTGGAAATATCCTCTGCTTCAACATTGCCTCATTCTTTGCAACAAGGAAAATAGCTGGTTAAAATTACATATAAGGTTTAATTTTCTCAGGGCTATTTGGATTTGAGAAGAGGATCTTGTTGGCCCAAATGAGTTTCTAATGAGTAGAGTGTGAAGAAAATAGGTGATTTTTGCTGGGAAGGTGGGGTAGAAAACTTCACTAGAGCTCTTATCTAGTTTGTTGTTGTTATTTAGTCACTTTTTTTTCAGGCATGTTGGACTTCTTCTGACCCCATTTGGGATTTTCTTGGCAAAGATACTGGAGTGGTTTGGTCATTTCCTTCTGCAGCTCATTTTACTTATGAGGAAACTGAGGCAAACGGGGTTAAGTGACTTGCCTAGGATCATACAGTTAGTGTCTGAGGTCAGATTTGAACTCAGGAAGATGAGTCTTTCTGACTCCAGGCCTGGCATTCTATCCACTGGGCCACTTGGCTAGAGGCAATGTGGTATACTGGAAAGAATCCTGGATTTGCCTTCAGAGGTTCTTGGTTTGAATTCCAGCCTTTTTACTCTTTACTACTTTATGACCTTAGACATATCACTCTACCTCTCTAGATCTTGGTTTCCTTGTCTGAAAAATGACCAATTCTTTAGGGGAGGCATAACTATTAGGAAGTGAGAGGGTAGTCCCAACATACTCTGCCATCATCAAATTTCATTTGGAGTATTGTATTTCATTTTGGGCATCACAGTTTAAGAGTGATATTGACGACAAAAAGGCCAGAGGAGGGCAGCATGGTGAAGGGTCCTGAGTCCATGTCATATGAGGATTAGTTAAAGAAACTAGGGATACTTACTCTGAAGAAGAGTCAGGTGAGATATAATAGCTATATTCATTTATTTTAAAGACTGTCAGGTAAAGGAGGGATAAGCATTGTTCTGTTTGACCCCAGAATGCAGAGCCAGAAGCAAGGGGTGGAAGTTGCAAAGATGCCCATTTAGGCCTGATGTCCCAAAAGCTGTGGTTCCCTGCCTTCCTCTTTGGAAGACTTCAAGCAAACCCTTGATGATCACTTGCATCCTTTTATATATGAGTTGGACTAGACATTCTGATGGCTAACTCCCAAACTCTGTGAAAAATTGAGTGAAATTTTCTCTCTTGTTATTAATTATTAGATGCAAATGCATATTTTTTGCTACTGCTAGCGTCTGCCCCTCCTATCCCCTTTAATTTTTACTGATGAATGTAGAGATCATGCACAGTAATATTAACAAGTGATAATGATAACTAAGATTTAAATAGCCTTTAAAGTTTTCAAGAGACTTTGCAGAGTCTCATCTGATCAATAATAACAGTTAAGTAGAGCTTTAAGGTTTGCAGAGTCATGTTGTCTAACTTGATTTGATCCTCTCAATGACTTTGTGAGGTAGATACTATTATTATCTCCACTTTACAGACGAAGAGAGTGAATAGAAAGGTGTGGGGTGCCAGGGATGTGCTGGTAAATGTTCAACGATTAGCTCTTAGAAAGAAAAAATCAAGGCTTGATTTGTCGTTTTGCTTGGTTTTTTTGCCTTTGAAGTTGTAGGTTCAAGGAACCTGATTCTGCCCATATCATTAATTCTAGAATTTATTTTCTGAATACTCTAGAAAAGATAAAGGGCTCACTGTATTTTCTCCATTGCTTTGCTTTGCTTTTTAGTGATTCTTCTGCAGGGTAGGCTCAAATAAACCTTTTCTATTTTTTTCCTCCTTGACTCTGTCTTTGTCAGAAATTTTCCAGCAGAGACAGAACTCCGAGCCACAGCCCAGGGTTTGTTTCTTATTCACTGAACCTAACTTCTTTTCATTCAATCTGTTCCTAGACTTCATCTTTTACTTTTTAGGATTTTCTACCAATCTCATCATCCATATTCTACTGTGTGCCCTTTCAGGGTCTATTCTTTTGCTTTCATATATTAGTTCATCAGGTGATTAAGATTTTGGCAAGACTAGGTCAGAATTACTTAAGATAGTTTATCCTGACTTCTTTATGGTGTATTAGCAAGGCAATAATCACAATATAGACGATAATTGTCAATATGCCTATGTAGTTCAGTATCACAAAATATAAGAGACTCTCCGTATAGAAGGTAGAAGTAAACCATTTATTCAGACACCAGAGAACCAGGTCCCAAAACCAATAAGTCCGACCCATCCAAGCAGCAAACAAATTCCAGAACCAGTAAGTCCACTTTATAATAACAGCAAAGAATCTAAAACACGACATTACAGCAGGGAGCCTCGCCATCCCATAACCTTCCAGCCCCCTGCTGGGACCTTGCCACCAACAATCACTCATAGCACAGCACAAGTCTGTTCTCTCCCTCAGTTCTAACTCCTCTCTCTCTGCATTTCCTGTGACACACTTTCCTTTTCCTCTCAGCAAGCTCCTCCCACCATGTGTGACTTATACTTCCTGCGATATAAGCAGGTCACGTGGCCTATTAATGAGCGGGAAAGATCTTCAAATCTAAATTATTATGCATGGTACACCAAATCTTATTTTTGTTTCAAAAAGGATAAAATGAGATTTCTATAATATAATCATTGCGCATAGGTATTGTTTCTCACAGGAGAGGTGGACCGGTATAGGCCCAGAGAGTTGTAGTAGGAGTCAGGAGATTGTGCCCTGTCAATTCCTAGTTATGTGACCTCAGAAAAGTCACCTTATGTCCCTGAGCTTCATTTTCCTCATCTGCAAACTAGGGACAATCATTTTTTTTTTCCAGCACAGGGAGATATTGCAAGGATCAAATGAAATGGTGGCTATGAAAGAACTTTGGTAACTATAACATTCCATAAAAATGTTAGGTGTTATCACTATATCTCTTCAAAAGAAGTAATGGTACCTTACATTGAAGAGGTGGGCCTTACAGTTTTTAAAGTGCTTCCTCATTCCTTAGTTTGTTTGATCCTTACTATGTTCCCTCCACTATTTTGTACTTATGGTACTATCTGCTTGGTGGTATCTTTTAATAAGCACTTATTTATAGATAGATCCCTGAAGTTAGATGGGGAACTTGTGTATTCCATGAAAAGGCTACCTTCTGCTGGAGAGTTTAAAGTGATGGAAGTGAGGGGTGGGGAGATGCTGTTCCTGATTAACCATTGGCTTTTGAACATTTGACTCTCAAGATGCTTTTTCTAAGTAGAGAATAGTCTTAATAAAAACAGATTAACTGAGAGGAGAATCTGCACAGCTATGGGAAAAATCAAGCCAAACCTCACAAAGTATATTGAGGATAAATAATGCCTAATTATTTTTTTTAATTCCTGAAACAGAAACAACCAAATATTTTAATATTACGCAAAATGACTTGGGAATTGTGTTGCTAAAGGGGTTTGCTCAATTTAGACTTTTCATTAAAAGAAATTTAAGTAGTATGTTTCCCTGGGGAGCCCTGGGACACCCTGCAAGTGTTTTGTCCCATGAGTTTAAGCACATCAGAATATGGGAGGGGAAAGACTTGTACTGATTTATTCTGAATGTGTGTTTGGGGAGAGGATGGGAGAAAGAGAGAGGAAGCAAGAGTAAAGAAAACTTGAAATGAGGCTGCATAATGATCCTGGTGCCATTACATAGCCTTTGTGGCACTGATGTCAAAAAAGCATGTCTCTAGATCACTGATTTTCCTGGATGTGTCCCTTCAGGCAATTTTAGGATTTAAAAGCAGTTTTCCTATTCCCTTCCTACCAGTCTTACTTCTTTTGACTTTCCCCGTAGTGAAGTCTCAAGTTTGAAGTGACTATCTCATCTATCCCCAAATGATTGCATTGTCTCTTTGGCTTTTCTAAATAATTTACAGATAACTCATCTCAATAATCCTCTCTGGATCTTTGTCAAATTGGTAAGGATGCTAAGTATTTATCTGTTGTTTGTCTTTCGTTTTTGAAGAGGACCAATGAAATCATGGGGTGATGTCTTGACCAGTGCATTAATTGTATTTGTGAGGCAGAGGTACAGAATGTTATCAGCCTTACTCTCCCAGAGTTATCAAAGTCCAGTGGCAAGACCGTCCCAGGCATCTTTGATGTCTGACCAAGCTCTCCACAGCACCTGCTTCAGTGGCCTTCATGATTGTTGGAACAAATTGTTCCCATCTGCCCATTCTGTCAGGGAAAGTTTTTCCATACTTGGGGTAGCCATCCTCCTAACTCACTCATGGGTTTGAAGTCCATGGGTTACCCTCAACCTAGTTTAGCCTGTCTGCCAAGATGGTTTTACTGGAGTGTGGCTACAGTGTATACTTGTAGTGATTGAAGTCTTGCAGTCGCAAGTGAGATTCCCAAGTGAGAAGAAAACACCAAAAGTTCATGGGGCACCCTGAAAAAGGCTCAGCAAGCCCTCACACCAGAGATGCTAGTCCTCCCTGGATACCCCTTAAACCCCAAGTATTTATCTATCTGTTATTCAAAACACAAGACCTCTGAGTCATAGTATCCAGTTCTACAAAATTAAGCAGTTAGACCGAATGATCTCTAAAATCTCTTCTATCTTTAAATATATGAACCTTTGTGTAGAGAAAGGGGTGAATATGATGATTTCTAATGGCTCTGCAAGCTCTGACAAGCTATAATCCTGTGTTAGCCTTTAGACTTCAGTTAGTGATGAAGTTGGAAGGGATCTTAGAGCACACTGTGCCCAACTTGCTGTTCTCTGACATCTTTGAGTGACGGCCAAAGTGTACTAGAACACTTTTAATGGGATTCTAAAAGTTTTCTGTCCATCCACAAGCTTCTGGTACAACATGGCCATAGGTTAGCGTGCCGGTTTTATTCTTTCTCATGAAGAGCGAACACTTTTGTTACCTAACCTCTAGCAACTCAGGTAACAAAGAGAATATATTCAATAAGATGATTAGGGGTTTGCTTGTAGTTACTTTGGCTTTTTGATATAATTCAAAAGCAAGAAAAAAATGAATGTGTAGATAAGTCATTTTTGAGACTTCTTCCTTACTATTTAAAGTATATAAAAAGAAATAGCATTAGTCAAGACAAAAGCATGTATTCAGTGCCTTCTATATGTTAGCATTTGAATACTAGGTGCTGGGGATACAAAAATAAAAGGCAAAAACAGTCCCCACCCACAAGGAACTCTCAATCTAATAGAAGAAACAACATGCAAAAATTTTTGTACAAACAATATATACAGGATAAATTGGAAACAATCTCAGAGAAATAAGGGGGATCAGAATTTTATCTGGAACTTGAGGAAAGTCAGGAGGTGGAGATAAAGGAGGGAGAGAATTATAGACTCAGAGAACAGCTAGCAAAGATGCAGAGTTAGAAGATGGAGTATTGTGTATGATGAATAGCAAGGTGACCAATGTCATTGGATTGTAGAATGCATGGAGGGTGTAACAAGAATTCGGCTAGCAGCTGCTGTAGGGGTGTAAGACCCAACAAGACCAGCAACAAGAGCTGCTGCTAGCACAGGTTCTTTGATATGCTTTCCTAAGGAAAGCAACTTGTGTTGGTAAGCAAAACGGGCTCCTTAGCACTTAGTTCAACAAGTGCCCTTGAAGAGTTTGGCTTTTTCAGTGTATTTCATTGAGCCTTACTAGGTGCTAAGCCCCAGGCCCAAACCCCTATTAGGTGTGGAACCTATGTGGGTATGGATTGGTGACTGGGGTGGGGCCCAAGGTGGGGCTGGCTAAGGGGACGTGCTAACTCCAGAGCCATGCCCTATTAGGTGTTAACCTATTCTATGTGGATGTGAACCTCCCAGGGTCCTAAGGGGAGGGGCCAACTCAAGAACCAATCACCAGAGCCTAATGACGTTTGATGATGCCTGAAGCCCTGTAAGAAGGGAGGACAGAGCCATTTGTGCAGGGCTCTCGAGATGGTATTGATGAGGAGACTCCGGGCAGCTGTAGCTAAGGAGCCCTCCAGCTGAGACTTTGTTGGACTCTGGTAACTATGTATTGGGATTTGAATCAGACAATGTCTGTCTGTTGATGTTTGTAATTTGTTTGTATTTTGTTCTATAGTTCAGGATGCTGGCTTTTTCCTCTGAACTAATTGAATGATATTTGTATGCTGAATTAAAGTAAGCTTGTCAACCCCTTCACCTTGCTTTGCTTAGTTAAGCAGATCAAAAGAACCTGTGCTGTTGGCAGCTTTCTGGGTGCTGGCTGTGGGTGGATCTTACACCCCCACAGAAGGTGCTAGCCGGATTGTTGAAACACAACTTTGAGGGGTTAACAATCTCACTTTAATCAAACATACATATATCATTCACTTAGTTCAGGAGGAAAAGCCAGCACCCTGAACTTCAGAGAGAATATAAATAGAAATTACAAACCTACATTATATAAACAGAGCGAATAAACACAAATCAGCAGACGGGCTTCTAGCTGTCTGTCCAAGCAATATACCAACATCTGGGTTTTCTTCAAAACCAGGGGGCTCCAGTAGCTACCCAGAGTCTCCACACAAACACTCTTCCAGTGAGTGAGAACCCCAAACAAAAAGCTAACCTCTGAGTTTATATACTCTTTTCAGGGCCCAGAAGCCTTCACATCTAATCAGCAAAAGAGTGTGGGCCTGGGGCTTAGCACCTAGCAAGACTTAATCAAAGGCACTTGATTACTTTAGCATTGTCAAAGAGAAAACAGTAAAAAATGTCCCACCTTAATTACCAGTACAGAGGGGATTAAAGTGTAAGAAGACCGGAAAGGTAGGAAGGGGCCAAGTTATAAAGGGCTTAGCCATTTTTGTTGTTTGTCCATCATTTTTGAAGAGGACCAATAACATCACAGGGTGATGTCTTGATTTGCTTGTGAACTGAATTTAAGTGAGGCAGAGTTGCACAAAATCATCAGCCTCACTCTCTCTTCCAGAGTCATCAAAGTCCAGTGGCAAGATAAAAGTCAGGATGACTGGTGATGGCCTGGGATGCATGTTTGATGTCTGGCCAAACTCTAAGTGCTCCATAGCACCTGCTTCAGAAGCTTTTGTGGCTGTTGGAACAAATTGTTTTTATCTGCCCGTTCTGTCAGGGGAAATCTTCACAAGCCATTATTTCTGAATCCAATGATTGAAACATCTATGTTATGAAGAAAAAAAATCATTAAAGTTAGAGAATTATAGAGCCAGTAGTTTCATTTGAATAATTTGATGGGCCTGTAATTTCATCAATGAAGGTCATCTTTCTATTGATAGACATTGCATCCCCTCCATACCTGTTCACCTGATGTGATTCTTATCCATATATTTTCATATGGTTTCCACCCAATATGCTGGAGGCCTTCCAATAGTTTTTTTTTTTAACAGCAGCTCATAAATCCCAACATGGCCTTCACGCAATACCACATATGCTTTACTCTGATTCTCACTGTGCAACCAGCCCACCTCCTGTCATAGCTAGCACATTAAGGTTTGCAAAGTGCTTTACAAATATTATATTCTTTTATCCTCTCAGCAACCCTTGGAGGTAGATAGATAGGTACTATTATTTTCCTCATTTTGCAGATGAGGAAACTGAGGCAGAGATTCTCATGTGACTTTCCCAAGGTCACACAGCTAATGTGTCTGATCCTGCATTTGAACTTGGGGCTTCCCAACTCCAGGCCTACTGCCCTATCTACTGTACCACTTAGTTGACTATGTTCTCAGTGATTTTTTTAAATGCTATTTCTTATGGGGAAGTTGTTGTTGTCAAGTATCTTAATGTACCTAAATATTTGCCTGGCTATGCTACAGGATAGATCAGTGAATTTTGATTGATTACTGCTCTAGTATCAGAGTGAATTTAAAAAAAATACAGGAAAAGTGTTTGTGTATAAATATGTAACCATGTGATAGAAGGGAGCTGAATCCAGAATTTTACTGTAACCATGGCAACTTGCATTTAAATGGATGTTCATTATAAACCTAACAAATCATTTATTTGGTAGAGAGTTTTTTGTATCAAATGATTCATGAATATTCTAAACATGGAACATTGTAAATAAATGTTCTTTCTTAATGATGATTTTCTATCAATCATATTTTTCATATTCTTCATGAACAAATTTATATTTTGGGTAGTTTTTTACAGATGACATTTTGGAGCCTTCATTTGTATTGGAAAATATAAATGCATTTTCTGTTTCAGTTGCTTGATACTCTATTAACTTCTTTACAAAAAAGAAAACTATCAGCATTTGCTTTTGGCCAGGTAAAGCTTTATGAGGGACTTTGAAGACAGATTTAATCTTAATGTAGGTCTCAAATAAGTGCCATATATATATATATATATATGTATATATATATATATATATATACACATGCATATATTTGTGTGTATATATGTATTTGTATGTGTATATATATATATACACATACACTATATATATATATGTATATATATAAATATATAATAATCTCTCTTTTATATACAGTTACTCTAGGTCAGGGGTCAGCAAACTATGGGCACTCTATGCCAGAAGTCAGTAAACTATAGTCTACCACACCTGACCAGTTGCCTGTTTTTGTTTCATTGTTCCATTTTCTTGAGAGGTTTTTGAGCCCTGACTGGAGGCAGCATTATATCCTATCAACAGTGGAAAGAGTGCTAGATTTGGAATTAGAGGACCTGGGTTTGAATCCTGTCTCTCCCACCATCTATGTGACCATAATGAAGTCACTCCACCTGCAAACGTGATATGGTGTGCCTTGTAGATCTTCCATTCAGTCACTGATAAAAATTTTGAATAGCACAGGAATTAAGTACAGAGCAGTGAGATGCACCATTGGGCGCCTTCCTCAAGGCTGACTTTGATAATTGAGTCACCATGCTGAATACAGTTTTAGTACTAACAATAATGATGCCCTACATCTATTTAGAGTTTTAGAAGTCTCACAAACACATTTTTTCATGATCTCATTTGATACAGCTAACTAGCTTTTGATAGTCCTATCAATCTGGTCAAGTAGATGCAGAGCCATTATATTCATGGCCAGGCTTATGAGTAAGAGGCCACTTATTTCATGAGATTTCCTGAGCTCTGATTATACTCCTTTCTTTCCAAATACAGCCCCTCATCTAGCTCCCTGAAGTATGAAATTCTATTCTTATGGCTTCAATTCCTTTTCCTCAAGGCAAACAGGGATTGTTACCTAATAAAATGTATGATTTTCTCATATTCTGAGCTCTATTTGTCATTTACATTTTAGTGTGAATGAGTTTCAGAGCCTTTTTTGAGAGCTGTCTTTGTCAGGATGGAGACAAGAGAGTCTGAGACTCTTGATATTGGAGAATTAGTGGAGACATACTACCAGGTAGAAAGAAAACACACACACACACTGAAAAGGCAGCCCTTGGAGGAACTGAAAATGGACTTTGCTGTCTTCACTGTTTTACTCTGAAATGATGTAGCATGACTGAAGCATTAGGGAATAAAACTTAGGAAAGAATGGAGCTTTCCTTTTTAATCCAGAGAAAAGAAGACAGAGAACTGACCTAAAGATTGTTTTTGACTACATGATAAATAATAACTATCCTTCAGGTTCATCAGGAAGAAAATAAGAAAAATGGGCTTACTCTTAATCAGACTAGGTCTCATTTCTTAAGTAAAAGAAGAATTTGCTGGCTCTGAGCAATGGATGGTGGAATCTTTTTCTTTTGTGTTCCAGAGTTCCATTTTGCCAGGCTGATTTAGAAACCTTGAGAAAGAAGTCTTTCATGCTTAAGGATTATTTTAGGGTATTTTTGAATGAAAACAAAACCCCGTTTTGTGGATATTTTAGTTTGGAGTGGAGCCACAGGTTTGTAGATTAATATGCCCTTTCCAGGAGTCATGGGAATATTGATTTGGTTGTGATTCTAGAACCGAGTGGTCCACATGAGTTACTCACCAATTAGGGCACTAACCCTGAGAGCAATAGGACCTCCAGGAAGAGAGTTCTGGAGCTGAAAGGGTTAAGTTTTCCAGGGTCTTGTCTCTGGTTGTGGCAACAAGTCATCCGTGAGAAGATGACCAGGAAGTAATTGCATTTATGGAAATACATTTTTAAGCTTGTCTTTGAAAAGGTTGTGTAAAAAATTATTTTTGGTTATGTCTTACATTTCTGGTACTGTTTCAGTGTGAGATTTGGAATATTTTCCTGAAGAAATGAATGTTTTCTTCATGTAAATGTTAATTGTTAAGCAATTTTAAAGTAGTCCCTTTGCCTCTGAGTTAGAAACAAGGCCTCATAGATTTTGAAATCAGACTAGAAGTGGACATATGATAGATAATGGTAATAGAAGAAAACAACACAATTACTGAATTTTGTAATACAGTTATTTATAATAAATGATACCCTTCAAGAGTGTCTGAGGAAAGAATAAATAACCACAGATAAGGAATTGAAATGAGATTTGAAATGACCTGCGGTCAACTTAGAATTCTATATAAATGTCAAAAGTTGGAAATATTGCTGAATCTCTATATGTGGCTGGTCTGATGAAGGTGTGGAGTTTGTGTCCTCAAAACCAGGTCCTTATTGTTGCAAAGGGACTGTCCTTTTTGTGGTAATGGTATGTTAAATGTTAAAGCCTTGAGAGCTAAAGAATAAGCCTCACAACAGTGGGTCAGAATAAATGGAGTCCTTAATGTGATGGTTTAATGCTAATAAGGTCATCATAAACCTTCCCAGTGGATTCTCTGTGCAAGCTGGTCTTTCTGGAAGCCAGACGCTACCGATGCAATTACTTTCTTGATTCAATGAATAGTTTACTTGTTCTAACAACAGAAAAGTAAATCACTTAGATTGTCGACAGTTTTCCAGAATGTATTCATTCATCAATCCTGGAAGAATACTAAAGGAAATATATGCATAAATAAAATATGTATAAAGGAAGACAGAGGCTGTATGCTGATCTCTAGGCTTGGTAGCTAACCCATCAGAATGCAGAAAGCTTTTTAGGCATAGTCAGGAGGATGAGTCAGGATGAGATTTCACTTGGGACTTCAGGGGGAGAGGTTTTACATAGCTTACCAGCATTTTTTTAAAAAAGAAAGTGATTTAGGTTTCTTTCTGTTTGGGCATGTAGAGCCAACTAGAATTTAATGAACAGTCAAAATTATTGCATTAGGAAGTCATTATTTATTCTGTAGATGAAAAAGAAATTCTGTGTAAATTGCATTAATGCAGAAGAACACAGCATCTTTGTGGGAGCTGCAGGTAGATACTTCATGTTCAAGCTAAAAATTATGTACAATGGGAATTTTGGGCTGTATGTTTTCCTTTTCGACACTTTTCTGACTATCTACTGACTCTACTCTTCTTTAGCCCCAGGATATCTGCGTGTATTCTATAGCAGTTTTACTGTGTTAATTCATGATGACATGATGGATAAGATTCTTTGGATGGCACGGGTCTTTCGAGTGATTTGGTATTTGCTGATCTGCTCAAGTCTTGCCTATTATTACAGATGTACTGACCATTCTGTAATTTTTGCCTTCTTGCCTTCAGGTAAAAAGTTGAAAGGATATGGTGTCTACTCAGGCAGGAAAACCTGAAAAATTTTCTACCGTGTCTATATGGAAAGAAAGAACTTGAGAGACAGAAATGGAGTAGTTTTTTTGGTGTACCTAAGGATACAGTGGTCTAGTAGAAGATTTTTTCACAAGATTAAAAAATCTTAATTTATAACTTCATTTTGAATCTATTTTAAGTTTTGTTTGAATATATCTATCTAGTGAGACACTCTTTTTCTCTCTCAGAGGCAATCTGGGTATAGCGGAGAGAGGGTTGCTTGGTTCACCTCAGAGTTAGGAAGACCTAGCTTCAAATCTTGCCTCTGATACATACTAACTGTCTGACTTTGGTAAAGTCAATTAATATCTTAGTGCCCCAGATAACTCTCTTAAGACTCAATCACAGAGAAGTTGCCTCCCTACACTGCCTCATTTGGCAACTTCATCAATTCTTATGGATTTACTTATCTTCTCTATGCCAAGATCTTTCATATCTATGTATCCAACCCTAGTCTTTCTCCTGAGCTTTAGTATCGCATCACAAACTATTGCAAATTTCAAATTGCATATCAGATACTCAAACTCAAAATGTCCAAAGCTAAACTCATTTTCTTTCATACCAAACCCATCCCTCTTTTAAACTTCTTTATTTCTTTTTAGGGATTTACCATCCTTTCAGTTGCTCAGATCTGCAACCTTTGTGTTATCTTTAACCCTCTATATGTCTCCCCTCAATATCCAATGAATACTTGTTTCTCCTTCCACATCTCTTGCATTTGAACACATTACTCATATAGTCACTACCCTAGTTTAGACCCTCATATCTTGCCTTGACTACTGAAATGGCCTCCTAATTGATCTTTCTGTTCCAAGTCTCTCCTCTCCCAAATTCAGCCCCCATAAGCTATCAAAATGATTTTCCTTAAAACAGGTTTAACTATGTCACTCCTCTACTCAGAAAGTCCTGAGTATTCCTATCACTTCTAAGATCATGTATAAACTTGTTTGCCATTTAAAAAAGACCTTTGTCTTTTAAAATGGGCCCCCAACTTGTTCTCAACTAATTTTCCAGCTTTATAACACCCTTCCTATGGGCAGCAAGGTGGTGAAGTGGATAGAGTACCAGGTATGGAGTCAGAAAGAATCATCTTCCTGAGTTCAAATCTGGCCTGAGGCACTTACTAGCCATGTGACCCTGAGCAAATCACTTAACCCCGTTTGCCTCAGTTTTCTCATCTGTAAAATGAGTTAGAGAAGGAAATGGCAAACTACTCCAATATTTCTGCCGAGGAAATATCCAATAGGGTCATGAAGAGTTGGACACAACTGAAATGACTCAACAACAACACAAACAGTTACCATCCCTACATTCTACGACCCAACCAAACTGGCCTTCTTGATATACCTCATATGAATGGATATAAACTCCATCTCCCACCTCCAAGCCTTTGTTCTGACTTTCCTCTGTGTCTAGAATAGATTCCTTCCTCACCTTTACTTCTTAGAATCCTTTATTTCCTTCAAGACTTGAAACACTACCTACATTGTCTCTGCTGTTCCCCAGCTGCTGGTATTCTCCCTACCCCCAAAATCTTGTATTTACTTAGCATATATTATGTGTATTCTTATATATATATATATATATATATATATATATATATATATATATATATATATATATACATGTAATTAAATAATGTAAGATAAAATGAGAGTATGATTCTAAAGCACTTTCACATCTTAAAGTCATAAAGTATTAGCTATTATTATTAATTATTCTTTCTATGTATTGACTCCTCAAAGGAATGTAAATTCTGTGCACCACATTTTATGAAAGACTTTGGGAAAGACTTTGATGAGTTGACTGTGATGGGTACCTAGAGGAGGGCAACATGATAGTGAATGACCTTGATATCATGCTATATGAGGATGCATTGAAGGAACTTGGGATATTTAGTGTTAAAAATAGAACCCTTGTGGAGTAGAAGGGGGGGGGGCATGATAACCATCCTCAAGTACTTTTTCTGCTTGCACCCAGGAGGCAGTGCTAAGATCAATGAATGGAAGTTACAAAGAGGTAAATTTAGGCTACATATGTAGGAAAAAAACCCCAACCCCAAACTTTCTGGATATGTTCTGCTCTCTGCAAATGGAATAGATTGCCTAAAAGTTGTAAATTCCATCTCGCTGGAGATCTGTAATCAAAGGTCAGAAGTGTGTTGCAAAGATTATTCTTGTTCAGGCACCTCATGACCTCTGAGGGCACTCTAATTCTGAGATTCTGTGATTAAAAAAAATTAGAAACCACTTTTGGATTAAATAGAAAGACTAGTAGAACTATTAGTAAGGACATAAATTTTAGTTAAACTCTATAGTGAAAGCAAGACTGCGAGAATTTTAACTTCTGGTGTAATTGGCTAGGTATCAGCTAACCCAGAACAAATTCCAGCCAGTAAGAAATTTTCATGGTAATTTAGATCTAAATAATCTTATAGGTAAAAGTAGTATTACATTAAGTAGCAAATGATTATAGATAATGGAAGATTAAATAGAAAGGTACTAAGTTGTACCTTTGTTTGTATTTTTCAAAATCTTGATCTAAATTTTATTATCCTTCTAATCATGTCATTTTATTACTAGGCAATTGCGTATGCCTAATTTTTTTATTTTGTTTGCAACAAAAAAAATAAATTTTTTTGTAATCACAAGCATTCGTTTAGTCTTCTGTGGTCTTTTTTATCTCCTTCAATCAAACCCTATTTATAGGTCCAAAAGAAAATTTCTTCTTGTACCTCTAATTTGTTTATGATGTGCCCTTTCATATCTAAGTCATATACTTGTTAGAAGTTAATCTTGGTGTGTAGTGTGAGGTGTTGCTCTGAACCTTAACATATATTTTAGAAATGCTTAATATGTGCCACGCACTGTGTTAAGCTAAGTACTAGAGCTTCAAAGAAAGGTAAAAACAGTCTCTGCCTTCAAGGAACTTAACCTTCTAGCAGAAGAAGCAACATGTAGATTTTTAGATACATAAGACATTCATACATAGACTTTAGATACTTAAACATACATACCGTGTAGGTGGAAGGTAACCTTAGGAGATTGAGCATCCTGAGCCTCCCAGTGCTCTGGAAATCTGGACAGAAAGTTTAGTGAAGATTCTGGCCTGGGCCAAGGTGCTCCCTCTAAGTATCATTCTATTCTTTGAGTATGGTTTTACAATGCCACTTCTTCAATGAACGGAGTTAAAATTGTTCCAAGAGCACAGGGAAAATGTGTTATTGAAAAGTTAATGCCGGCGTGTCAAAATGTCAGCCAATTCCTGCTTCTATCTTTTTAGAAAATGTCAGAAATGCAAAGATGCTGAATAGGCAGCAGAAAATGACATTCGCTTCTGGAGTTTTCCTTTAGGTCACTCTTTTTAATCTCTTTCTGTTCTGGGAAGACTTTCACTTTTGAGAACTATGATTATTCCTCATTTCACCCAACCCTGTGGAGCAATTTCCTTACTTAAAATGACTAAATGGACCAAGTGTTAAGAAAGCCAGGTCACTGAACCTCAAGTCACTGAAACAACCTGTTCTTTTCTCCTTTCAGGCTCTGTTTACTTTAATACCAGGGCTCTAATATAAATGTGTGGCAAAAAGACAATTGCCTTTATTTGGAAAAGTTAGTAGCCTTGCAATTTCAGACATTTCAGCTTTCATGAATAGATGCCCAAAGTGTAATTAATACCTTGTTCCTTGCTCAGTGTTTTGCAGACAGATGGTGATAAAAATATAGTAAGAAGAGTACTTCAGCAACACCTCAAAAATCTGCAATTTTATTTATGTGGGTAGGAACTCTCTCTGCCAATTCAGATTACAAGCTCACCTTCATCTCCTCCACACCTTAGAATATAGAAAGGTAAAAGAGGGCAGTAGAAAGAGGACTATTTTTTGAGTCGGAGGGTTTGGATTTAAACTATGAGCCTACTACTTACTTTCTGAGTGACCTTAGACAAGTAATTTTAGCCTTTCTAAGCCTCAATTTCTTCATCTGTAAAATGAAGGATTTGGACTAGATAGCCTCTAAAGTCTTCTTCCAACTCTAAATCTTTGATTATATGATCTTCATGAGTTGCTGTGGTTGAAAGCATTCATTACTGGTGACCATCCTACTGATAATGAGCTTCTCTGAACTTAGCTATTCTGATCTTTGAAATATAGATGACAATCTAGTCTCTTGCCAGCTTGGAAGGACCTGCAGTAACTTTTTCTCTAATAGCCTTGGAGAATGAAGGCTCACCTGATACACAAAATGGAAAACCACTGGAATAATCATCCTGATGTTTCATTGTATTTGTAGAGTGCTTTATAATTCACACAGTCCATCCATCATCCCTTTTGTGCCAGCAACAGTTCAGGAAGGTAGCATGCATAGGCATTATGCTAATTTTGCAAGTGAAGAAAGTTTAGGCAGCTTGGCTAAAGTTTCATGTTAGTGACAGATTTAGAGTTGGAACCTAGATCTTACTCTTTCTGTTCTTTTCACTATCTTGTATCACCTAGAAGTCGAAACTACCTGATTGCTTCTATAAATTGAGGAGAAGGAAGAATGAGAACCTTTGCCAGACTGAAAGTCTTCACCAGAAGCTCACCATCAACCTGTCTGGTTTTATAGGATGACCTTCTAGGAGAGATGGGGATATAAAGGTAATTTTGATGAATTGGAGCCAAGATATTCCCTTACATTCAATTTAATTCTGCAGCTTCATTATGTCAAATTCTGGAAAAAGAACAACCAACATTTTTTTTTCAGAATTTGATATGATGCATTGAAACTCACCCTAATCCTGGCTGGAGGTCTATGGGGAGGGGTACAATTCAAAAAATCATTCTATCACTATCATCCCATGAAACAAAATGCTACTTTCTTCCACCCTTGACAATGACAAGTTTAAAGAAAGCTAAGGATCCTCTAAACTTTTCAGTTCTTTTCTTCTTTAATGATCATTCAAACAGGGTACAGATGGTTATTTTAAAGGATGCTTCCACTCGTCCCCCTTAACACAAAGGTAGCTTTGAATTCTATGAAATGGTGTTATTTACTGACATCATGTTCCATGGCCTTCAGGAAACTACCCAAGGTTTTCTTTTCCTGTTTTCTTATAACAGGGAAAACATCCCCTGAAGCAAGGAAACCCCAAAGGTCCTGTTCTTTGTATAAAAGGATAGGTGTTGGCCAAAGAATGCTTAAAACAAAAATTGTTATGTGTGTTACTATTAGAAATTGAGAAGTCGCCTCTGCAACTCTTCCGAAAAAGAGGTTATATTTTATAATTTCACTTGCCAATTATTTGGGAGTAGGTATAAAGAGAATTGAACCAAATTAAAAAATTATTATTGCCTTTTGTCTTTATGCCATCGCCAGTTCATTTAACCTTCTCTTCCCCTTTCCCTTGGAATTCTTCCTTGTGCAGAAAGAAAAATATTTAAGCAATGCTTACTGTCACAGTGATCATGTCTAATGGTATAGACCAAATTCTGTATCCATGGTCTGCCATCTCTCTATTGAGAGGAGGTAGGTATTTGAACTAAATTTTTAATATACTAATTGCCAGATGAAATTGCATTTCTTACTCAAAACACCTCCAAAAGCTATTCAGATATTTGCAACAGGCTGCAAGAAAGAGAAGAGAATATTTATTCCTAGCTAAATGGAATGGAGAAGTATCGTATCCCTTATGCTGCATCTTTCACGACACATTTCTAGAGGATAATTTGTGGATAGTGGAAGAAACCTGTATTTTGCCAGAATCTGGACTTCAGGCACAGTGACTAAATTGTTTACAAATTTGTCTGTTTGCCATAAATGAAAACTTTGAACATCTGGGAGCCAATTTCATAGTGATGAAGGAGGAAAGTAGCTAATCTCGAACTGTCCACGGAGGGCAAGATATTATTACTGAGTTATGGAAAATAATTTCATAAGAAATGAATTAGTTTTAATTGAATGCAGGGGAAAGGGTTCAAACTTACTGAGAGTGGTCTTGCCCAGAAAAGGTCAGACATCTAATAAAAAAGATGCTCAAATCCATTAGGAAATAGGCAGAAGAGTGGAAAGCAATGGTAGGTCAGAAGAGATGAGAAGGGGTTGATAAGCTCTGCCTAACAAGAAGATGTATAGTTTTCTTTTGTTTTAGAGAGGGTTACTTCAAAGGGAAGCAATTTGTAAAGGATGTAATGCACATTTTTTGACTTCTGAACATCTTTCAGAAACAAGCTGGGAGGTAGGCTAGAAAACTAGTTTCTCACATGTCCTTGACTTGGACTTCTTTGTTTTAGTGAAAGAGACAACCTTTATAATAGTTAAATAAATAATACAATTCTATGCTTAGCTTATGCCTTATCATTTACAGAGTACAAAGGAACATGAAAAGGACCAACATAATATGGTTACCATTCTTTGATTTAAATGCCCTATTCAATTTATTCCCAGAGGAACAGGGAAAAGGGGCATTTCCATTTCTTAATTTACCTATTTGGCCAATGCATTTTCCTCCACAGAAAAGCCCAATGTTATATCCATTATGACAACTGTCCTTTTGTGTAGTGAATAACACATATAACTGAATGCCACGCAAATGATCACTTTAAATCCCTCCTTCCTGAAGCACTCAGGTGAGTTGTATTCTGTGCTGGTGTTTGTGAGAACTAAAGTGTCTGGGAATTTTCCTGAGCCCAGCTTCAGGTTCTCAATTGGCTTATTTGTAACACTCTTTTTGGAAGCTTCAGAGTACCAGGAGGATTCAGGCTTTCCATTTAGAGTGGCTAAAACCTTCCTATCTACTTAAGAAAATTGCGTTTTGCCAACTGTATCCTCCCAGTAGAGATATTCCTAACAATTTAGAAAATAAATACTGGGGAGATAGAGTTGGCAAAAGGCAAGGCAGTCTTATACCAACAGTTGCATATTGGTGTGGAACTTAGCATCTTTTATGTGTTCACTTGCCACAGTCCTCTCTTCTAAAACATAGGATTAAAGTGCTTATTTGTGCTTGATGTCTGCATTGAGAAATGATATATTTAAGATTTTAATCGATACCTTTTGTTTTTACATCATTTTTATTTCCAAATATAACCTTCCTTTTCCTCTCCTGAGGCATATTTTATAGCAAAAATTTAAAACCTAATAAAAACTTCAGCAAATAACCAATATATAACTTCACTCTGATAGTATATACATTGCTTCTCACTTGTAGTATACTTCTATAAAGAAGAGAGGGAAGTGTTTTTTGAAATTTCTTCTTCAGTATTTTGCATTCTTTTTTCTTTTGGTTCTTTCTATTTACACTGTTGTAGTCATTGTGTGGGAGGGGTTCTGCTGATTTTATTCTGCACTAGTTCATTTAAGTCTTCTCATAATTCTCTGTATTCTTCATAGTCATCATTCCTTACAATGTAGTACTATTCCATTCCATTCACATACCATTTAAAAAAAAGTTGTTCTCCATTTGATAGATGTATTTTAGTTCCAGTTCTTTGGAGAGTGGATAGTTGAATAATTTAATAAATTCCTCTAAAGTATCTTTGTCCATGCTTACTTTGCAGAAAATGTTTGGCTTCCTGCCTCCCTGCCTCCTACCCCTCCCCCCCAATCTATTTTGATCTTGTTTCAGAGATTATTTTGGAGTCAAAATTCATTAAAAAGCGAATGAGGTAGATTAGTCTTTTGGCACAGACAGGACCTGCCCTAGGCAAAATTTTGAAAGGGTGCATTTGAATTTGGGTACTTCTCTGTCATTCTTTGAGTAGGCTGCTTTCTTCTTACCCCATCCCTAAATTCATCAAAATAGTGACTGTGATAGTACTGAGAGAGAGTAGCCCAGTCTGTGTTACTGGAAACAGCATCATTGTTTGTATATGTGAACTCCTCTTGGGAGTGGTATTTCCCGTTTTTTGTGCCTATAGCTGTGACTGTTGACGATAGTTGAATCCTTTCTATGGTTCTGATATTATACCTTAAAGACAGATTTTTTTTTTTGCTTTTATAACTAGACCTGATTGAGAATAGTTTCTTTTAATGGATGCTGGAGATAAAGAACTTGTAGTTAATCATACTTTTTATTTAAATTTATAAACAACTGTAGGACAGAGGTATAATGGCAAGCAAGGTTGGACTTTTTGTTGTTTTTTGTTTTGGAGTGCTTCTCAGCACTAAGGCATGAAGTGCCTTTGAGTCTTACCTTTGTTTCAATCAAGAGTCTTTGTTTGAATCTGGAGTCTTTGATGACCTGTTTAAGTCACAAGAAAGCCTAAGTCACATGGATTTGAGTTGCATGGTTGTGACCCTCTCTGACCCCGAAGAAGTATATATATACTCTCAGGTTAGTATTTTGCTTGGAACAGTGTTGGTGTGGAGACTCTGGGTAGCCATTAAGGAGCCCCCTGGCTTTCAAAACCCAGATGTTGGTGCTTCTCTCTCTCTGGTAACTATGCATATGTTGCTATGGTCAGACAGGAGCCTGTCTGTTGATTTGTATTATTTTCTCTGTAATTTCTTTTTGTGTTTTCTCTGAAGTTCAGGCTGCTGGCTCTTCTCTCTGAACTAAATGAATGATATATGTATGTTTAATTAAAGTAAGATTTTAACCCCTTAAAGTTGCTTTCCTTAGGAAAGCAGATCAAAGAACCTATGCTAGCAGCCTTCCTGTGTGCTGGTGTTATTGGCTGTATAAAGCCACAGTAGCTACAAGTAACACTGTTGTTACAAGAGGTTATGTCTAATTGAATCACTTTAGAAAAGTGAAGTGAAAAGAACCATGGTCTAGGAATCTGAAGACCTCTGAAGGAAGGAAAGAAGGAAGGTAACAAGCACTTATTAAGTGCCTACTACATGCCAGACAATGTGCTAAGTACTTTACAAAAATTTCATTTGATCCTATCAGGTCAGTGCTATTATTATCCTCATTTTGCAGTTGAAATTGAGGCAGACAGAGGTCAAGTTGTATAGTTTGTCAGTGTCTGACACTGGATCTAAACTTAGGTCTTCCTGACTCCAGGCCTAGCCCTTTATCCAAGGCTCTACCTGGCTGCCCAAGTGGCAGCTGCCTGGCATCTAGAAGTTACGCTATTATATAGCTGTGTGACCTTGGGGTGAATCACTTTTAACCTCATTGAGCCTTGAGTTCTTAAGATGTAACATAATAATACCTGACCTGATCAACGTACAAAGTCCTTGGGAGAAAAAATGAGGTAAATGGTATAAAAGTGCTATAAGAGGCTACTTTACTTGACATATGACATTGAATAAGTCACTTGCGCTCTGTTGGCCTCAGTTTTCTCCTCTGTAGAATAAGAGGGTGGCACTAGATAACCTATGCTCCCTTCCAATTTTCTAGATTCTATGCTCTCTCCATAGATGTAGACTATTAGGATTAGATACTCTTCTTCCCTTTACATAGATAAGCTTTTGTTAGTGTTTGATAAATACTATTTAAGGGAAATGATAGAGAATGAAAATGTGAACAATGCTGTGACTGATACCGATTTTATATACATGACATTTTGACTTCTGAAGCTCACATAAAAGCAATTCAGAAACAGAATCCCTCATTATTTGCCCTTGTACTACTGGCCAGATAATTATTTTATTCTGGACTTTGATCTTATAATATCTAAGTTCACACAGTGGTGATAATTTGGTCAGTTTCACTCCTGGGAATATAGACTCAGGGTAAACAAGTTTTCCCAACAAGTGGAATAAAACATGTTCAGATTAGTTTCCATATGGGCTGTATGTGACCTAAAATCTAGTCCTAGACATCAAAAGAATTGCAGTTACAAACCACTACTGAAAAATAAATAAAGCTTTCTGTCCTATCTCCAAACTCAGGACACTACCTTTCCTGTTGTTATGTCTTGTGTTTTTTGTTTTTGCACTGTGAATTAAACCCCATCTCCATTTTTTGATAACCATTGCCTGGGAGCTTGGTACACTTGAGACAGGAACTATTAAGTGAAGAAAAAAACAAACCATGATTTATAAATAATTAAACATGTACAAAGTTACTCCTTTACAAGAAGAGAAAATAAATGCATGGTGGAAATTGTGCTGGAAGGGAGTCAGATGAAGATTGGTTTCTGTCCCACTCTTGGTGGTCTTGCGTGGCTGCTGAGTGACTCTCCCTTCTCTGGGTCTCAGTTTTCTTTTCTCTAAAATGAGAGAATAGATTTGATGATCTTATAGCCATGGCTAGTGACTGGCAGAGCTGAGACTACAAGCCTGGTTCTCTTGATATCCGCGATATCCTCCTCGAAAGGGGTGAATGAATTAAAATCATTTATTAAGCACTGACTATACGTGCTAAGCATTATGCTAAGTACTGGGGATACAACTAGAACAATTAAGTCAGCCCCTGCTCTCAGGAAGCTCACAATCTAATTGAGGGAGATAACACATAAAAGAAAATTCGATATCCTATCATATATTATCTTTCTGCCATGTGGCATTTCTCATTCATTCTGTTACGCTGCCTCCCGACAGCAAATGAAGACCATTTTGTGACCATAAAGTACTGAATATGTAAGCTCCTTGAAGTGTGGGGCCATGCTTTATTTATCTTTGTCATCACCCCCAGTACAAGGTCTTTTGCAGTGGATGAAATGTGAAACTTAGAGTCAAAGAGACTTGAGTTCTAATCCAGTCTCAGATACTAGCTGTGTGACCCTAGGCATGTACATATACTTTCTGTGCTTCAGTTTCGTCATCTGTTATATGAAGATGATAATAGCATCACATAGGATCAAATAAGATAACATATGTAAAACACATCGCAAACCTTAAAGTGCTATCTAACACTAGTGTTATTATTATGTTTGTTGTAAAATAGGGAAGTGTGGGCTAGTGGAGAAGAAGCATCTTTTCCCTCTTGTGAGTAATAACAGTAACAGTCCACATTTATTTAGCATTTGAGATTTATATAGCCTTTTCCTTATAATAATCCAGTAAGGTAGGTACTATAAATATTGTCATCACTAATTTCCTGAGGGGTAACTGCAGCTGGAAGGGATGTGTGACCTGTGCATAGTCACAGAGTTGAGAAATCAGAGTGCTGGGCGAGGAGCCCTCCCAGGACCTCTCACTAGCGCTTGGAAGGGTTTTCCTCCTCAGATTTATGTGCTCACACTTCTGTGAGTTATAGAATTATAATGGGAAGAGCTGTGTAGCCATTAGCACAGAACAGGCCTTTGCCATCACTGCAAATTAAGGCTTTTTTTGGTGGTAAAATATATTATTCATAGCTATCTCTTAGTTATATAGGAGCTGATTGTTCAGGTTTGGTTTTCTTCCTTTCCTTATCACTTCTTCCCTCAGCCTTGCATCTTCAAAGGTCCCCTTCATGACTGAAGAGTGGAGAAAAATACCAAGAAGATATTCCCCCCACTCAGTGCTCACAGGACTTGGATGAGATGGAAGTCAACGACTTTTATTCTCATGAGATGAAGGACCATTGGGTCCTGTCACCTATTATGCCACTGCTTCCTAATCTCATTTAGGTCTTATCATTTACCCTGACTATATGCCCTATTGTTTCTCATCACTGTTTTCTGACCTACTTATGGAACCAAGGTATTCTAGGCCTTGCTATCCTCCCAGCTGCTATACCTTTAAAACTTCAGGAACTTTCCACCTGCCCTCCAGCTAAATTTTCTTTTATGGGCTGTCTCCCTCAATTAGAGTATGAGCTTCCTGAGAGCAGACTGACTTAAGTTTTTCTAGGGTATCCCCAGTATTTAGCACAATGCTTGGCACATACGGTCAGTGCTTAATAAATGATTTTAATTCATTCACTCCTTTTCCTTTGGGCAGCTGGCCTTTAGACAATTTGTAGATAATTAGACAATTCTCTGCTCGTTAACTCCTCCCCTAGAGGATAGAAAGCAAAATCAGTGAGTTCTGCTAAAAGTCCTGATGAAAATGCCTTGATTTGGTGAGAAGAGAGGAAAATAGAGAAATCAGGATACTGTTCCTCTGAAGGCTTCAGGGAATTGACTCAAATACTTAATGACTCAGTGATCTCATTGATGTGAATGTTCCCTCCAACAGTATAGACCTTACCCCATCCATTCCTGTCTATCCAGTGTGACTTCTTTTGTTCTTGAGGCAGCTAGGTATCACAGTGGATAGGGTACTGAGCCTGCACTCAGGAAGAACTGAATTCAAATCCACTCTCATATGCTTACTAGCTGTTTGACCCTAGGCAAGTCACTTAACCCTGTCTGCCTCTGGTTACCCAGGGTTTTTGGAGCAGCCAATAAAATAATACATATAAAGTGCTTTGTAAACCTTAAAGAGTGTTATCAATATTGGCTGTCATTATTTTTCCTTGAAGTTCTTTATTTGTTATACGTTGCAGCCTGTATATGTATACAATGCATTTCTTCATTGCCTTTCTGACGGATACTCATTTTTAATACTTTAGAGACTGTAATATTCAATGACTTGTCGATTGTATGACAATATTGTTAGAATGTTGTTATTAAAAATATGTTGTTTCTAGAAGTATGGAGTCATTAATAGGCCTTAGCAACTCCTTGAAAGTTCTTCAGTCAGTTTTCCTGTTTAATTCTGGGCTCAGGATGGGTGTGGTGGTACACACTTGCTGATGGGGAGGCTGAAAATGGTGGATTGCTTAAGCTCAGGAATTCTGAGCTTCAATAAAGCTAAAGCCAATATGGTGCCTAAGGAAGGGGTGAATTGGTCTAGGTAGAAAAGAGAGTGAGTCAAAGCTCCTATTCCCATCAGTAATGGGATCAGGATTTTAAGTGGATACTACAAATCTAGTCTCAAAAAAACATTTTTTTTGAAAAAAAAAAAGTCTGAGGCCAAGGTCTTTTTATCTATCTATCATCTATCTGTCTGACTGTCCCTCTGTTTCTGTCTTTGTCTCTTTGTCTCTCTTTCTGTCTCTCTCTATCCACTGATGAACTGACCTAATCTGTCTGATAGATGTGTGTCATCCACTTATTTTTTTTCTGATGTGTTTAGTTAGCTTAGCCTTTTTGAGTAATTATGGGTCTTATAGAGGTGATTCTGCAATATTTTTGGGTTTGATGTGACCAACACAATGTCATCTGCAAATAGGATCTTCTGAAGGATATTACCAGTTCTCATTCAACTAGGATCCAACTTTGATTCTATGCTAGAACCATTATGGCAGTGGCAAATATCTTTGGCAAGCAAACATTTTGTCATTTTATTACTCACTTAATATTAATAATCAGAGGTGAATAAAGTAATCTACATCATTGCATCTTTCAAGGAACTGTGCATAATTTTGATGTATGCATGAGAAACATCTTATCAGAAGAAAATGTTGAAGATGATGTTTTATCATTTGTTTTTTCCCCCATACTCAACAAAAAATAAACACAGAGGTATTTTCCATTCTCTATATCTTTAAGTCATCTGTGCACTGGGTAATGTGGTCTATTGTGGAATATTTCTTGAAAAAGACTGGTCCCCTCTCATATTTTTTTAAGGATTTCTTCAGTGAATATATGAATTATTTTTTAAACATTTGGTATAGATTTGAAAAGAAGGCTTATAGACCAACAATCCATTACCTTTTGTTGTTGTTATTTTAATAAGGTCTGAGATTTTTCCCCCATGCCTTATTACCCTCTCAGATGTCTTGTGAATTGATTCCTCAAGGTTTTCACAACTGTGTTTTCTTTAGTACAGATCTCCTTAATGTATATACTTGGTCTAATTCAGCTGCTTTGCTCATCTTTATTCTCTCTGTAGTGCCATTTCTTCCTCCTTTAAAAATACACCAGAGACTGGGACAAATGTGATGGATTCACGTTCTTTGATGGTAAAAAGAGTCCATAATAAAAATCTTTTCCAATCTTCTCTATCTTCTTTCTATTTGTTATTTACCTTGTAGGAGTTTATTCCTCAAAAAAAATCATACTTTTATTTGCAAATGGAGAAGATACAGCCTAGTTAAATTTCATTGTGGAGATGGGGCTGCAGGATAAGGCTGTTGTCATTCTACATTACAGTTTTTTTTTCTCCCTATCCTCTATCTGAATGACTTAAAATTTCTAGCAGTAGATTTCACAAATTCCAGAAAATTTCTCTACCATTCTAGATTTCTGTTTCTGGGGATACAGTATGCACATTGCTATGGATTACAGGGCTCATTTTATAGATGAAAGAACCAAGGCACAGAGGTTAGGCTGCTTGCCTAGAGTCATTATCTGTTGTGTGATTGGACCTAGATCTTCCTTACTTCAAGTCCAGTGTCCTATTCACTACCTCATTTGTTCAGTTGTTTCCGTCTTGTCTGACTCTTTGTGACCCCATTTGGGAGTCACAGATACTAGAATGGTTTGCCATTTTCTTTTCCAGCTCATTTTACAGATAAGGAAACTGAGGCAAATAGGTTTAAGTGACTTGTCCAGGGTCAAACAGCTAGTGTCTAAAGTTGGATTTGAACTCAGGTCTTCCTGACTGCAAGTCTGGAGCTCTATCCACTGTACCACCTAGCTTCCTATCCACTATCTCATGCTGCCACTCATATCCACTTTGTCATGATGCATCTCTCTATCAAGTATCAAACAGTCCTTGCTGTTAACCTGAGAAATGGGATTTTTAAATGTTTCTTATTATATAAGAGCCGTGTAGTATTTCAGTGTTTTCAATGGAAAAGTTCATTGGAGTAAATTTGTTGATGAATCTAATCATCTCTTGAAATGTAATTTTCTGTGGAAATATTTGGGCATATAAAGCACACATTTCAAATAACACAAATAAGTCTTTGTCTTTTAAGGCTGCAAACACAATGAAAGAAGCTAAAATATTCCAGGATGCCATCCATGTGTGTACAATTGTATATGTGACATAATTGTGGATATAAATGTATATGCTTATGCACATCACATATACACATGCATATTTATACACATATGCAGTATGTACCTGAACACTATACATACAGTATAGTTGAAAACAAAGAATTCATCTAAAACTGTATTACATTCTGCCACTTGGTGGCACTCTTGATTCAGGCTTGGATTAATTTAAACCTGCTCTATGACAAGGGGAAAAATGTGTTTGTAATAAAGAAAAGTGACAGGCCAGAAAGGATTTCAAGAGTCATATTTTGGACACAATATTCAGGTGTTCTGGGATTCAGATAGGCTGAACTAGCCTATCTTGAGAGGAAGGAAGCATACAGCTATGTTGAATAAAGACCATGGAGCCCAAGAAATCCAGCAGGCTGGCACTTAATGATTTTTCACTATGCAAAACTTGGCACACTCAATTCAAGTCTTTGATTTTCTGCTGTGTCTTTTCTAAGGGACATGGTTTTAAAAGACAGACATTAATATAGTACACCATCTAACTGTGGGTATTAAAAATAAGCATTACAAGCTCCTCCCCAAAAGAGCAGTCTCCTGCCTTAAAATATAAATTAGTTCCATGAAAATTCTGCTAAATAGAATCTATGACAACCCGTTAGATGACTGGATGGTTGATCCTCATTTACAAATCAGATTTAAAAAGAAGTAATTAAACTACAGCTGTCAGAAAACAGGCTATTCATTAAAGTGTGTTTTTCAGGAAACACCCTTGCCTGCCTAAGCGGCCCTCCAGCAGGAGGAAGGAAGTGCTCAGAGTGGGCTGCTGGGGCCTCTTGTTCAGTCAGACAGAATGCAGGCCCTTAATAATTGTGCAGTGGGCAGCTGCCCCTCTTCTGCACGAGCAGCCACCAGATAAAACATTTAAATTGACATCAATCATTTTGGTAGAACGGGGGAAAAAAGGAATTATATTAGAACCCTGTCATGGGGTCAGTGTCTCTTGCATTATACCAGAAATCTTCAGTGTAGAATAGATCCTTTCTTGTTATAGGAAACAAAAATGAATGTTAACTGTTTTTTAAGGGCCTGGGGTCTGAGTGGGGCTGGCCAGGGTTGTGGGGAAAGGATGGATGGTTTGGAAGACATTAAAGGCCTATATCTCTCTTCATTACAATCACAGCATAGTAGACAGCAGCGCTGGCCTCCAGCACAGAGTAGCTCCCAGAGCATGGAGCATTAGTGAGAAAGATCCAGGCTGATCAGCTTGGGCAGCAATCACATTCAAGCAGTTAGTGCAGGTCCCCACCCAAGTCGCTCAGATATGAAAAATGGTGCCTGGTGGTTGAATTTGAAATGCATTTAGACAAGTGCTTTGACACCAACCACCACTTCTTCCTATAGCGAGAAAAAAGCTGCATCTCTAACCCTCAAAAGAATTCTGTGCAGAAGCAGCTCCTTCTTCTACTGGAATAGTTAGTAGCAACATAGGAGCTGAGCTTAGGTGCTGGAAGGGAACCTATCCCCTCATGTTAATGACGGGGAAACAGCAGGAGTACCTGTTAACTTCCCAGTGAGGAAGGGTGACTCATTAAATCAATTCCCTTGTCTAAGAGCATTATGAATATAATCTCTTTTTATACTTACAGAAACCCAGGGAGAGAAGTATTATTCTCTACATTTTATAGATGAGGAAGCTGAAGCTGAGGAATGTTAAGTGACTTACCCAGAGTCACACAGCTATTAAGTGTCTTTGTGACTCCAAGTGCATTACTCTATCCATTATTATCATTATTATTTTATTATTATTAAAAGCTTTCCTGGACGTATAGAACTCTCACTCTTGGCCACAACTTTTGCACATGGTAGATATTTTGCAGAGCTATGTATGCAGTAATCAGGCACTTTGCACAGTGCCTCAGTGCTTAGCACTGAGTGCCTGGAACATGGTAGGTGCTCCAGAAACAGTCATTGACTTCCCTTGACTTGATGGTATAATGGGAAGAGCACTGGATTGGAATGCCACTTCCTCTACTTACCACTTGTGTGAACTTGACCTTCTCTGGCCTCAATTCCTTTTTGGGTAAAATAAAGGCATTGGATTAGGTGACCTAAAAGGAATTTTCCACCTCCAAATTCTATGACTATTGTGAATACTGACAGTTAAGGGGTTAACAATCTTACTTTAATCCAGCATACAAATATCATTCACTTAGTTCAGGGGAAAAAGCCAGCACCCTGAACTTCAGAGCAAATACAATCAAATTACAAACAGACCAAATACAATTTGTAGTTACCAACAGCTGAGTTCAGCTGGGAAGCTTGACAACGGCTGGCTCAGAGTCATGCCTGCTGCAGCTCCGAGAAAAGAAAGCCAACTCCTGGTTTTATCTATCTTGTTCAGGGTCAAAGGTGAGCCACACATGCGACTCACCCATGTGACCTAAAATCGTCACAAAAATGCGACTTAAACCCACGTGGTCTAAAAGCCTCTGATGTCACAAACATGTCACTCAAACCCATTTTGATTGCCAATACATCATGTCAAATCTTGAAGACTATTTGATTTTTTTTTTTTTGTGGAGGGCATACCTAGACCAATGAAATCTTAAAGTTCTTGGAGGAATAAATCCCATAACTTTGAATGACATAATTCAATTATAGACTCTTCTTCCTAATCCTTGATTGTTTTTGTTCAGTGTTTTACTAACATCTGAAACATTTTACAGATGAAGAAGCTGAGACAAAGAAAAGTAAAGTGTGTTGCCCAAGGTCATACAAATTATCTGTGCCAGTGCTAGGATTAGAATCCAATAGTCCTTTCCTGGATTAAAAAGTATTATGGTCTTTCTGGTCTTGCAATATTGGAGTTTGGGCTGATGTGATACCTTTGGAACACATAGGCAAATACAATTGTGAGTGGTTTTTACATTTCTCATTCTGTTTAAATTTGTTGAAATACTTCTGATTCTGTAACAAAATCTTTGCTTGCTTCTACCATTTTAAAAAAATCATCACAGATGAACGATAGTTTCAAAATTACAAGTTTTACTGAGATAATTCTTGCTTTTGATGAATGTGTGAAAGTGTTTTGAATGTAATTTAAAAAAAGGTCTTTTGAAGGATTCCAGGTAAATATTACCTATTTCAAGTAACCTATTTTCCCCTAATGCCATCCTCTGATGCAGTAACCTGGGCTCCTATTAACTATCCTAGCAAGCTTCCTACCAAGCTAGAAAGACTAAATATGAGCCTGCCTGGTGATGAACTAGGTATCTGTTTTCCAAGAACTAAGTCTAGCTAAATTTGGAGAGAGTTCTTAAGAGATTAACTAAAGGATCATGAAACTTTGTGGCTGCTGTGACTCCTGAAAACTATCTGTTAAGATGTAGAGAGTTAGCAATCCTTACTAATGGTTGGAGGTCCCAGAGTGACCAAATCACAGAACTTTCGTGCTGATATAATCATGGCATCATAGAACTGTTGATTGTTAGAGCAGGAAGAGAGGGCACCTTAGAGATTAGTTAGTTCAACCTTTCTTTTTACAGCTACAGAGACTACAGGGTACAGATGCCAAATACTTAAAGTTTTTATTTTTCCATTACAAAATCAAATTGGCAACTTTGTATAATATGAGGTTAAAATTATGAACTGCACAAGGAATAAATTGAACTTGATTTTTTGGGATTTAAAATTTTTAACTAACCCTGTGCTTGCCTTTTATATTTATTCCATCTTCACTTAATTGCCATTTATAGCCATTTATATTAATCTGTACTTCTCTACATTCAATAGTAATACATTTTCTAGAGCTTCTGAGATAATATCCATAGCAATAAGCACAAAAATATTTCTTTGGCCAGATAAATTTGTTTTCAGAATCTTAACGAATTTAGTTCTTATTGAAGTTTGTTCTTCATAGGATCTACCTGGGGTACAATCCATTTTTATGCTGTAATACTATTTAGTAGTTTTAACCTGTTTAATTTTTTGTGATTGTACTAGAAACAGAGTTTAAGAAATGGAAGGGATCTCAGAGACCATTACTAAGAATCTCCTTTATAACATGACCAACAAGTTCTCATTCAGCCTTTGCTTGAGGATCAAGAAAGATAATACACGTAAAACACTTTGTAAATCATAAAGTGCTGAATTAATGTTAGCTATTATTGTTATTATCAGTAGTATTGATTCCATTAACAATGTTTGGTTTGAAGACCTCAAATAATGGGGAGCCCACATCTTAGTAGTATTAAGGAAATAATTTTTAAAGAATTTGACATATTTTGGGTTCCTTCAAAGAGATTAGAATGGGGACATGGAGTTAGAGGTGGTGATGTGACCATCCTGACTAGGGGTGGTTTATGGGAGACTCTATTCTTGTGTTTATTTTATGAAGATAAATCCCAGTGGCTTAGAGCACAATTATGGAGTCCTCCCGGCCCTCACTTATGCACAAGAGTTTTGAGGGAAGGGAGCTGAAAAGTACAGAAGTTCTGGACAACTTCATAAATGCCATTTAACACTTTAAAGAAAGTTCATTTTTCCTGAGGACAAAATATGGACTTTTCTACTTAGTTGGATGATCTCTATCATAACTTCCTTGCTCAACTCATCACTCATACTTCTTTTGTATAGTCCCACCCCCATAAGTGCTTAGCAAAATGACTAGTACATAATCATCATCAATCTTTTTTTTAACTGATGCCATGTTTTTCTATCACGTACATTTCCAGCTACATATATCCTTATTGATCTTCCAAAAGCATAGTAAGTTCTAAATAAATGCTGGTAGATTGATTGATTACTACCTGGGTGACCTTAGGCATGCTCTCAAGAAACTTCTCTGAGTTTTAATTTCCTCATTAGTAAAAATGAGGGATTTGGGCTGGGTCATTTCTAAGGTCCCTTCTAGAGCTGACATTCTCAGATTATTCTTTGACATCACTCTCCATTATTCATTTGCAAAGCTTTTGTGATGTTTATCAAGTTAACTGGTCTCACATTGACTAGTCTATTCATCGCTTTGGTGGTGATCCTGGTGCTTGGCAGGTGGCAGGAGGTGGACAGATTGGGAAATGCAATGACTATCACAGCTATTGGCATTTCTGGCTGCTTTGCATGGCTCAGTAGATAGGCTCTTAATTGGCTCTTTTGTTGTATGTTAAAGAAGGCTAAATTTAAAAAAATAAAAGCAATGGAAAAATCTTTGAAGGGGAGGTCACCGCAAAGCACTGCATGTTGTTGATTTTAGAAAGAGCATTTTTCCCTGTAACAATCTCTTTAAAGAATCAGAATCCAGAGGTTTTCCTATCTGACCTGTAAGAGTACAGTTTGCTTGTACTGATTAGGCTTAGGATTATGAATTTATGCTTGTTACTTTTTCCCTCAATAGTGTCAGCATTGCAGAAACCTTTCATTGCTGTTTATGCTTTGTCTATTCAAGTGCTGTTTAAGTTGCTTTAAAACAAAGCAAGATAACAAGATTGATCATGGTCTGGAATTGTGAGGAGAGAGCCCTTCTCTATTAGACATTGTCTGCCATTTGCAGAAGACAGATTGATAAAAGCTATTAAAAACTTGAATTAATGCATATTTTATGAACTCAACAACATTAAGGGGAAGATTAAACTTAAAGGTGGCCATTTCGGGCTTTACACAGCACTTTCTAATTTTATTTTCATCCTTTAGAGTAGTGTGGGTGTAATGCCAGCAGACCAATTATGTTACATAGATGAAATAACTATCTTCAGCAGCTTTGCAATCAAGAACTTATTGTCTAAAAATCTTCTTAGTGTTTATAATGTAAAACTTGCCCAGGCATCTGCTTTTTTATCTGGGCAGAAATTACTGTGTTGACTGTACACGTGTCTTTTATAAAGTTTATAGAGGGTTGCCTGGGGATTAGTATAAGAGTACCCACTGAGATTATTAGGTGCTAGGAGAACAAGGGTAATTCCTAGTCAGTCAATAAATCAATAAACATTTTTAAGTGCCTACTGTGTGCTAGGCACTATACTAAGTACTGGGGATACAAAGAACGGTAAAAGACAGTCTCTGTTCTTGAGGAGCTCACAGTTTAATGGGGAGACAAATTGCAAAAAACTATGTATAAATAAGCTACATACAGGACAATTTCAAAATAATCCTAGTAGATTATGTCCTGATGGTAAGTCAGAGGAAGGTTCAGATGGGACAGTTTGGTGTCCTTTCAATGTGATTCTGGAAAGTCAGGTCTTTGCAGGACCTCTTATCCTGTCTTTCTACCCTACTTCCCTAAGAAAGAAATTGTATTGGCTCCCCTTTGTCTTCATTATCACCATAGTGGAGCAGGTAATGCTGCTTTGGGAGTAATCACACCAGCCTTTTTATCCCAGGGTAGAGAATCAACATTTTAACCAGGATATTTAAGAATTAATGTTATTTATGTAGCTTGGTAAATGGTAGGTGTGGGTGGGCAGCAATACATCACAATTAGGCACTGAAAAAAACCAGTAAAGGATGTTATCAAAGACATGTCAATAACAAAGAAGATGAGCTGGTCACATTGTAAAAAGGAAGAATAATTGATGAAAATCCCATGTGTTTCACTGGTATTCTTGTAAAAAAATGTAAACAAACAAAAAAACAAAACAAAAAACCAAGAAAGTTCCCTCAGAACAGTAGATAGACAGGTTTTATCAAACTTTTGAGAGTATGTAATTAAGAGTCACTCAGGATGAATAGGCATGGGTTGTCATGTGCATCTTTGGGATGGAATATGCACTCTGATGCAATTAGAAATGCACTAGTGTATGTAACAGTAACTTAGGGTTGATTCATGATGAATATCTTTTAGGCCAGTTTGAATTAGCAACGAGAGAACAACTAACTCCAATGTGTGTCCAACAAACATAGAAAACTAAAACCATAGCTGTATGTGTGCTCCAGGGCCTCCTTTCCTCTGGATTTTCTGTGAACTTTACTAATATTCAATGGAGCTGGAATGGACAGTGGATAGTGGTGCTTTTGCCTCCCCCTGGTTCTGCTCCAATCCACACCACCAGCATCTCATGAATTGTGGCTGCATCTGACTCAGACTTGGAAGTTGGTTAACTGGATTGACAATAATTCATACTCAGTTTAGCTGAAAATAGAGGAGGGCAAGTTTGAATTCTGCCCTAATCCCAGGGGGACTTGTATGAAGAAGATTCATATGCAATAATGACATAAAAACAGATAACAATGTATTAGAGTGTCTGGTTGCCTGAAAGTACTCCAGACATTTTGCTCAGTGAATGTTGTATGAAGCCTGAAGTCCAGAGTCCTTCATGAGCTCCCGTATTGACTGATGATGGCCCCTCTAGTTGCCCATTCTGTAGCCTAGTGATATGTTTGCCTCTGCTCAGCCAATGCTGACAAGTAAGTACAGATGATTAAGTTAACTTTCCTTAAGTACAAATGGCAATAGTTGAGTTTAAACTGACAAGTCAATTTATGCGCTGTCCAGAGGTAATAAGAAGCAGCTAAGTGATGCAGTAGGTAAAACAATGACCCTGGGGTCAAGAAGATTTGAGTTTAAATCAAGCCTCAGACACTTACTAACTGTGGGGCCCTGGGCAAGTCTGCCTCAGTTTCCTTAACTGTAATATGGAGATAATAATAGCCCCTACCTCCCAAGGTTATTGTGAGGACCAAATGAGATGATATTTTTAAAGTATCTACACCTGGCACACAGTAGGCACTTAATCAATGCTTATTTCCTTCCTTCCATGTAAAGAAGATGACTCAGGTTGCTATCTTATTAGGTATACAGAAACTGGTGGAAGTCACCTAACCTTGATGAGGTCTTCTTTTGACAACATGAGCAAGGAGACTATTCATTTGTAGTTTCCATCAGAGATAGATGTAACAATAGGTCATCTCTATGAGCAGTCCATCCCATTGTATCCCATAATTTGGACAATTGATATTCATCATCCATTTGGTTTTTCCTTCATGGATAATAAGGCTAGGTTCCTTTGCATGATTATGGTTGTCATTTAGAAGGATATGCACTTTTCTTGGGCTTGATACAATTTGTATAATGTAATCTGTAGACAGGAACATCTGGAGGAAATAATTATGGATAGGAAGGATTCCTTTCATTTTAACTTTGCACTGGAAATGCTTATTTGACAGTGGCAAATGTCTTTATTATGCATATATTGTCCTCTTTTAAGCCTTGATTAATATTAATAGTTACATTACTGTTGAACAAGGTTATCTCTGTTATATTTTCAAAATATCTTATATGATGTTGAAATATACATAGGAGACACATTTTGGAGAATAGTGTTTAAAGCTATGTTTTGTCCTATGTAATTAATGCTTTAAAAAAAAATCAGTAACCAATAAGCCTAGTGGGATCTTAAGTTTCCCCACACTGTTCAGTAAATGACATCACAGCACAGATGTAGTCCACTACAGGTGATCATTTCTGAATGCATGCTTTTTCCTTCCTCAGGTCTACGTTGAAGATTCCCTTGATTTCTGTGTAGATTAGTCTCATGAATTTTTTTTGGTAGAGAAGGGAAAGTAGGTACATCATTTAATAATTACATCCCCCATTTTTTGAATCATAATGCTATCTGAGATTTCCCCTCAAACTTTGGTATTCCCCCAGCCACTCCTCCCCCTTTTTATGATATCTTGAAAACTGATATCTCAATGCCCTCGACATTGTGTCTTCTCTAGAATATACCTTCTCTATATATTTAATCTACTCCAGCTGGTCTTCCCATCTTTGATTCCTTCAGTACTCTTTCCACTTCCTCATGTAGCACATCTGGACTTTGACATTAGAGTCCAAATGGGGTGGCTACATTGTCAATGATGGTGAAAAGAGTTTGTAATAAAAAATCCTGACCAAGCTTTTCAATATTTTCTTATGCAGGGAAAGAGAAAAAGTTTAAATAACACATTATCTTTAAGGTATTTGTAACCTAGAAGGTAGAGCATATATAGGTAGCTACAATAATGTGTGACCTGGGGTACTTATGTAAGTGCACTAGGCTTGAACTCAAGGATAAGTTCCTTTGAGAAGTACAAAACAAAGTGCTTTGTGAGCTTTAAGGAAGAACTCCATTACCAATTAGTGAGATAATGGAAGGTATAAAGAAGGAGGTAGCATTTGAGTAGGATTTTAAAGGATAGGCAGTACTTTATAAGAGAGAGATAGGGAGAGAGAGGTAGGAGTCCATTTCATAACAGTGTGAATGAAAACATGAAGATCAGAAAGTTCAGGACTCATATATGAATAAGTGATTAGTCTGATTTATTTGTAAGCTAGATTGCATAGAGAGAATTAATGTGAGATAAGTCTGGAAGGGTCGGCTAAATATAATTAGGTATGATTTGGATAAATTAATTTTGGTGGAACATTTAGATGGAGAAATGGGTCAGGAGTTCAGTAGTGAGGGTCAGGGCTGGAGTTACAGATCTGGGAGTCTTTTGTGTTTTAGAAGTCATGTAAGCTTTTTCTACTTTAAAGTTGTTCCTTTCCTGTAGCTTGAAGCAAGTACATGTCTTTCTCTGTAACCTCACTTTCTACTCCCACCCTTTCCCACAAGTCATAAACTCTTTTGTTCAGAAAGTATGGTCCTGATGTTAAAATTAGCCAAATCTAAGTGAACTTTAGGCAACCTTTATGCTTACATTCTCCCCTCAATCTTTGTTTTACTACAGGATGCTTAAATTATTGTAGAAAAATCTGGGCCTAGCAGATAGCCAGATCTCTCTCTTATGTTAAACATTTTTTTTAAAGTACATTTTAATTTTTTTTTTCAGTTTCAAATTTTCTCCCTCCTCCTGCCCTTCTCTCATCCAATGAGAAATCAAGAAAAATAAAAGCAATTGGAGATATGTGTCATTGTGAAAAATAAATTTCTGCATTAGTCATGGTGAAAAAAAGCAAGAAAGAATATGCTTCAATCTTTACTCTGAGTCCATCAGTTATCTATCTATAGGTGTTTCATGTTTCATGATGAGTCCTTTAGAATTGTGGTGGGTCAATGTGTTGATCAGTTATTAAATCTTTTAAAGTTGATTATCTTTACATTATTGCTATTATTGTGTAGATTGTTCTCCTAGTTCTGCTCAATTTACTTTACATTAGTTCATATAAGTCTTCCCATATTTTTTCTGAAACCACCCCCTTCATCATTTCTTATAGTACAGTAGAATTTCTTCACATCCATATACCATAATTTGTTCATTCTTCATTTGATGGGCTTCCCCTCAGTTTCTAATTCTCTGACACCATAAAAAGAACTGCTATGAATATTTTTATACATCCTTATTATCTTTCTTTGGTCTCTTGGACTAGTTCACACATTTACTAACAATGTGTTAATATACCTGTTTTTCCATATCCCCTTCAGCATTTGTCATTTTCCTTTTTTTGTCTTGTTAGCTAATCTGATGGGTATGAGGTATTACCTCAGAGGTGTTTTAAATTCCATTTCTCTAATTATTAGTGATTTATAGCATTTTATATGGCTATAGATAACCTTGATTCTTTCCTCTGAAAGCTATCTATTCATATTATTTTACCATTTATCAATTGGACAATGGCTCTTTTTCTTGTAAATTCGACTCATTTTCCTATATATCTTAGAAATGAAACATTTATCAAAGAAACTTGCTAAAAAGATTCCCCCCATTTCCTACTTTCTTCTAATTTTAGCTGCATTAGTTTTGTTTGTAAAAGACTCCACATTTTACATAATCATAATTATCCAATTTACCTCTTGTGAATCTCTCTATCCCTTGTTTGGTCATGAACTCTTCTGCAATCCATAGATTTGACAGGTAATTTATTTTTCTACTACATATGTATAACTTCCTGTTCCTTTTTTGCAGATGCATATAAGATGTTTTGTTTCATCAAGAGGGTAGAATCTGCCTCATAAAGATAGTGGTTTTCCCAAGTTGGCCATCTTCTTAAAAAAACTTTGGGTAAATATCATCTACTTAAATGAATAAGTAATATTTATTTTATGGCAGTGTAGGGGTCATGATAATTAAAGCTGTGTAAGTGAATGAGATTTTGAATGAAGAGAGTATATATAGAAAAGCTGGATAAGGTCAGAATCTTGGGAAAAATCCACCAAAAGTTGCCAGGAAGAGAACAAAGAGACCAGATAAGGGATAGGCAAGAGTGTGGTGTTTCTAAAGACAAAGACATAGTATCTGTTAAAGAGGGGAGATGGTTAAAAGTGTGAAAAGTTACAGAAAGGTCAAGGAGGATGAAGATTAATAAGAGCATATTGAACTTGGTGATTGAGTGGTCTTTGGGAGAATGACTTTAGTAGATTCGGGTGGGGAGAAGTCAAATTGTAAGATGTTGAGGAGAGGGTAGTTTGAAAGGATATAAAGATTGAGTATTAACAATGTTTTTTCAAGAAGTTGGATTGTTAAGGGAAGAAAAGAGATGGGGGTAGAAGTGTCAAAGGAACGTATTTTTTTTTAAGGATTTAGGAGACAGGCATGTTGGAACATAAAGGAAAAGAAGCCAATGGAAAGAGAGAGTTTGAAGATTCATGAAAGCAAAGAGGATTGGTAAAGCAGAGTCCAGGAGAAGGTGAGAGGGGATTGGCTCAAGGAAGCAGCTAGAGGAATATACCATTCAGGGGCAAGGATACTTCTTTCTCTGTGGGTTGAGGGAAGGAGGAGAGAGTGGATGATAATGCTTAGGAATTTTAAGGTGTAGAAGAGGGGAGTTGAGGGAACTTATGGTAGATATTCTCCATTTTCTTGGTGAAATAGGAAGCAGAACCATCTATTCTAACTTTGGTGAATTTTTGTTTTTGGTATTTAGATTATAGATCAAATACTTTACAATGTGATTTCCTGTTTATGTTTTTTCTTGCAGTGGGATTTTTGTTTAATGAATTAATTGTGAGAAATCGTAATCTTGTCTAGGGTTGAAACAAAACTGGTATATGCCCTTCTCTCTCTTTGCTCCTCTGGCAATTCAAGAAATATTCAATGAGTTAAGAAATGAAAAGTGCTTTAAAAACAGTATAAGAGGAATGTTTCATCCATCTTTAGGTATACCTGTCTTCTCCTTTGTAGTTCTCTTGGGCCATATTCTGTTTTACTTTGGTGGAGGTCTTTTAGTTAAAGTGAAGGAAGGTGGTTGCTATATTTGCTTTTGGGAGGAGAGTTCAGGGAAACCATTTAGCAACTAGTAAGAGTAAAGTGCTATGTAAGTGGGAAACAATAAGGAGTATTTTTTCATTAAAAGGAAATGGTTGTTGCATGAACAGAAAGTGGAGAAAACATTTGTTATACTCAGGGGTGTGCTGGAGATAGCTTGTACTGTCTCTGGAGAGAAGATTGTTAAATTTTTCATTATGAACATTTACACCTTGGAAATCAACAAAAACTACAAATTAGGGCTTTTTAAATTGCATTGTGATTGTCTGGACTTAAGAAAGTGATGGATAAAATATTAATAGTACAGATTACACTTTAAAATGTATTGTACATTTTTGGAGAGTTAGTTGTTAAACATTTACCAGAACATTGCTGGTTATACTGGCTTTTATAGGAAATTAGGTGTAAATGGTATAGAGTACTATTAATAGGGGCCATCTTCCTGTAATTTCTACTTGGGAATACCTTCAAAATGTAGAACCTGGTGATAAAATAATCATCACTGTGAACGAATTGTGTCTGTACTGATCTATTTATTGGTTGGTGGATTTGACAGTGTTATAACCTATACAGTTCTATTCCAGTTATTTAAATAAAACAAAACAAAAACAAACATCCCTCTTTCAATAGAAACTTTTAACTCTTAGAGATTTGTCTGGAGTAATGAAAGACTAAGTGACTTGTCCAGGGTTACATACCCAATGTGTACCAGTTAGAACTTGAACCCAAGTCTTCCTAATTCTATGGCTGCTACCTATAAGCTTCTCTCACCTATAGATAATATTAAAGAGAGAACACTGAAAAATCATATGAGCGTCATTCATCTGAGTTATTTTTATTATTTTGAGACAGAAAAGGATATTTCCTCCAAAATAATATAGGTAATTAGGACCTCTTCTTTCATCTATTTTAAAAAATTTTTCAGACTCAAAAGCCAATTACGGGACCTAGACAGAGATGATCTTGATGCCTGTCACTTTTATTCACTTTGTAATTTGGCCAGAAACCCTGAGGGTCTTCCCCTCCCAGACTGATTTTTTTTTTGACTAGGTAAAAGAGGCTATTTTTTTTTTGCCTCATTTCTTACCTAACGTTAATCACTGAATGGGCATTGCCTCAGACAAACAGACCTGGGAAAGACTTTAGTTTAAAAAGGCCAAGAGCTCCCACTGCACCCAGGGTCATCTCCAGTTGTTCTGATCTTCATCTTGCCACTGGACCCAGATAACTCCAGAGGAGAAAGTAGGGCTGGTGACTTCGCACGGCCCTGCCTCACTTCAATCCAATTCACTTGCAAGTCAAGACATCACCTTCTTGATGTCATTAGTCCTCTTTGAGAAAAAAGGAGAAACAATTTAATATATATGAATATGTATAAATTTGCATGTTATATGTGATATACAACATATATAAATATAAATGTATAGGTATGTATGTGTGTGTTGCTATTTATTATGTTTTTGTGATTTCATAGGCATAGAAATTCTGGGTAAGGAAAATTCTACTAATAAATATAGCTCTATAACTACCGTGCAACTTACAGTCTTAGCTGTCTGAGGTGCTGAAAAAGATAGATTGGTGGATACATGGATACATAGGGTAGATAGAACATTTATTAAGCACTTTCTGTATGGTAGGCACTGTTCTAAGTGTTGGGAATATAAATTCAAGCAAACAAGACAGTCCCTGACCTCAAGGATCTTGTGTCATGAGAGAATACAGTATACAAAAGGGAATTGGAAAACAGTGCGGAGGACTGTTTCTGGGCAGAAAGAGAAAGCCCACCTATCAGAATTCTAAGGCCCAGGCTAAGGGTCCTAGATTCCAAAGCGAGTAAGACAGGGATAGAGATCTGAGTGTTATTCACTTAACAAGTTAAATGATTTACTCAGTCACACAATCAATATATGTTAGAAGTGAGATTTAAGCTAGTTCTAAAAAAGGTTGCAAAGGACTTAAGTTGGGGGAGGGGGAGGGGGCGGATAATAGATGTTATCTGTCTGTGATGAGAATGTCTGTTGTCTGATGACTCACCTCTCTATATTCTTAGAGCCTCAAGAGAAAGTTGACTGAGGGGTAATTTGTATTTTTTGTCACAGTAACTCTCAAAGAGCATTGATTAAGTTAGAAAAAAAATATTAGCTGCATTGGTGGAGGGAGTACCCTACCAATAAACTTTCAAATTCATTTAGGCCATTTTTTTAATTCATTCAGATAATAAATTGCTGTTTACTTATACCTAACACGGATCTGTCCTTTGGATTGCCTGCAATCACAAGGTCTTTTAACATTTAAAGATGACACTCTGCTGACTGCATAAAGTCACCCAAAGAAATACAAGGGATTCTCAATGAGATCTAAGGAAAACAGTCCACACAGAAAAAAAAGTAAATAAACATAGGTGGGTGCCAAAACACTATGGCCCGGATTGACATAGATGAATAACCCAATGAGTTAGTACTTCAGAGCATGTTGTATATTATATAATATACTGCATACTTATGGCATATGTTTTATGCCATGTATACAATGTGTGATATGACACTTATTGTGCACATATGATATATCAATCATCACACATGCATGTAGTGGAATATGTAATTTTTTACACATAAGTGATGAACCATTTATTGCACAGTGTTATATATAGTACATACATACTATTTTTGTTATGAAGGAACTTTACAAATTTCTGATTTACAAATGAGAAAGCTGTAGCCCAGTTAAGGTTAAGTGGCTTGCCTTGTTTCATGCAGGTAGTAAATGGCAGAATTAAATTTGAACCCATATCCTCTGGCTCTAAATTTAGCACTATTTTCACTGCAATGACTTCTATAATAAAATATATATGCACATATGTGTATATATATATATATATATATATATATATATATATATATATATATATATCTGTATTTTAAAATGACAATATAAGAAAAGCAGGAAAACATGTGGGAAAAAAAAGAGTGACTCCTTGCCCCTCACCATGACATCCAGCCTCCATTTCAACACTGTCATTTTCCCTATTCTCTCTTGAGGACTGGTGTTAGCACTCGGTGACTTCTTTAACTCTAATAATAACTTACTTGTTGAACCTTTCACCATATTAGGCCTCTACCTGGTGCAAACTTCCACTCACTGGCCCATGCTGGATCCCAGTTCAGGGTACCAGCTCCAGCCACTTCCTCAGGGAGCCGTAATCCCTTTCTGGACGCCCATCTAAAAATACAGATGACCACCAAAGCTTCATGCATGAAGTAAGTCTTCCCATGATAATGGAAAGTTTTTTCCTTACAACATGCTTCTTTCCACCATCAAGAAATGGTTTAATTGCTTTGTATTTTAATTGCTGTGTAACGTATAATTCCTATGCAGCATGTAGTTGTCCACGACATGGTAGGTTAAAAAAGCACTTGACTCAGTTCTCTCATTATAAGCTTTTTTCTTTTTTTCCCCTTCTAGCTTGTCTTATTATGACGATTACATTGGGATATACCACTCCGAATGGATTATATTCTTTTTTTAAAAATTATTATTTATTTATTTAATATTTTTAGTTTTCAGCATTGATTTTCACAAGTTTGAATTACAAATTTTCTCCCCATTTCTACCCTCCCCCCACTCCAAGATGGCATATATTCTGATTGCCCTGTTCCCCAGTCAGCCCTCCCTTCTGTCACCCGACTCCTCCCCATCCCCTTTTCCCTTACTTTCTTGTAGGGCAAGATAGATTTCTATGCCCCATTGCCTGTATATCTTATTTAATGGATTATATTCTTATGAAATGGCAAATAATCTGAAAGATGAAAAAGTATAACATGTAACATGTATGTGTATATGTATGTATATATCTATATATATGTATGTATATCATCTAAAAGCTGGGCCATCATAAAATATAATTGCATATGCCAATATAATCTTTTTTATATTTTCATATAATGTAATAAGTGATAAAATGTGTTAGACTATAGCACTTACAGATATCTTTAGAATGATTTTCACACTTTTAATAAGCATTTGAAACAATTTACTCCTTTAAAGTACTTTCAAGTACAGGCTGAGGTAGAGCATGTGTTTGTCATTTAGAGACCATCCTGTCCATATTCAGAGAATTTCATCACAAGATGACTGGGTGCTGGGTTCCTAATAGAGAAACTTATGACTGCCATTTATTTAGTCATGGGGTTGGGGGAAGAATTGCCTGCAGTATACTCATATATGAACTCATGAAACCTTGAAAATATTGAAGTACTTAATTCTGCTCCTGACTCTCTAGTCTTTTCTACCATTCATCAGAAACCTTTCAATCCTGAAAGATCCCTCCACCCCTGTAGCCCCATCCTCTAATCTGTGAGTTCTTTCCAGAACCTACATTTCGAGGAAATACCCAAGCCAATCACACTTACTTCTTTTCTCTTCTGACTAGATTCCTCACTCCCTGGCCTTCTTCCATTACCCTGTTTTCAGCTCCCTTTTATGTCTTATCTTCCCTATTAGAATGTAAGCTCCCTGAGGGCAAGGACTGTCTATTTTTTGTTTGTATTCTCAGAATTTAGCACAGTGCTGAACCTGTAGCAAGTGTTTACTAATTGATCCTTGCCTTATGCCTAGGAAGAATTCCTTCCTGCAGAAGCAATTTAGAACCTGATCAAGGAGCATTTCTTTGGAATCTGAAGGTACAGTTTGAATTTCTTTCAAACTAAGTTGAAGAGACATTCAAAATAAGCCAATCTTCTGACTCATGGCAAGTCGATTTCTAATGGAAGGGCACATCGGAGTTGTCTGTTCTAATCTCATTTTGTTCTTTGCGCTGGAATGTTGAGAAAGTATAATGGCCTCTGTTGGCCCAGGTTCATTACCTGTCAAATGCAGCCTCAGTAGCTCCACCTGAGAACAAACCTTGTAGGTGTCAAATTGGCATGGTAAGATATGATAGGGACTATACCTGTTTTTCCATTGGTGGAGAGAACTTCTGAGCTAGAGAACTCCTTCTACTAATTCAGGTTGGCACTTTCTCTGAGACTTAGCATCTTAGAGAACTGCTCAGGGTACTGAGAAGCTAACTGACTTGTCCAGTGTCACACTAGCAGTATGTGTATAAGGTGGGACTTGAATTCAGGACTTCTGGCTTTGAGTGTGACATTTCCACTATGTCATGTTGTATTTTTTTTTTAAAAAGCATAACACATGATACTGCTCTATGCTAAATTTTCATTGATAACCTATAGACATGAAGATACAAAATTTTAGATAACTAGGAAAAGTTCAGAATGAACACTGTAAATTTTTATTTTTTAATTTTTAGTAGATTTTTTTCAATTACATGTAAAGAGAATTTTAAATATTTGTTTAAAAAATTGAGTTCCAAATTTTTTCCCTCCCTCTCTCATTTCCCCTGTCCCTAAAATGATGAACAATTTGATATAGTTGTATATGTGCGCTCATGTAAAACGTTTTCATATTGGCCATGTTATAAAAGAAGAAACAAACCAAAAGAAAAAAAAAACATTAAAAAATAAAGTAAAAACAGCATGCTTCAATCTGCATTCAGACTCCATCAGTTCTTTCTCTAGATGTGGATAACATTTTCCATCATGAGTTCTTTGGAATTGTTTTGGATCATTGTATTGCTAAGAAGAGCTAAGTCATTCAGAGTTGATCATGGCACAATGTTGCTGTTCACAGTGAATTTTTAAAGAGTAATGTTTATGAAAAGGGAGGATTTCTGTCCCCATTTCTTCACCCTAACTTTTCAAGTCAAGTTTAAAAGCATTTATTATATACCTACTATGTGCCAGGCACTGTACTGTGCACCAGTGATACAAAGAAAGGTAAAATATAGCCCCTGTTCCCAAGGAGTTCACAGTCTAATGGAGAAGATAACATGAAAACAACTACATACATACAAAATTTATACAGGGAGATAATCTAAGAGGGAAGGCATCAAGATTAAGGAGAAACAGAAAAAACTTCCTGCAGAAGAAGGGACTTTTGTTGAGATTTGAAAGAAGTAAGTCAGAGAGAGAATATTTCCAGGCATGAGAGCCAGTGAGTACAGTGAAAATGCTGGAGATAGACTATGTGGTATCAAGGGTGAGGAATAGTTCAGAAGCTAGTATCTTGGGAAACAGATAATATGAGCAGAGGGAGATCAATGGATTGTTTAGGCAAACATTCTCATATTATGTTTAAGCTAGAAGATGGCACAAACATGGTGACTAAGGGTGGTTTACCTGGTAACTTTAGTTTATGCTGTTTTTGTGCCACCACATCCAATTAAAAAGTGTACATGATACAATTAACAAATAAGACCTACCTGTGCTCTTGAACATATGTTGGCATAGTGGGTTTGTTAATTTCATCATTTTAATGTGGCCTTTCCTACCCAGGGGATCCTATTGAGTTCTCATTGTCAACTCACAGCTCCTATTAAAGCATATGGAAGTTCTGATCTTGTGCCAAGTTCTAAATTGGACCATTTATACCTCTGCTTGAGTATTAGGAGAGAAAGATGGTACAATGATAGGAGAGAAACTGCAGGTCTATTGTTTATCTTAGAAATGAGCACATGCCAATGAATAACAAGGTTGTATAACTCAGGTTGAACTTTCCTCTAAAATTAAAAAGAAATTAAAACGAACATCTTTTCAACTATCTCTAATTCAACTCGTCATAGGACCTATTAAAATCCTGGTATATGTATTTCCCAATATAACTGCTGCCCAGATCATATTTTCATGTCTTTTTTCTAGTGTTTTAACCAGAGAGACACACATCCGTAGACAGACAGACACAGGGAACCTGGAGAATATACTTGTTGAATTCCACTTCAAAGAGTTTACACTGGTGTTCTGTGTTTTTAAGCAGCAGGTATTGTTTCAGATTTCTTGCTACAGGAATGTAACTTCATTTGTCAGACCAATACCATAATGATACTTGCCAGTGTTTCTTTTATTGATCTCATGTGAAGGTTTAAAGCAGTGCCTGATGTGAGGTGGCATCCAAGGTCAAAATCATGCTGTCTCTACTCCTACCAGAAGCTTTTAAAAGTGGAATCCTAAACCTAGAGTCAGGTGTGTGTGTGTGTGTGTGTGTGTGTGTGTGTGTGTGTGTGTGTGTGTGTGTGTTTGTTTCCATTGGATAGCTTTGAGTCAAGGAAAGAACAAAGGATACAGTACGATGAGAGAACAGTCCAGCGGCAGTAATGGAGACAGAAAAAGAGTGCTAAGGAATATCAATATTTTGGAAGGGCCCTTGCCTTGATAGTCTGAATGAAGAAGGGCAAGAGAATTTGGATGCAAATCCACCTGAGTCGTAATAGTGCCTATATTACTCTATTAGTAACTTTTCAGGTGGTCTCTGGTAGCTACTTGAACCCCAGAAGGAAACATAAGTTTGAGTCTTGATTTCTATCTCTGCATAGACTATCTACTTCCATAAGATAGCAAAACCTGAAATGGAGACGTATGGAGATAACAGTGTAGAGATAAGACCTACCCCACAAAAGGAGGACAGCAACAAAACTCTTCAGCCTGTCCTCAGTTTTGTTTGTTTGTTTTGTTTTGTTTCCTTTTTAACTAGGTATTATCTTTCCCATTGGCAGGTTGCCTGCTGTTGACTCTGAAGAGTGAGTACATGCCCCCAGGCTGGTGCTCACTGATGGACAGTGAGCATCATGACTCTTTCTATGTTCTGTTATTACATCTGTTCTTTTCTTCTTCACTCCCTCTATGATGCTATACCCTTCTTCCTTCTACCTCTGCCCATTGAAACCAGATATGTATAGCTAAAGAATTATAGCAGTAATCTGGGTTTTCTCAAAGTGGGGACGGGGTGAAGGTAGAGAGGCAAAAGAACCCCATATCTATTCAAATTATCTTGCTCATTGTCTATATTTTTTTCACTAATTTTTGCCAGAATCACCTTGGTGTAGTGTACTGGATTTGCAGGTAATCTGTGTATAGTACAGACACAGCTGTTGAAGACCCCCCAAAAGAAAGTTCTTGCTAGCAAAGCTCTTTGCACCATCAAATGGTTCAGTATCAGAAACTAATATGATTTTATCAATAGAAATTACATTAAATAAGAGGCATTATACTCTGCTTTGCCACTAAGGACTATGGGACTTTTCTGTCTCTATAGAGCTGAAAACTTCCATATTTGTCATCTCCCCCATTTGAATGTGACCCTCTTGAAAGCAGGGACTGTCTTACTTTTCAACATGTACCCCCAGCACTTAGCACAGCATGTCACATGTACTAAACACTTAATAAATACTTTATTTTTGTTGATTTGGAGTCAGGTCCAAATTCCATCTAGTTGTTTGACATTAGGTCCCTTGCCAGTTCTGAGCCTCAGATTTCTCATGGATAAAAGGAGAGGGATGGATAATAATGTAAATCAGTTCTAAGGCTGCTTCCAGCTCAAACTAGGTGATCTTGAATAATTCTGTGATTCTCCTGCTTGTGTAAATTATCCAGCTTATCTAGTGCCCCTCCCTAAAACAGAAACAAAAACACAAAAAGGCAGGCTGATAAATATGTAGACAATTCAAGGAGCTCAGGCTATTTCACTCTCTGGGTCTTAAATTATTTAGCTAACACTTTTCCATTTCATTAGTTCTTTCACTGGCAGGTACTACTCGTGTGACCTTGGGCATAGTGACCTTGGGTCTTAGTTTCCTCATTTGTAAAATAAGGGAGTTGCTCTAGCCAATTTCTAAAGTCCTTCATAGGACTAAAGCAATCAATCAGTCAACAAGCACTTATTGCATTCCAGGCGCTATGCTAAGACTTGGAGACACCAGGAGAGGCAAAAACAGTCCCATCTCACAATCTAATGGGAGTAGACAACATGTAAACAACTTACAGTGTAAATACTATGTAATCCCAAAGAGATGGCAAGGGCATTAGCGGTAGGGGTGTGTGTGTGTGTGTGTGTGTGTGTGTGTGTGTGTTGGAGGAGGGAGGCTGAGGTGGGGGGAGGCACACCAGGAATGGTTTCTTGCAGAGGGTGGGATTTTATGCCGAGTTGAAGCAAGCCTGGGAAACCAGAAGGCAGAAATGAGAAGGGAGAACATTTCAGGCATAGGCGACAGTCGGTAAAAAAGATGTGGAGGAGGCAGGAGATGGTGTATCATCGGGGAGGAACAGCACGCCCAGTGTTTCTTCAGTAGGTGGAAGAGAGAAAATTGTAAAAAAGAAAGACTGGAGGGGGCCAGGTTGTGAAGGGCTTGGATAGCCAAACTAGTGATTTTATATATGATCCTGGAGATGATAAGGAGTCCCTGGTGTTTATTGAGTAGAAGGCTGATATGGTCAGATCTGTGCTTTCAGAGAATCACTTTGGCAGCCGAGTGGAGGATCCTATATTCTGTTCCTAGCACTTTTCCCCTTCTGTGTTATTTTACCTTGATGGTGACCTCTTATCTTTTCTACTCACTTTATACACAAGATGCATTTCAGAAAAGATGTATGTGTATATATACCATTTCCATTTCAAAGAATATTGCACATACTGCATAGCCAATGCTGGCTTTATTGAGTACTCTCATTGATTCTGTGGCTCTTATATTTTCAAGCAGATAAACTGGTAATAATTTCTCCTAGCATTTTGCAGAAGTCACTGGCTGAAAAACCCAAATGGAGAAAATCCACATATTTACCAAGTGCTCAGGATGATGTGCCGAGATATTACTCTGCCTTTAAAAGGTTGATGTCAATTAGAAATTAAAACTGAATGGCAAAATAGGAGTTTGCGGTTGTAGACTTTCATCGTTTCAATTCCTCTTTAGAAATACCCCCTAATGATCTTCTGAGGTTTCTTTTATTTCTAATGGGCCTGCAGGAGGATAGAGATGCTTTTCTTTAATTCATTCAGTTGGGGAACCTTTAATGGAGGCCAGTAGCAAAGGGAAGCATTCAGAATAACAAGACTTCTCACTGTTAGTTGGGGCTGGCCTCATTACTAATTGCCAAATACAGAACTGCATAAAAGCAATGTTTCACAAGCCAAGTTGATCAGTGTTTTTAAAATAACAAAAATATGAATTGTTTCTATCCTCTTGTGTACATGTAATCCTCCCCTAACATATCAGCTGATTTTTCTATGGATCTTTATATATTTTATTTCATTTTGTCCTTAAAACAATCTTATGAAGTAGGGGTTGTTATGACCTCTCTTTTTACAAAGGAGAAAAGTGATACTCAGGGAGGTACAGGGTCACATCCAGGAAGTGAGGGAAGAAGCCAGCATTTATTAAGCACCTACTACCATATCAGGAACTATGCTAAGAGCTTTACAAATATTATCTCATCTGGTCCTCACAACAGCCCTGCAAGCTGAAAATTACTATTATCCTCATTTTACAGTTGAGGAATATGATGCAGACAGAGGGAAAGTGATTTTTTCACAGTAGGTTTCTGAGGGCAGCTGGATTTGAATTCAGGTCTTCCTGACTCCAGGACTAGTACTTTATCCACTGCACCAGGCAGCTGCCTCTGGGCATTTGAAACTACATATCCAATGTTTTATTCACAATACCAAGCAGCCTCTAACTTCTCTAGGCCTTGGGGCCCAGAGAATAGTTAAATGTATTTCTCTTATCTTTGGTAGCTAACATTTAATAGCTAGCATTTATATAAATAATACTTTGAGCTTGCAAAGTACTTTACAAATGTCATCTCATTTTTATCTTTATAACAGTCTAAAGAAGTAGGTGCTATTATCTTCCACATTTTACTTATGTACTAAATATTCATAATCAAGAAAATAAATTCCTGTATTGATCAAGTCCAAAAATGTTTGTCTCAGTTTGCCCCTGGTTCCATCACCCGTCGTGGGTAGACAGCATATTTCATTGTTGACCCTCTGGAATGCGGTTGGTCATTACATTATTCAAAAGGAACGGTATCACACATTAACATGTAATTATTTTTTACCAAACAAAGTCTTACGTGAGATCTGAGGGGGAAACGTCATTGCCAACTGGAGTCATTACCAACATAACTCCTTTACATGTTCCCCTACCCCATGGCTAGAATGATCGTATTTCCCAAACCTCACATCAGTAAATATCTTGCCCCTTCATCTTCAATCTCTTCCTCTCTATTGGCTCTTTCCTCACCGTCTATTCCACTCCCCAGCAGAGGACACTTCATCATGAAATTTGAAGCTATCAGTTCACTTCTCTTTCTTTACTCCAGCCTTGGAAGAAGAAGTGGCCCTGCTTCTGAGATCAACCTTTTCACTTGTGCCTTTGATATCAAACCCTCATGTCTCCTTAAGTTGTTTATCCTTCCCATTATCCATTTCCTTTTCTAATCTCTAGTTGCTCTTTATCCTACTGGCTTCTTTATTGCCATGTGCAAACATGCTCAGATATCCCTATCCTTAAAAAAAAAAAATAAAAAGCACCTTTCACTTGACCCTGATAAAAATCCTACTGTAAATCTCACCTTCCTTTCACAGTTAAATTTTAGAAAATTGGCAGTCCTTGCCTCTACTTCCCTACCTCCTCCCATCCATCTTTTCACTGCCTACAATCTAGCATTTCTTTCTCCCCTTGACTGAAACTTCTCAGCAACTATCTCTCAATCGCTAAAACAATGACGAAAAGATCTTTTCTTTTCTGACTTCCCTGCAGCCTATGGCACTATTCACCACCAGCTCTTCCTGCAAAATTTATGCTTCCTTTGGACACTACTTTCTCCTTGTCATTCTTCTCAGCCTCCTTTGCTGGATCAGTATCTATCGCCTACCCTCTATGTGTGGTCATACTCCAAGGCTCTGCCTTGGACCCCTTTCCCTTCTTAATACTCTTTCCCTTGGTGATCTCACCAACTCCCAAGGGTTGAATGATTTTTTCCCACATAGATGGACTTCCAAGACTACATATCTAGTTGTCTTCTCTCCCTGGTGTTTCAATCCACATCACTACTGGCCTGCTGGATACCTGTGCTTAGGTGCTGGGTGAATATCTTAAACTCAACATGTTGAAATTGGGATTCATTATCTTTCCTCTAGGCCCATCACTTTCCCTAACTTTCTTATTTACACTGAGTGTAAATATGATAAGACCTCTGAAGTCAGCTGGGTTCTCCACCTCAGAATCGTTCTTGATCCTCGTGATTATGATGATCCCATTTGGGATTTTCTTGGCAGAAATACTGAAGTGGTTTGCCTTCCTTCTCTAGATCATTTTACAGATGAGGAAACTGAGGCTGACAGGATGAAGTGACTTGCCCAGGGTCACATAGTGTCTGAGAGAGATCAGTCTTCCTCACCCCACCCTACCTGTGCCACCTAGCTGCCCCTCCTTGATCCTTATCTTCATCCCAAATATCCTATTTGTCGCCAAGTATCATTCATCCTCCTTCTAAAACATCTTTCAAATCCATCCCTTCCTCCCCACTCACACAGTCATTACCCTAGTTCAGGCCCTCATTACTTCTTTATTGAACTATTGCAATAACCTAATTGGTCTGCCTGCTTCTATTTTCTCCCTTCCTCAGTCCATATTCCACATAACTTCCAAGATTATTTTTAGGCACAGGTCTGATCATCTGGCTCATCATTGCCTGTAGGATAAAATACAAACTCCTTTGTTTGGAATTTACAGCTTTCCACAATCTGCCTCCCACTTAATCTTTCCAACTTTAGTTCAGGCCACTCCACAAATTCTACACCCCAGACAAACTGGATCATTGTCTGAACTTTTTACCCCATCTCCAGCCTCAGTGGATTTACACAAGCTATATCCCCCTGACTGGAATGCACTTTCCGCTCTTCTCTGTCTCTCAGAATCCTTGTCTTCCTTCAAGGCTTAGTTAAGGTGCCCCTTCCTCCACAGAGCCCTCTCAGATTCTAACCTCCACCAGCTGTTAGTTCTCTTCTCTTCAATTTTCCTTTTACTTATTTGTGCACATCTAGTATCCCAGTAGAATATAAGCTCTTTGAGGACAGGGACTGTTTGTTTTTATCTTTGTATCCCTAGAACATAGCACAGTGCATTTAGTATAGTTGGGGCTTAATGTAAAATTATCTGTGAAGGATTTTTCTTTTGCAAAGTCTAGTTAAAAGTTTATTTCCTTTTCCTGAAATTGGGTCTGCTTCACACAGTACATATGGTCATCATAAATGTTGTACTCAGAACCAGGTATAAAAATCATGTCCCAGAAATAACTGTGGACTCTCCATAACACAACAGAACAGAGACAAATGGTGCCATGGTAATGGCCCTGGGTGTATGCACATACATATTTGCAGACATAATTAGGTTCTTGCATATTTCTACTTCCTTCTTCTACTTGCTAATTTCATCTGTGCTATCCTCTGCATCCCATTCCAACAAGCAAAAGAACAGGAAGATTTTTCAATCCACTTCAATTCTATGAGTATTTAGCACCTACGGTGTGCAAAATAATGTGTTAGGAAGATACGAAGTTTAACTAGGACAGATTCCTTGCCTACATGGAGCTTATAGTCAAGTATGGTGAATAGGTAAATACATAAATTAATTGTGATAAAACATTTCATGATAACCCACGATTAACACACTAACACATTATTTTATGACACTTTTATAATAATTTTTTTTTTTTGGTTTGCAACTGTGATTTTATTGCTGTAGAGAATCACTGGTGTGGGAACTTCTTTAACTTATGCATGTCAGCACGTATTTTAAAACCTACAGCTTTAGAGAACTGCCTATGGGTACTTGGAGATTAAACTACTTGTCCAAGGTCACACAACCAGGATGTGTCAAAGGCAAGACTTGAGTCCAGTTCCAGATGACCCAAAGGCCAGTTCTCTGTTGACCATGACACATTACTGCTATAATAACAAATCCTAAAATAAAGCATTTTATGACAGGGCTGTCCAAAGTGTAGCCGGCCGACAAGCCTAGAAATTTACATAAATGCTTTAGTAAAGGAAGCCGAGCTACTGCAGAGCTCTCACTAAAATGGCAAATCAAAATATATGGTCTATTATTTCAATAAAAACCCAAGGTTGGACGGCCCTATTTTATGATATTATTATGAAAGTGGGCCAGTCATGTAGGAAGAGGTGGATGGCCCAAGTGATATATTGGAAATATTACAAGAATCAGAGTAAGTCTCTGACAACAGATAATTACTCTGTGGAGAATTTGTGTAAAGGCACTGATAAGTATTCATAGGATGATAGATTTAGAGGTAGAAAGGAGCCTTGAGGGCCTCAAATCCACCCTCCCTATGTTATAGATGAGGAAACTGAGGCACAGAGAGGTTAAGTGACTTGCTCAGGATCACACAACTAGTGTCTGAGGCACGTTTTGAACTCGGGTTTTCCTGAATCGAAATCTAGCCCTCTAGTCACTGTGCTACTTAGCAGCCCAAGCTGGGTTACAATTTCCGTTGGTGGAGGGAGAATATATACTGATAAGATCACAGATCTCCTGAAGCATTTCCGGGTTTTTGCAAGTAGAGCTGTAGAATTTATCCTGAAAAGCACTTGATAGAAGAGGAGTGTTGGAAGGTTTCTAGTTGTTCCCAAACATTTCAGGAATGCCTCGTTTTTTATATTACTATTCCATAGAACACATACTCCCCTAATCTAGATTTTTAAAAAAGGAAACTTTCAAGTAGGGTATACAAAGGCAGAATTTACATTCCTGTCCTGTGTAACAGGAGAAGCTCAGTGGGACTCAGGGTAGGAAAATGAATTCATCTTGCTACTTCGAGCCATAAATGTTACCTTTTCCAAGGTCAAAGTAAAATTTAGGGTGAAGAGAAAAGCTCGTTTCACTAAAATTCCAAAGTAACATTTTGGCAAAGTTCTCTGTAGTCTGTTTGATCGGAACCCTTACCCCACATTTCCAACCAGTTGCCTAGTCTTGCTATTTCTACATTCATAGCATTTTTGGCATATATACCTATAATAATAATAATAGTAGCTAGCATTTGTAAAGCGTTTCAAGGTTTGCAAAATGCTTTCCTCACAACCCTGGGATTTGGAGCTAGTATCTTCCCCATGATGCAAATGAAGAAACTGAGGCAAACAGTGGTTAATTGACTTGCTTAGGATTACACCCCTAGTGTCTGATTTGAAGCCAGGTTTTCTTGACTCCAGGCCCACCTCTCTATAAACTGCAACATCTAGCTGCCTTTTACATTATTTTATATTTGCTTTAAATTTATGCCACCCAAATCTTATATGTATTTGCTGTTTTCCCCATTGGAATATAAGGTCACTGCAAATAAAGATTGTTTCATTTTTTGCACCTGTATCCCCACATCCAGCAAAGTACCTGGCACATAGTAGGCATTTAAGGAATACTTATTGTCACTCCAAATGATTGAATCTTCCAAATGCCCAGCACAATGTTTATAAAGGAAAGTTCTTCCTGAGTGGAAGAATTGAGTTATTCGGCATAAACAATTATCAGATGATTCTAACTGTCTATCCCTGAGCCAATACAGAAGAGATTGACTTTGAAGATGAGAGTGAAGATTATGCATTTTCATCCTAGTTACCTGGTTGAAAAAAATCATACCGTATTAGAGTGATTTCATCTTCCCTGCGGAAAGTTTTATGAATTGAGAGGTGAATTTGTTAACTTTGAAAATATTTCTCTGCTTTATTAATCAAGCTACATAGCTTCTCATTTGCATACAAGAGGCAGCACTCATCATGTTTATGTGCTTTCCTGAAAATGCTTCAGCAAATACAAATGAGGGATTCAGTTGTATATTTTAGCTTTAGAGGTTTTGCTTGTTCTCTTATCTGAGCTTTTGATGTCCGTGTGGTTAATGGTTTTGAGATGCTGGAGACATGAACTTCATAAGCTTTTGGACAATTGAGTTCCTTATCTTCTGTTGTGGCAGCATGTAACCCCCAGTTCCATTTCCTTACCTAGTCACAAGCCCTTTACGTCCCAGGATACAGGTGACAGGATAGAGATTGATCTGTGACAAAGCTGCATGATGGTAAGGATGCCAATATGGACCCCTCCCCCGCAAGAGTAATTTATCATCTCTCGCTTCCCAACAGTGAAACAAGACATTTGATGCATTTGTCACCCTGCTCTTCTTATTCTTTTGGTGATACAGTTCATCAAAAATAACAGCTCAAATTTAATATACTTTAGCTCATCAATGTATTTGTGATTTCTTCCTTTAACGATGCAGATCACAATGCATTCATGCCTTCTCATCTTGATCGATTCTTGTCCATGACCTCCTGTAAACCCTCCCTTCTCACTCATTACCCAGCGATTGTCAATTAGAGGATAGTTGAGGTTGTCTAACAGTTGTGACAATTTTTCATTGTGCCTCTTTAATTCCCCAAACTCTTTGTTTAATCTAATTTTAATCAGATTAAAATATGACTTTTTAGGGGAGGGGATGGGAGTAGAGAGGCGGGTATTAAGCAGGTACCTAGATGACTGGTATTAAAGCCAAAGGATCTGGATTCAAACCTCACCTCAATGATATAACAAAACGATCTTTGTAAACCTTGAAATGTTATATAAATTCTAGCTATTACTCCTACTATTTGCTGCTGTTGAGTCATTTCAGTCATGCCTGATTCTCAGGTGACCACATGAGGAGTTTTCTTGGCAAAGATACTGGAAGCAGTTTGCTATTTTCTTTCCCAGATGATTTTACAGATGAGGAAACTGAGGCAAACAGGGTTAAGTGACTTGTACAGGGCCACACAGCTAGTAAGTGTCTGAGGCTGGATTTGATCTCACAAAGATGAATTTTCCTGCCTCCAGGCCCAGTGCTCTATCAACTGAGCCACCTAGCTACCCCCTCCCCCCGCCCCTCCACTTCCTCCCACCCTTAGTATTATTATTTGTACTATTTCTATTATTATTGTTATTATTAGTATTATCACCTCTGATGTCTACTAGCTGTGTGGCCTTGGGCAAGTCACTTAACCTCTGTGGGTCTCAGTTCCCTCCTATGTAAAATGAAAAAGTTGTACTAGATGGCGTCTGAGGTCCCTTTCAGCTTTATGGCCATGATTCTCTAGGATTGTGTTGGCCTGGCACTGTTATACTAAAATCTTAATAATTGCCTGTTTTTTCATACCTGATTAAAATAATTCCATGCTTTCACAGTGCTTTAATTCTCTCTATTTCCTACCGAATAGCTCCTACCTCAATTTTTTTTTTAATGAGGTCTTATGTATAGCAATATTTTAATGGCAAAACTATTAAGGTCTTTGATAATCAGAGTCATTTTAACTTCTTTTCTGTTAATGTTTTGGGGATTTATAATGCGGTGGTGGTTTATCACCGGAGAAAAAATGCTGCCTCCCCCTCCTCCCGTGGTTTCTGTGTATGTATAGAGAGGACACATGTGTATGTGAATAATTTGTTACGTTAGAAAGACCATTTCACCCACAACTTCCATGGCCAGAGTAGGGTGAAACAGAGCTTGATTTACAAGCTCCAGTGCCCCTGCACAGCAGTTTACAGGAGGAACTGAAGGATGTAATCAGCAAATGATGCAAATGACCACAAACCTAGTACATTCTGCTGTTGCCGGTGATTAGCAAAGGATTCAATTCATTTTGCAGAGGGCTGTATAGCCAAAGTTCTGACCCAGAAATGTGCAGCTTGATCAGTAAAGTTTGAATCGAAAATGACTTTATAGATGATGAGTGCCATTCAGATAACAAAGATGCATCAGCTGCCGAATGCTTCAGGAATTCCACTGCCAAGAGATGTGGGCCAGAAGCAAGTGCCCAGGTCTGTAACAAATTAAGTCAAATCAGCAACACATACATATTCAGTAAGCACATATACCGCCCTCGGCCCCCATAAATTATATAGACCATATAGTTCAGTTATTAAACTCTAGAACTCAATTAGCAAAGCAGGCAACCATCTGACTGGTAAAGCATTGCTGCTATATTAAAGCATTCAATTTATTGCAGCAAGTCTGATCATTAAACTTTGCAACCTAATTATGCCAGTGTATGGTTACAGAAGTACAAATGAAGAAGAAAGTGATAGTAAAGGGTTTGATTACACATGACAGAGTATGATCCAACGAAACAAATAAATTCAACAAACATTTATGAACCACCTACTACGTGCAAGGCAATGTACTCAATGCTGGGGAAACGTAGGATTGTACTCCACCAGTGATGTTTGCCCTGTTGTGTTGTTGGGGCTGATTTACCAGTGGTCATTGGATCCTTTGCCAGGGTGGTAACAAGGACCAAAATATACCTCCATGTACCTGAGAGCAAGATTGACCTGAAAGCTGTGCTTCCTTTTCTTTTCTTTTCTTTTTAATTAGATTTTTTTATTTTCAGTTTACAACACTCAGTTCTACATGTCCTTGAGTTTCAAATTTTCTTCCCTTCCCTCCCCTCTGCCTCCCCACCAATACAGCATGCAGTCCAATACAGATTCTATATATACCTTCACATTAAACATATTTGCTTCCTTTTCTTAAAAGAAGAATGGTGAGTTCAATTGTATCCCACTGATAGTGCTCTGGGTTGATCCTAGCACAATTGTGAAGTGGTGGGTTTGTCTTCAGTCCTATCCCACCCAGGACGTCATACTAGAGAAAGTTGGTAGCACAGTGGATAAAGCACCAGGTCTGGAGTCAGGAAGACCTGAGTTCAAACCCAGCCTCAGATACTTACTAGCTGTGTGACCCTGGATAAGTCATTTTATCTCACTTTTCTTAGTTTCCTCAACCATAAAATGGGGATTAATAATAGCACCTATTTTGCAGGGTTGTTGTGGGGATCAAATGAGATAATATTTGTAAAAGTGTTGAGCAGAGTGCCTGGTACTTAGTGGTGACTAAATAAATGTGTCTTCCCTTCACCCTCTTCTAGGCATTATCCTCATTCCAACCCCCTCCTCAAGTAATATCTCATCCTCTAGGCCTATCTCTCTACTCTCCTCCTATCAAAATTTGCACTTAGCCAGCTACATTTTGGAAAGGATATGACAAATGAATTTACTTTATGCAAGACACCTTGTCAGTCACTCACCTCCATACTTTTTTTTTTTGCAAGGCCATCAGAGTTAAGTGACTTGTCCAGAGTCACACAGCTAATAAATGTCAAGTAATGAAGGCCAGATTTGAACTCAGGTCCTCCTGACTCCAGGACTGGTGCTCTTTCCACTGAGCCATGTAGCTGCCCCTCTATCTCTATACATTTGCATGGGCTCTTCCTATTGCCCCAAATAGATTTCTTCCTACCTCCTACATCTTCAGTTCAAGTGTCATCTTCTTTGTGAGGTATTCCTTAGTGCCCTGAGCTGCCAATGCCTTCCCGCCACAAAGTTATTTTGAATCTGTTTTCTATATGTTTTGCATATACATATATATGTGTATATTTTCTTCTCAGTTGTAATGTAAGCTCTGTCAATACAGAAACTCTTTCATCTTTACCTTTGCATCCTCAATGCTTAGCACACAGTAGTTACCCAATGAATTAATCAAAGATTAATAAAAATATATTTACATGTTCACAATGCCTTAATCTAAATTATGACTGGAACTCTGACGTTGGAGCAGAAAGCCTTAAGTGTCGTTTTTTGAGTGACCCTCAAATCACACCAAAGAAGTGCCTGCTTATTTTATCTGATTGGAAAACTGGTTCTGGGACCTGTGAATACAGTTACAGAGTGATTCTAAAGGTGCTCCTAGGGTTGGGTATAGTGTGTTGGCCTCGTGCCATATGGTTATTCTATCATGGAAACATTATTAGAAGATGAGTCACTGCCCTACTGAATTTAATCATAACATAAATCGCATTGGTTTTAGCTGCTTTCTGTCAATTGGAAGAGTCATACTGGATCAAATTATTGAGAAAAGTAGTTGCAGTTAAACCATATTTTGTGTACATTTAAAAGTAATCCATTTCCTTTACAAGGTTGCATTACTGGAAAGAAATCCATTATTGTGTTCAGTCACTTGCCTAGTTGTCGGATTTCCCATAAGTGGTCGTTACTGTCTTAATTTATAATGACACTCACCCAGAAAAGCTGAGTCTCATCTAAACTCTTTCTCCAAGGCATCCATAGAGGGCAAGAACATAGAACAATACACTCACAACAGAAGGAAATGTAATAGACACAGCAGGTGACCAGAAAAATGTTAACATTTATATTTACAATTGCAAGCAGTCTTCTTTTTTAAATTGGAATTGCCTGTGTAAATGAATCCAATGTGCAATTCAACCTGTTGTTTTGAAGAGTGAGTTGATTATGCAAACTAGTTTATTATGGACGATGGTGATTATGAGGCTTCGCAGAATTTGATATTCCAGTAATGACAAGAGTTACAAGGAAAATTGTGTCTTTGGGAAGAAGAATGTTCATCTTTAGAGGTGTGAAAACAGCAGGATGTTTGATTTGTTTTTAAAGCTGTTAAGAATCCTTTACTAAAAACCTACTCTAATGCGTCATTTTAGGATGGAAGATTCCATGGGTCCTTGAAGGCTATGCCAGGAAAACACAAGCTCTGGAAGATCCTGCCATGTTGAAAAATGTCTCAACTAAGGTTCCAGCAGAAGTTCTGATGTTGGCGGTATGTCTGTTGTCTGAGGACCAGCCAAGACAAAGAGAGATTGCAGTCTGTAGCACTGGAGGTGACTCCATGAAATCCTAGTTCCTTGAAATGATTAAGAATATCTAGAAAACAAGGGGGTTAATTTGAGTAATGTGTAAGGTCTTTTTCAGTTCTGAGTTTCTATGGTTGTAATTGTGATGTCATTAAACAACTATATTTTTTCTTGGTTTTTAATTAAAGTACATTTTAGTTCCCACATTAATTAAAAAAAAAAACAAGTAACATTCCATTGTATAAAATGATCTATACCTACTTGAAAAACAAAACAAAATTCAATGCAACAAATTGAAAATCACAATATGGCAAAATGGGCCCTTCCCCTTATTAGGAACCAATAGTTTATTCTTATTGAAAATTACAGCAAGGCTCCAAATATCTATCCATTGTATGGTATACATTGCCTTTGTTTCCAGTTTATTAGTCCTTCTAGCTCTGTGGCGTCAGACATAACGTACGATCTTTTCTTAACACAGGATAGCAATATTCTGCTAAGGATTGACTATCTAAAATTAGTATCCCATCAAGATAACATTAACCTCTGTTGGAATAGACTTATTAATGACTTTAATGAGTCTTCTGAAAAACATTCAGATTATTGAATTGGTCTATCACTTGTAACCACAAAGGATTTTACATCTTAGAAGCCACCTCTTTAACTGTTAGTGTAAAAATATGATCAAATAATACTAACCTAGTTCCTTAAAATTAGTAGCTTAACTTGCATATTAAATAATCATATTTTAACCCTCTGTTACTCAATATTTTTTTGATGAGTACCATCTCTGTGTAAGCAACTGTTATTTGTAAAAGCCCTGAGATTTAACTAATATTTTAGACACACATATCTTTATGTCATCTTAAACAAGAGTACTAGGGCAGCTAGGTGGTGCAGTGGATAGATTGCCAGGCCTGGACCCAGGAAGACTCATTTTCCTGAGTTCAGATGTGGCCCCAGATACTTACTAGCTGTACGACCCTGGCCGAGTCACTTAACCCTGTTTGCCTGTTTCCTCATCTGTAAAATGAACTTGAGAAGGAAATGGCAAACTACTCCAGTATCTTTTCTAAGAAAACTCCAAATGGAGTCATGAAAAGTTGGTCATGACAGAAATATTACTAAACAACAGCGGATAGAGTACTAGGCCAAGAGTCAGAAAGATCAAGTTCAAATCCACCTCTAAGTGCTTTCTAACTGTCTCATAATAAGCAAATTACTTAGCTTTTCCAAGCCTCTGTTTCCTTATTCATAAAATGGGGATAACAACACCTACAGCATCATGAGATTGTGATGGTGGCTTAAATGAGATAATATATTAAAATATTACATATAATTTTTTGTTATTAACATAAATGGATAATTATATTCCTATAATTTTCTTTTTAGTGATGAGTAAATATTGTTTTTTAAAAAGTTTGTTACATATTTATCCTCCAGAGGAAAAAATTAAGGTACATATCATATCTTTACATTGGCATGGTACAACACAGGCAATAAAGATGGGAAAGGGAAATTATTTTAAGAGCTTTTCCTTTGAAACGCTTTTGCTCGATTAGAGAATTGAAGACTGAATGAGGTTACCAAAATGCACAGAGGCTCCTTTAAGAGTGGAATGAAATTTTAGTAGCAAAATGAAGGTCAATTAGGGCAGGATAATGGAGAAAATTCCGAACACCTAATTGCTATTATATCAGTTTTAATATCCACCCACATTCTGGAACCTGATACATCTTAACTCTCAAGGGTATTTAGATAATTATGCTTTTGAGGTGTTCAAGTGCTTTATCACCAGTAAGACACTTGAACTCTGATGTGAGAAGGTTAATTATTTGGAATATCCTTGAAAACATTCTCTAGTAAGAGTGGATTACATGAAGACACCTTGAAGTGACAATGCAAGACCCAAGAAAGATAAATGTAAAAATCAATGATTTGTCCATGTTCCCTCAGAGGACTGCTTTAGAATACTAACATTCTAAGCTACTAATATTTCCTATTGAGAAGAATTTTTAATTTTGTGTGTACTCCTTTTTGCCTCTATGCCCAAGATGAGCTAGTTTTAGCCAAACTTAGCCAGGCTGTGTGTTCCAGGAACCCTTCCTGACAGGGTAAGGCTGGACCATGTCTTGGAAACGGTACTAGTATTGGGAGTCCTTATTATATTTCCCTTCTTAACTCTCAAAAAGCCAAGCTTGAATGCAATGAGTTCATAATTTTCTCCTTTACAGCATACAATAAATTCTTGTTACACAACCTGCATGTATTCAAGCAACATTTTTATATAGTTTAAATGGATCTATGATCTCGCTGAAATGAGTATTCCTTCCAACAATGCAGATGGCAACCTATCCCTACCTATCTTGTGTGTTTTTTTCCCATGTCCTCACCAAAAGTTAACTTAATATTTTTAGTTATTATTAGATTTTTTCCAGATATAAGTATAGTTAACAAAACAATAAAAGCCAACAGACTTTTCTATCCTAATCTGATTTCCCCCGAATTAAAGAATTGGAGAATTGGAAGAGACCCCAGTGACCATCTAATCTATCTGGGTCTGATACTTAGTAGCTATATGCCCCTGGCCAAGTGCCTTAACTTCTCTGAGGCTTTGTTTCCTCATCTGTAAAATGGAAATAATGATACATTATGTATGGCACAGAATTTTTTGTGAGGAAATCACTTTTTAGTCTGGTGGAGTAGAAAATACATTATTTAACTATAAGCTATTATTATTACTAGTGTGGGATCAGGCTAGTGGGGATTATGAATGGGCATGTGAGAATAAGGTTGGTGTGTAGACCCATTGCAGAAATTGATGCAGGAAGGACTGGGCAAATGCTTCGCCAGGAGATCCGGGGAAGGAAATGGGGAATTGAAATCATGGACAAAATGAGAGAAGATTGGGGGACTTCTCACCAGGGCAACCAAGTTGGGCAGGGCAATGGTGGGCAGATGGTGGAACAGATAGATGTGTATTCTACTGGTCAGGCTGGGATCACAGAAGCCAATTGTAGTTTGGCCAATGTAAAAGTAAAGCTAATTTCAAAGGCTACAGTAAAAACATCCTCTAGGCAGACTCAGAAAAATGAGTTGATGACTAACTCTTGCTTCCTAAAGTGTGGCTTTTTAATGAAGTAGTTGAGGCATCTATTTATTTATTTTGCTTTTGTTTTTAGCAGCCCTACTTTGGGAGTTGGGAAGAAACTGTCCCAATCCATACTGGTCTTAAAGATAACTGTGTTACAGTGAGGGAAAAGAGGTAATAAGGAAACAAAACTATCACTTTACAGATGCTATGGTGGTGTACTTAGAGAATCAACTAAAAAAAACTAATTGAAACAACTTCAGCAAAGTTGCAGGATATAAAATCAACTCTCATAAATCATCCACATTTTTATATATTATCAACAAAATCCAGCAACAAGAGATAGAAAGAGAAATTCTATTTAAAATAACTGCAGATGATATGAAATACTTGGCAGTCTAACTTTCAAGACAAATTCAGAAACTATATGGCCACAATTATAAAACACTTTTTACATGGATAAAGTCAGATCTAAACAGTTGGAAATTTTTTAATTACTCATGGGTAGGTGTATCAGTAAGGCAATAGTAACAATGTAGACAATAATTGTCAAAATGCCTATGCGGTTCTGTATCGCAAAGTATATGAGACTCTCCACGTAGAAGGTAGAAGTAAACCATTGATTCGGACACCATATCCCACAAACCGACTACCCAATCTATCACAGAAGTAAAGCATTCAATACATAACATTACAACATGGAACCTCACCATCCCAAAACCTCTCTGACCCGCTGCTTGGGTCTTTCCAATAACAAACTCACAGTACAGCTAAATCAGTCTGTTCAGCTTTAACTATCACGACGGCCATTAGCAGCCATTAGCACCCATAACACCTCTGTCTCTCAGCATTTCCTGTGATATAACTTCCTTTTCCTGTCAGGAAGCTCCTCCCACCACATGTGACTTAGGCTTCCTGTGACATAAGCAGGTCACATGGCCTATTAATGGGTGGGAAAGATCTTCAAATCTAAATTGCTGCTACAATAGGCTGAGCCAATATAATAAAATTGAGAAGTCTACCTAAATTAATACACTTACTCAGTGTTGTATCAATTGAACTGCCAAAAATTAATTTATAGAAATAGAAAAAATAACAACAAAATTCATGTGGAAAAACAAAAGGTCAAGAATAACAAGGGAGTCATCGAAAAAAATGTGAAGAAAGTTGGCCTAGTGGTATGAGATCTCAAACTGTATTACAAAGTGGTAAACATTTAAACAATCAGATACTGAGTAAGAAATAGAGTGGTGGATCAGTACATTAGATTAGATACACAATACACAGTAGTAAATGATCATAGTAATTTAGTGTTTGATGAACATAAGCATGAAAATGTCAACATTAAAAAGAAATCATAAGGGACTCAATGCATTTAAAACTGTTTATATTTCCATATGGGAAGATGATACATGTACTTCTCTAACAATAATAAATGAATTAATTTAGGTGGAATTGTCATTTTTATTATATTGACTTGGCTTACCCATAAGTAATTGATATTTTTCTCACTTGTTTAGATCTGACTTTATTCATGGGAAAACTGTTTTATAATTTTATTTTACTTTTTTATTATTTTTTTATTTAATATTTTTAGTTTTCAGCATTGATTTTCACAAGAGTTTGAATTACAAATTCTCTCCCCATTTCTACCCTTCCCCCGCCCCCGCACTCCAAGATGGTATATGTTCTGGTTGCTCTGTTCCCCAGTCAGTCCTCCCTTCTGTCATCCCCCACATCCCCTTTTCCCTTACTTTCTTTTAAGGCAAGATAGATTTCTATGTCCCATTGCCTGTATATCTTATTTCTCAGTTGCATGCAAAAACTTTTTTTTGAACATCTGTTTTTAAACTTCCAATTCCAAATTCTCTCCCCTCTTCCCTCCCCACCCACCCTCCCTAAGAAGCAAGCAATTTCACATAGTACACATGCGTATCATTATGTAAAACCCTACCACAATACTCATGTTGTGATAGACTAACTATATTTTGCTCCTTCCTATCCTATCCCCCTTTATTCAATTTTCTTCCTTGACCCTGTCCCTTTTTGAAAGTGTTTGTTTTTGATTACCTTCTCCCCCATCTGCCCTCCCTTCTATCACCCCCACCTTTTTTTATCTCCTTCATCCTTCTTTCCTGTGGGGTAAGATACCCAATTGAGTGTGTATGTTATTCCCTCCTCAGGTCAATTCCAATGAGAGCAAGATTCACTCATTCCCCCTCACCTGCCCCCTCTTCCCTTCCTACAGAACTGCTTTTTCTTGCTCCTTTTATGCTAGATAATTTACCCCATTCTGTCTCTCCCTTTCTCCCTCTTTCAATATATTCCTCTCTCATCCCTTAATTTGATTTTAGTTTTTTAGATATCATTCCTTCATGTTCAACTCACCCTGTGCCCCTCTGTCTACATATATATCTATATCTATATATATATGTACATATGTATATGTATATTCCCTTCAGCTTCCCTAATACTGAGGTCTCATGTATTATACACATCATCTTTCCATGTAGGAATGTAAACAAAACAGTTCAACTTTAGTAAGTCCATTATGATTTCTCTTTTTTTGTTTACCTTTTCATGCTTCTCTTGATTCTTGTGTTTGAAAGTCAAATTTTCTATTCAGCTCTGGTCTTTTCACTGAGAGTGGTTGAAAGTCCTCTATTTTATTGAAAATCCATATTTTGCCTTGGAGCATGATGCCCAGTTTTGCTGGGTAAGTGATTCTTGGTTTTAATCCTAGCTCCATTGACCTCTGGAATATCATATTCCAAGCCCTTCGATCCCTTAATGTAGAAGCTGCTACATCTTGTGTTATCTTGATTGTGTTTCCTCAATACTCAAATTGTTTCTTTTTGGCTTCTTGCAGTATTTTCTCCTTGATCTGGGAGCTCTGGAATTTGGTGACAATATTTCTAGGAGTTTTCCTTTTGGGATCTTTTTCAGGAGGTGATCAGTGGATTCTTTCAATTTCTATTTTACTCTCTGGCTCTAGAATATCAGGGCAGGTCTCCTTCATAATTTTTTGAAAGATGATATCTAGGCTCTTTTTTTGATCATGGCTTTCAGGTAGTCCAGTAATTTTTAAATTATCTCTCCTGGATTTATTTTCCAGGTCAGTGGTTTTTCTAATGAGATATTTCACATTGTCTTCCATTTTTTCATTCCTTTGGTTCTGTTTTATAGTATCTTGATTTCTCATAAAGTCACTAGCTTTCACTTGCTCCAATCTAATTTTTAAGGTAGTATTTTCTTCAGTGGTCTTTTGGACCTCCTTTTCCATTTGACTAATTCTGCCTTTCAAGCTGTTCTTCTCTTCATTGCCTTTTTGGAGCTCTTTTGCCATTTGAGTTAGTCTATTTTTAAGGTGTTATTTTCTTCAGTATTTTTTGGGTCTCCCTTAGCAAGTCATTGACTTGTTTTTCATGGTTTTCTTGCATCACTCTCATTTCTCTTCCCAATTTTTCCTCTACTTCTCTAACTTGCTTTTCCAAATCCTTTTTGAGCTCTTCCATGGCCTGAGACCAGTTCATGTTTTCCTTGGAGGCTTTTGATGTAGGCTCCTTGACTTTGTTGAATTCTTCTGTCTGTATGTTTTGGTTTTCTTTGTCACCAAAGAATGATTCCAAAGTCTGAGTCTGAATCTGAGTCTGTTTTCGCTACCTGGCCATGTTCCCAGCCAACTTACTTGACCCTTGAGTTTTTTGTCGGGTTATGACTGCTTGTAGAGTATAGAGTACTTTGTCCCAAGTTTGAGGGGCTGTGCTGTTGTTTTTAGAGCTACACAGTGAGCTCTGCCATACCAGCACTACTCCTCCCCCAAGAACCGCCAACCCGAACCCGACTCAGATCTAAGCTGGCTCTGAACTCCTGCTCAGATTTGCCACATAATTCCTCCCAGAAGGGGGGCCTGGGGCCAGAAACAACTGCAGTTGTAGTTCTGTCCTCAGAGCTGCACCCCCTCTGCTTCTCCCCGGGGTGGTGGCTGAACCATGAACTCCTTTCACCCTGTCCCCTGAAGTTTTTCCCACTAACCTTCTTTGTTGTCTTTGATGTTTGTGGGTTGAGAAGTCTGTTAACCACCACAGCTCACTGATTCAGGATGCTAGGGCCTGTTCCACCAGGTTCCCGGTCTGGTTGGTCTGGGTACAGCCTACGCTGGGCTCTGCTCCACTCCGCTACCAGGTCTGTCAGATAGACCTTACCCCATGACCATCCAGGCTGTCCTGGATGGAGCCCTGCTTCCCTCTGCTACTTCGTGGGTTCTGTAGTTCTAGAATTTGTTCAGAGCCGTTTTTTTATATGTGTTTGGAGGGACCTGCTTGGGAGCTCATGCAAGTCCCTGCTTTCCAGGCATCATCTTGGTTCCACCTCCTATAATTTTGTTCATATAATTCCTGGGTTTACTTTGGCAGATAGACTGCCAAGTATTTCATATTGTCTGCAGTTATTTTAAATAGAATTTCTCTTTCTATCTCTTTCTGCTGGACTTTGTTGATAATTGTTGTTTGCCCTTCATTCTCAAAGAGAACCAATGACATCAGGAGGGTGATGTCTTGACAAGTGAATTGGATTTAAGTGAGGCAGGGCTGTGCAAAGTCATCAATCTCACTCTCTCCTCCAGAGTCTTTCAAAGTCCAGTGGCAAGAAATAGGTCAAGACAGCTGGTGGTGGCCCTGTGTTGATAATATACCAACATGTTGATGATTTATATGGGTTTATTTTATATCTTGCTCTAGTTGTTTCAACTAGTTTTTCAGTTGATTCTCCAGGATTCTCTAAGTATGCCATCATATCATATACAGAGTGATAGTTTTGTTTCCTCATTGCATATTTTTATTCCTCCAATTTTTTCTTGTATTACTGCTATAACTAGCATTCCTAATACAATATTGAATAATAGTGGTGATGTGAACCCCCCATTAGTCCTGCAAGCCCTGTCCTGATCTTATTGGTAAGGTTTCTACATTATCCCCATTACAGATATGCTTGCTAATGATTTTAGATAAATACTATTTATCATTTTAAGGAAAGCTCCATTTATTCCTGTGCTTTCTAGTGTTTTTAGTAGGAATGAATGTCATATGTTGTCAAAAGTTTTTTTCTGCATCTATTGAGATAATATGATTTTTGTTGTTTTTGTTATTGATATGGTCAGCTATGCAGATAGTTTTACTAATATTCAATCAACCCTGCATTACCCCTATAAACTTCACCTAATCATAATGCATGATCTTTGTGATATATTACTGTAATCTCCTTGCTAGTATTTATTTTAAATTTTTGCATAAATATTTATTAAGGAAATTGTTTGATAATTTTATTTTTCTGTTTTCCCTCTTCCTAGTTTAGGTATCAGCCCATATTTATGTCATAAAAGGAATTTGATAAAACTCCTTCTTTGCCTATTGTTCCAAATAGTTTATTTAGTATTGGAATTAATTGTTATTTAAACATTTGGTAGAATTCACTTGTGAATCCATCTGGTCCTGGGGATTTTTTTCTTAGAGAGCTTATTTATGTCTTGGATTACAACCAAGAATAACATATCCAGCAAAACTGAGTATAATCCTTCAGGTGGAAAAGTAGATATTCAGAAAAACAGAAGACTTTCAAGCATTCGCAATGAAAAGACCAGAGATGAATAGAAATTTTGATTTCCAAATTCAAGACTCAGGAGAAATATAAAAATGTAAACATGAAAGAAAAATCATAAGGGACTCAGTAAGTTTAAGTATTTACATTCCTGTATGGGAAGATGATGCTTGTAATTCCTAAGAATATTATCATTACTAAGGCCTTTAGAAGAAGTAGACACAGAATAGGGACATGGGTGTGAGTTGAATATGATGAGATGACCTAAAAAAAATGAAGGGTAAAAAACAGCTATGCAGTGGGAGAAGGGGAAATGGAGAGGAAAAAAGTGGGGAACATTATCTCACATAAAAGAAATATGCAAGGAAATGCTTTTAAAATGGAGGGGAAATGAGAGAGTGGCAGGCAATGCTTGACCCTTGCTTCCTTTGGAATTGGCTCAAAGAGTGAATACTATACACACTCATTTGGATATAGAAATCTACCTTACCCAACAGGAAAGTAGGAAGGGAAGGGGATGAGAGAAGGATGGGGACTGATAGAAGGGAGGGCAGATTAAGGGAGGCAATGGACAGAAGCAAAACAAACTTTTGAGGCTGTGAGCACCAGTAATCTCCTTCACTGTGGAACTGTAACCCAGAATTGTGTATTAAGCAATGTAACAGGGTCCTGTGCCCAGTGCCAGGAAAGGGTCCCCTATAATCTCTTTCTGACCAGTTGTCTGATACCGCCCCCCCCCCTTACCATCTGTGGGCTAGGAGCTCCTGAAGCTGCTGCTGTCCTGCCACAGCCATGTCCAAGGCCTTCTGTTGTTGTGGCTACAACAAGGGCTGAGCTCTGAGCCAGCCACTGCCCTTGTGTTGCAGACCTTTCCTGCCAACCTCCTAAGTTGTCTTGGGCTGGAAAAATTTCTTACTCTGACCTTTTGTTGTTTCTGCCACTCTAGAATTTAATTTGAGGTGTTATTTTAAAAATCATTTGTAGGGGACTGTTGGGAGAGTTCAGCTGATTTGCTGTCTGTAGTCTGCCATCTTGGCTCTTCCCTAAAATCCTATCTTCTTTAACAACTCAACCATTCCAATCTCCCACATAACCACTCCAATCCAAACCACTTAAGCTGCTTCACCGCCCCCCTCCACCATCCTCCTTGACTAATGGCTTCCCTGAAATTATCTTTAATTCATCTTGTATAGATCTTGTTTGTACATCTTCAACTGTATATTATCTCCCCCATTAGATTCCTCGAGAATAGATTGCTGTTGCCTTTCTTTAGACCCCCAGCACTTAGCTCAGGGCTTTGCATGTAATTTTTCTTGTTCAGTAGTTTCAGTCCTGTCCAACTCTTTGTGATCCCGTTTGGAGTTTTCTTGGCAAAGATACTGGAGTGGTTTGCCATTTTCTTCTCCAGCTCATTTTACAGATGAGGAACCTGAGGAAAACAGAGTTAGGTGACTTGCCCAGGGTGTAGCAACAATGTTACTAGCCGCTGCTGTGGAGGTGTAAGACTGACACCAGCACAGAGGAGGGGTCTTTGATCTGCTTTTCTAAGGAAAGCAATTTTAAGGGGTTTAAAATCTCACTTCAATTAAACATGCATATATCATTCACTTAGTTCAGGGGAAAAAGTCAGCACCCTGAACTTCAGAGAAAACACAAACAGAAATTACAAGTAGAAATTACATAAACAGAGAAAATAACACAAATTAACAGGATGGCTTTTGTCTGTCCACAGCAGTACATACATAGTTACCAGAGAGAGAAGTACCAACATCTGGGTTTTCAAAACTGGGGGAGGAGGGGCTCCTTGATGGTTACCCAGAGTCTTGTCTGGCCAAGTCACAGGAAAATTCTTCCAATCAGTGAGTCCCCAAAGCAAAATGCTAACCTCAGAGTATATATACACTTCTTCAGGGTCAGCCCACAGAGGGCATCATGACCATGTGACTCAAACTCATGTGACTTAGACTTTCTTGTGACTTAAACAGGTCATCAAAGACTCTTGATTAATCAAAGATTCTTGATTCAAACAAAGGCAAGTCTCAATCAAAGACACTTGATTACCTTAGTGCTGAGAAGAACTAGAACTCCAAAAGGAAAAAGAGCAAAACAAAGTCCCACTTTGCTTGCCATTACACAGGATCACACAGCTAGTAAGAGGTTTAATGTATTTAGCAAATAGCAGACAAAAGATACAAAAACGTTAGATGTGAAACAGAGAGAAGCAGACATAATCTGAGCCACGTGTAAAAATCTGATGATCACTGTGCCACATTGCTTTTCTTTTTATTTGCCCTACACCAACAAAATTGTACATCCATTCAGAAAATATTCTCTGTACAAAGAAAATTAAAAAAAAAAAAACAACTCATTTCTGTAGCATGGCTAATATGCCTCCAGTAGAGGACCTTCTACAGACTACAAACTATTCTATACAACTCATAATAAATACCTGCACTTCTGTTTTTATGAGTGTTCCTTCCTACATGGTCTAGTTCAGTGAAAACTCATTTTCGAGAATCACTCATTGTTAGTTTGCTTTTTCATCTTTGTTATCAGACTTATAGAAGACATGTTCAATGTAAACCTGCTGAGTGAATTTAAAGGAAAGTAAAATAGACTCATTGACAACAAAATAGATTGTCATAGCAAATCTGTACATCCTTGAATGTAAAAATTTAAATGTGATTTTTTTTAGATTGCGTTTTTAATTAGGCTGAACTTAACTTTTCATTAAAGTATTTATGTAATTTCTGCCCACAGCTATCTTTCTCTATATTATCAATATTTATTGTTTTTAAGGAGGCAAGAATTCACAAAATGTGAACTTTGCGCCTACTGAATATATGACAGCCCAGATTGCCATAGATGTTACTATGCTATTTCCCCCTCTTTCCAAGGAGAAAGTACCAATTTTGATGAAATCAGAAAATTTGCCATTTGCTATTAGGTCCAGATACTGACTCACTCTGTAATGCTCTGTTTTGATGCAGTGATTCCCAAACTACCCTGTCCCTGTAAAAATTTGGGGCCAGAAATATATTGACGGGACACACAAATGCTGGTCTAGGGACTGGGAGGTATAGAATATCTAAAAGAGAAAGGATAGTAAAGGAAATACAAAGTAAAGCTAAAAGGGAGGGGGGGGGTGGAGCAAACCTACTTTTACTCCTCGTAAAACCTGCACATAATAATAATTTTTATGCGCATGTAATTTCATACTTAAAATTTTAGAGGGCGAACTGTCACTAGCATAGAAATTTTCCATCAGAACCAGTCAATCAGTGATCAATCAGTTACTGATTGAATTGACCGTATGAACCTGGTGACTGGGAAAATGGTAGTATTCTAGACAGAAATAGAGAAGTGTTCCATAAATACAGGACTAGGAGAAAAATGTTTAGTTACATTTTGGACATTGTGAATTTGAGATGTGACATATAGGTGGAGATGACCAACAGGAAGGCAGTTGATATGGGCCAGGAGTTCAGAATGTGTTTTAGATGTCTTGATTTGGGAGTCATTTGCTTACAAATTTCACTATCACAAAGACTGAAATAATCATTAAGACGAGTCCAGTTAGAAATCCAAATTGAGAAAATACTCAAGTCAAAGCCTTGAGAGCCATCTCGGCTCAGGGACTGGAAGATGGAAGAAGCAGCAAAGGACAGTGAGGTGTGATCAGACACAGTGAGAGGAAAACCAGAGGGGCAGCTAGGTGGTACAGTGAGTAGAGCACCAGCCCTGGAGTCAGGAGGACCTGAGTTCAAATTTGGCCTCAGACACTTGACACACTTACTAGCTGTGTGACCTTGGGCAAGTCACTTAACCCCAATTATCCTGCCTTCTCCCCTAAAAAAAAGAGGAAAGCCAGAAGAAAGCAATGCCAAAAAAGTCAAAGGAGGAGAGACCATCCAATATCTCAATAGTATCAAAAGTTGAAGAAAAATAAAGGAAAGTTAAAGACTTAAAAGAGTCTGTTGGGATTTAGGCCAAAGCACTTAGAGACTGTTAATGTGCTCACTTTGGCAGTGCATACATTAAAGTTGGAATGATATTGAGAAGATTACCATTGTCCCTGAATAAGCATGACACAAAATTGGACTTTGTACTGGACATCTTCCATGAAAGAGATACTTGATAATAAATGTCACCCTATTTTATACCTTCCTTGATATTAATAATTAATGCATCATGAAGTTATTTTGTTATATTTTTAAGGAATCATGTATGATTTTGACATATTTATGGTAGACATATTGTTGGAAGAGAGTCCTTAAGGTTATGTTTTGTTTTGCTACAACAAATGTTTATTTATAGTGAACAAATAATAAGTACAAAGAGATCTTAAATTACCTTTTATAGACATTAAGATCCTTGAGGATAGGGACCATTTTAATTTTTGGTTTTTACATACCTACTCCCTAGCAAGTCTAATCCTCCTTTAAACACTTGAAGACAGATGTCTTCATGTCCCTGCTATTTTTGTTTTCTCCCAGGTAAACATATTCTTTCAGTTGATCCTCATATATTGTTATCTTGAGGCCGTTTACTATTCTGGTTTCCCAATCTGGGTGGTTTCTAGCTCATCAGTGTATTACCTAAGATGTGGCACCAAAGCAATGCTCCAGTTGTCATGTCTCTTCCAACTCTAAAACCAGTGCACTTTCCACTACTCCAGGGTGACTTCATGTTATAGAACTTCTCTGAACCTCAAAGTTTCTTCATATGTAAAATGGGGTTTAATAATATTTTCATTGCCTACTTCATAGGGCTCTTATGAGGAAAATACACAAGCTCTATAATTATGAGCTTTTACCCATGTAAGCTAAGAAAAGATATGAGAACAATCCTGTTATTTAATGCATGAGGCTTTTCAATGGAATGGTTGTAAAATAGGGAGAGGCCAGATAGTTAGATAACGTGAATTTATAGTGGATCCCATAAGCACAATTATGTGATCTCCCAGCTTCAGTAGCACAGGACTGGAGAAGGCAGATGTCATGGCATTGAGGATTAGCAGGCTATAGACAGAATGAGAAGCCAAGGGATTCTAGAGGGGAAGACAGTACTGGCTAACTATAGGATCAAGACTGTGAAAGGAAAAAAAAAATGAGATCAGAGCAGAAGTGACAGAATGAGCTTCTTGGAGGGACTGAAGTACTAAGGTCCTCTAGTCCAACTCACACCTGACCAAGAATCCCCTCTATAGTATTCCCTAAAGGCAGTCATCCACTCTTCTGTTGTTTAAGGGATAACCCAGTCTCTACTGAGACAGTTCATTCCATCTTTAGATGACTCAACATCCTAGGAAGTTTTTCTTGATATTGGACCTAAATCTGCCTCTCTGCAATAGGTAATGTGAGGCTGTTAATTTTTGTATCTGATCCTCAATGCCTGGACTGATGGGGAAGGAATCCCAGACCTAGTTAAGCAGGGCAAGTTTCCAAGATGTGTTCATATAAGCAGGCATATTGACTTCATGGTTTTAGAAAAGGAGTTAAGGTTGGGATTTAGGGACCATATTACCTAGAACATTTAAGGAGAAAAAAAAAACAAGGCACATGGATTGCTGATCTGTTGTCTCACTTAGTCTTGTATCCTATATAGACAAAGGCTCCCCTAATGGAATCTAAGCTCCTTGAGAACAGGGACTGTTTGACTTTTATCTTTTTATCTCCAGTACCTTGTTCAATGCCTAGTATATACTATGCACTTGATAAATTATTGTCGACTGGCCTATTTAAAAACTCCAAGCCAAACTCTTTGATCTCCAAAAGCATGGAATGGCTGGATTCATATGACTTATGTTGATGGGAACTAAGAATGTTGAGGATCCTCCTCATGCCCTCCTGATTCCAGGGGTTATCCTCATTCTTTAAAGATTATTAGGTAATTAGGTGTAGCATAATTAGCTATTCAACAACAACAATAACTGACAGCAATATAGGATTTTAAGGCTTGCAAATTGTATGTTAAAGCCCACCTCAGGCATTTACCAGCTATGAGGGAATACTAGGCAAGTATTTCTGAGCCTATTTCCTCAACTGTAAAATAGGGATAATAGGAGCTCCTAGCACAGAACATTGTTTTGATGATCAAATGAGACAATATTAGGTAAAGCATTTTGTCAACTTCAAAGCATTCTATAAATGCCAGCTATAATTTTTATTCCTAAAGCTAATCAAAAATATGAGTATATTAAAATCAAGATGAAAAGAAAATCTCTACATATTTGAGATATAAATATATATTCTGGAGGCCTGCTTCTACATTACCCACTGTGCTGTGCAATTTGGTATGGGGGGTGGTGGATATCTTGGACTTTGTTCTAGGGGATATATAATTGTAAGAAAGGATATTACCACTTTATAGTTCGCCTATTGGCATGTTCACTGAAGATAGGTGAATATGCTTAGACAATTCAGCAAGAAAATATTTAGCCTCTTAGCTTTTGAAAGATTTAATTAGGAATATTACACTCCTTTTCTAAATCAAAGGTTTATGAACTTATATAGAAATTATTTCTAATTTTGTAACATGCAACTTGTTCAGACAGCAGAAGGAATTCATCTCTTCCATAAAATAAAGTGTCCTTTTTCAAAGCTGTTGTTGCCACAGCTTTCAGCAATGCCAATACACATAAAAACACATTGTTTGATAATCCTAAAGTGTCCAGTCTTCAGAGTGTAGGGTTAACTTCCTAAAGAAATACATAGTGGTACCAGCTCTCAGGAAACCTGCTGAAATGGACTATTTACATACTTATATACGTCAAGGTCATTTGTTTCTTTTTGTATCCCTGGCACTTAGCACAGTGCCTGGCACATGGTAGGCACTTAAATGTTTATTGACCAAAAAATGTATACATTGGGGGAAATTTCTCCTCTAACTTGTTTCAATACAGAATTGATAATATGATGTTTATATACATAACAACTGTGAATACACGATTGGTTAAAGAATGGATAAAACAAAATAAGCTAAATGATGAAAAGGAAAGATTGTAAAGGATTGAGTTAATACATGATATTTTCATTTCAGTATGAGAACTAACTTGCATTGAATCATTAGTTGAAGCGTTACACCATTTTACAAATGCTCTAGGGAGGCATAAATGAGTCTATTAAGGATTGTAGGCACCTATCTTCCTTGTACATATACAATATCACTATGATCCTTCCTCTCTTTCTTTCTTTCTTTCTTTCTTTCTTTCTTTCTTTCTTTCTTTCTTTCTTTCTTTCTTTCTTTCTTTCTTTCTTTCTTTCTTCCTTCCTTCCTTCCTTCCTTCCTTTCTTTTTCTCTCTTTCTTCCTTTCTCTCTCTCTTTCTTCCTTTCTCTATTTCTCTCTCCTCCTCTCTCTATTTCTCTCTCCACCTCTCTCTATTTCTCTCTCTTCCTCTCTCTATTTCTTTCTGTCTCTTTTTCTTTCTCTCCCTCCCTCTCTTTCTTTCTTCCTTCCTTTTTTCCTTCCTTCCTTTTTCCCTTCCTTCCTTCCTTCCTTCCTTCCTTCCTTCCTTCCTTCCTTCCTTCTTTCCTTCCTTCTTTCCTTCCTTCCTTCCTTCCTTCCCTCCCTCCCTCTCTTCCTTCCTTCCCTCCCTCCCTCTCTCCTTCCTTCCCTCCCTCCTTCTCTCTTTTCTCTGTGATTTCATTTGATTATGGAGCTCCCAGTGATAAACATTCTACTTATGAAGATTGACAATATTCTTTGACAGAATCTTGAGGAGTTTTCTGGGACACTGAGAAGTTAAATGGCTTGCCCAGGGTCATATAGGGGTGGGGTGGGGGAGACAGAGAAAAAGGGAAGGGAATACATATTTATTTATGGCCTACTATGTGGTAGATTTATAGACATTTCATTTGACACAGCTAGTGGGTATTGGAGACAGGACTTAAACCCAGGTCATCCCAACCCTAAGGCAATCTCTCTGTTCCACTATAATATACTGCCTCTTATCACTATAATTATCAGTGCAAAATATTAAATAAAATATTGCTAAAGAGGCTATAGTAATATATTTTAAAAATTATGTATTGTGATGTATAGTGATTTAATTGTACTTAGGCCAGAAGTGCAACAATGGTTCAATATTAGGAAAACTAGAAACATAATTGATCTTAATAAAATAATGAAAATAACATGGTTCTATTAATAGATGTTGAAAAGACTTTTTGACAAAACAATCTCATTTATATTAAAATGATAAGGAAAACCCATGGGAACAAAAACACCTTTATCAGTATGAGGAAAACCATCTCTCTATGACCATGAACTAGCTAATATTATTTGTAATGGACAAAAAAGCTGAAATCCTTCTGAATAAGATAAGGAGTGAATCCAGAATGTCTTTTGGAATCTGGATATCTTTTTTCCATACTGTTGGAATTCCCAGCTATATCAATGTGATATGAAAAAGAAATAAAAGTAATAAGTATAGGCAAATATCTGTGACTAGGCAAACAATGTGACTAGAGAATTAGAGAGCTCTAAATAAACAAAATGTTCTATTAATAAAATTTGATCAACAAAATTAAGATAATTGATAGATTTATATACATATATATTTGTGCATATGAGATATCCTAAATTGGATAGTAAGCTCTTGGTGAGCAGAAATTGTATCTTGTACTTCTGAACATTTTCTCCAGTCTACCCTCTGTAAGGATGCCTTACAGAGCACACCAAATAATTATTCATTGAATGGATGATAGATTAAAAAAAAGGTCTATCTTGTAAGAAAATAATCAAAAGGTCATTTGTTGTGATAACAAGTGTTATAAATGAAAAATCTTATGCATCTGAATATTAACTTCAAATTCAATAACAGAGAGTTTTGATGTCTGCTCCCCTGAAAGTAGCATGGGAGTATCATTGAGTGACCTAAAGGGAGGCAGAATGGACATATCTAGTCTCTTCTCGCACCTTCCTCCAAGGAGATTTTAACTCCTACCTGGAAGGGTAGCAGGAGGTTGGAGCGAACACCATTCTGCTCTCTTCAGAGAGGGAGCACCAGGCTAGAATCCTATTTGTTCCTTTAAATATTATTAATCTAGGGGATGTGATCAGGTTTAAGCTAACTTCTGATTGTCACTGCATTATTGGAGGTAGGGAACAGGACCCCAAACTTTATATCCAAAGCTTAATCCTCTTTTCCACCAAATACCATTTCCACAATGAACATACCTAATAATTATCAAAGAAAACTCACTTATGCAAATTGGTAGCAAAGCCGAAATCAGAGAAGGTGTACTTGGGAGAATATATACCAGGCAATAGAGAATGAAGGAGCTCTCTCATTGGGAGTAAAGTAACTCAGCTCATCCAAGAATGAGTTTCCTGGATCTCAACCTAGGGGAAGCTCCTCAAATTCTCTAGGGTAGCAAGTGTGGAACTGGGACATGATGGAGAGACTGCCCTCTCCTCTCATGTCTTCCCAGAGACTTTTCTTTCCACAACCTCAAGTGGAATTGGTCTCTTGAAGCTGGAAACCATAAGTACCTGAAATGACTACAAGGCTTAAAGTGACTTGAAGAGGACACAACCAAAAACTCAAAGACAATTTGGAGAAAACTCAAGAGACTGAAGAGATCTCTTGTCAATTCAGCCCTGCCCTACATGCAGAACATTCATCTCTATCAATGAGAGAGTTTCATGCCAATGGGCTGTGGGATTATGGTAATATGGAAACAGAAATCTAATGTACTCTTCTGACTAGCACCTCACATTATCTAATGATTTTATTAAGTATGAAACAATTAAAATTTTAAATGTTAAAGTATGTTTGCCTTTTATTATCCTTTCTCAACATTATACAGTTCAAATGATCAGCTATATTTTAGAATATTTTTACAACTCACCAGAAATCTAAACGATGAAGAAAGTTTATCAACTAAATCGAATGTGTTTATTTTCATCATTTAAAAGAATTGCATTAAATTTAGACCCCTGGATATATAAGTAGTTGTGAAACATATTTAATTCCCTTAAGGTTTAAAATAGGATGTTTTTTATTGCACATGCTTTTCTTTCTCTTTGTCCTGTGCTTAACATTTGAATATCTTTTTACTTTCAAATATGTGAAATCTATTATATTTTTTAAAAAGAAAACTCAACGCATTACCATTTCAATGAAGTGTTCTCTTTCCAGAGTGCTCACCTCAAACTATGAATATTTTCAGTGAAACCTGGGAGATTGTAAATCATCTTCTTTTCCAAAATTTCTCCCCCACTGAGATCTAGGCTACTAACTCAGGTATAGTCTCCAAAATATGTTAAATGGGGGTCACACTATTGCAACGATGACTGGATCCTGAATGCTCTATGGAGAATAGACTCATTTTACATTTGGGTATGATTTCAGTTTAAGACAAAAAATGTTTTGTTCATATGAAATTCACCAAAATATAAGGTTGGATTCATAAATTATGTAACAAGTTGCTATATTTTTCTCATATATGGATTTTTTGCTTCCTGTTAATGTTGAAATAGATAATAACCAATCAAAAAAGATTATCATATTCAAGTTGCAAGATATAAACAGACTTTATGACAATTTTTTTTAGCAATTATTGGTACAATATGATCTTAGAGGTATAGCTAGGAGGGACCATGCAGGTCATTGTATCCAGTTCCTTATACCAAGAGGTTAAATGTCTTGGCCAGGGTGACACAGCTAATATGTCTGTGAAGCAAGATGTGAACTCAGGTCTTCCTGATGCCCAGTTTGCACTTTACCCACTAATTACGATCTACCTTTCAAGATGAAACCAAATCCAACCCTGCGGCCCATGGAGATTAAGTAATTTGTTCAGTTATACTGGAAGTAAGCAACAAAGGCAGGTTCAAAAATTATGGAAACTTAATAGGATTTTTTAAATTTAAATTTATTTATTTAACATATTTTGTTTTCAGCATTGATTTTCACAACAGTTTGAATTACAAATTTTCTCCCCATTTCTACCCTCCCCCCCACTCCAAGATGGCTTATATTCTGGTTGCCCTGTTCCCCAGTCAGCCCTCCCCTCTATCACCCCCCTCCCCTCTCATCCCCTTTTCCCTTCCTTTCTTGTAGGGCAAGATAAATTTCTACACCCCATTGCCTGTGTATCTTATTTTTTAGTTGCATGCAAAAACTTTTTTTGTTTTTGAACATCTGATTTTAAAACTTTGAGTTCCAAATTCTCTCCCCTCTTCCCTTCCCACCCACCCTCCCTAAGAAGTCGAGCAATTCAACCTAGGCCACACATGTATCATTATGTATAAGCCTTCCACAATACTCATGTTGTGAAAGGCTAACTATATTTTGCTCCTTCCCAACCCATCCCGCTTTATTGAATTTTCTCCCTTGACCCTGTCCCCTTTCCAAAGTGTTTGTTTTGATTACCTCCACCCCCATCTGCCCTCCCCTCCATCATCCCCCCCCTTTTATTTATTTTTTTTTATCTTCCTCCCTCTTCTTTCCTGTGGGGTAAGATACCCAACTGAGTATGTATGGTATTCCCCCTCAGGCCAAATCTGATGAGAGCAAGGTTCACTCATTCCCCCCTCACCTGCCCTCTCCTCTCCTCCCACAGAACTGCTTCCTCTTGCCACCTTTATGCGAGATAATCCACCCCATTCTATCTCTCCCTATCTTCCTCTCTCAGTATGTTGCTCTCTCATCCCTTAATTTCATTTTATTTCTTTTAGATATCTTCCCTTCATCTTCAACTCACCCTGTGTCTGCTCTCTCTCTTTTACATATATATATACATATATAAAAACACACATATATATATACACATACATACACATACATACATATACACATAGATATATACATACATACACATTCACTTATATATATACATAAACATATATATATATATGCATATTCCCTTCAACTACCCTAATACTGAGGTCTCATGAATCATACACATCATCTTTCCATGTAGGAATGTAAACAAAACAGTTCAACTTTAGTAAGTCCCTTGCAATTTCCATTTCTTGATTACCTTTTCATGCTTCTCTTGATTCTTGTGGTTGAAAGTCAAATTTTCTATTCAGTTCTGGTCTTTTCACTGAGAAAGCTTGAAAGTCCTCTATTTTACTGAAAATCCATATTTTGCCTTGGAACAGGATACTCAGTTTTGCTGGGTAGGTAATTCTAGGTTTTAATCCTAGCTCCATTGACCTCCGGAATATCGCATTCCAAGCCCTTCGATCTCTTAATGTAGAAGCTGCCAGATCTTGGGTTATTCTGATTGGGTTTCCACAATACTCAAATTGTTTCTTTCAGGCAGCTTGCAGTATTTTCTTCTTGATCTGGGAGCTCTGGAATTTGGCAACAATATTCCTAGGAGATTTCTTTTTGGGATCTATTTGCGGAGGCGATTGATGGATTCTTTCAATTTCTATTTTGCCCTGTGGCTCTAGAATATCAGGGCAGTTCTCCTTGATAATTTCTTGAAAGATGGTATCTAGGCTCTTTTTTTGATCATGGCTTTCAGGTAGTCCAATAATTTTTAAATTATCTCTCCTGGATCTATTTTCCATGTCAGTGGTTTTTCCAAGGAGATATTTCACATTGTCTTCCATTTTTTCATTCCTTTGGTTCTGTTTTATAATATCCTGATTTCTCATAAAGTCACTAGCTTCCACTTGCTCCAATCTAATTTTTAAAGTCGTATTTTCTTCAGTGGTCTTTTGGACCTCCTTTTCCATTTGGCTAATTCTGCCTTTCAAGGCATTCTTCTCCTCATTGGCTTTTTGGAGCTCTTTTGCCATTTGAGTTAGTCTGTTTTTTAAGGTATTGTTTTCTTCAGTGTATTTTTCAATATTTTTTGGGTCTCCTTTAGCAAGTCATTGACTTGTTTTTCATGGTTTTCTCGCAACCTTCTCATTTCTCTTCCCAATTTTTCCTCTACTTCTCTAACTTGCTTTTCCAAATCCTTTTTGAGTTCTTCTATGGCCTGGGGCCAGTTCATGTTTTTCTTGGAGGCTTTTGTTGTAGGCTCTATGACTTTGTTGTCTTCTTCTTTAGGCTGTATGTTTTGGTCTTCTTTGTCACCAAAGAAAGAATCCAAAGTCTGAGACTGAATCTGGGCGCGTTTTCGCTGCCTGGCCATATTCCCAACCAACTAACTTGACCCTTGAGTTTTTCAGTGGGGTATGACTGCTTGTAGACTAACGAGTTCTATGTTCCACATTTGGGGGGGAGGTGCCAGCTCTGTCAGAGCCGCACTCCTCCTTCCCCAAGAACCCCCAGTCCAGACTGGGCTTAGATCTTCAGCAGGCTGTTGCACTCCTGCTCTGATCCGCCACTTAATTCCTCCCACCAGGTGGGCCTGGAGCCGGAAGTAACAACAGCTGTAGCTGCCCCACCTCCGCTGCCCCCGCGGCTGGAAGCCGAACTGCGAACTCCTTCCACTCCCGCAGCTTTTCCCACTAACCTTCTCTGCAGTCTTTGGTGTTTGTGGGTCGAGGGGTCTGGTAATTGCTGCAGCTCACATATTCAGGGCACTAGGCCCCCCTCCGCCCGGCTTCTGGTCTGGATGGTCCACCCCGCTCAGGCTGGGCTCTGCTCCACTCCGTTCCCAGCTCCCAGCTCCGTGTGGAATAAACTTCACCCAGAGACCATCCAGGCTGTCCTGGGCTGGAGCCCTGCTTCCCTCTGCTGTTCTGTGGGTTCTGCCGTTCTAGAATTGGTTCAGAGCCATTTTTTATAGGTTTTTGGAGGGACTCGGGTACAGAGCTCACTCTAGTCCCTGCTTACCAGCGGCCATCTTGGCTCCGCCCCCCCAACTTAATAGGATTTTACAAATATATGTTACTAGTGTAAACCTTTACTGATGAAACCAGGTGGGGGTGATTTGGTCAAGTAATGGGGGAGATTTGGGTTTGATCCTTTCCCCTTATACTTGCTAGCTGTTAACTATTAGCTAAGTTGTTTACTCAGTTGTTACTTAGAAGTCATTTAATGTTTTCAAATCTCAGTTTCTTTATCTGAAAAAAGGGGGAAAATGTTATTTGTGTCTTTTACTGTATGTGTTTATTGTTTAAATCAAGGTATGTAATACAACAATATATGTGAAAGCCTCTTGTGAGCCTTAAAGTACTTTGGTTATTATTATTGTTTTGAAGTGGTAGGACAGGCAGATCATGATGGTGACGTAAAAAAAAAACATACAGAATGAGAAAAGAGGAAGACAAAAATGATGGTTAAATGAAATAAAATTACATTTTAGCATTTTAGGCTCATGGATTGTGGTATTCCTGAGGGAAATAGAAGATAAAGGAAAAGTGAAACTAAGAGGACTTTTCACTCCCATCCATAGATCTAGTTGTGTTTGTGCTTCATTTTTGAAGGGGATCATAACATCAGGGAAATGATGACATGACTTGCACTTGACTTTGAACTGAGTGAGGGAGGGCTGTGCAAGGTCACCAGCCTCACTTTCTTCTCCGGAGCCATCTGGGTCCAGTGGCCTGATATTCATCAGGATGACTGGAGATGATCCAGGATGCAATGGGAGATCCTGGCCCTTTTAGCTAAGGCCTTTTCTTGTACTCACTTAGCGTGAGGTAACACCCATCCAGTGAGTAGGCCACTTTAAGAAGTGAGTCAACTAGAGCTATGCACCCCCCCACCCCAAGGGTCCTGATAAAGGGGACATAGCTCTAGTATTCACTGAACATATAACCCAGCTTTGAGACCTTGAACCCAGAAGTGAAAGATGAACTTCTAAATAGTAAACAAAAAGGTTAAGCCAAGAGTGGTATTACCTGAGGAAAGACTCGATGGTCTAAGGACTGAAGCCACTTAGCCACTTAACCTCTTCAAGTCCTATTTCTTCATTTACCAAATGGGAGTGAATGATAACTGCTCTTTCTGAATCACAGATTTCCCTAGGGGTCAAAAAGTTCTTGAATGATACAGCAGCTTGAAACCTTTAAGGCATTATTCAGACATAATGTTTAATTATTGTCATATGTACTTATATCAAAAGACTTCCTGTAGTGCATTAACTGACACTTGCATCATGCTGTAAGACTTGCAAGAGAGCTCATTATCACAGTGAAGCCTCGCAACAAGCCCGTGAGCAGGTATTATATCCCCTTTTATAGAGATGAGGAAATTGAAGTTTAGAGTTCAAGTGACTTGCTGTGGTCACAGAGAGAGTCAGTTTCAGAGATGGGAATCAAATCCATTTCTCTCTGTACTACAAGTCCACCATTCCGTTTCATTCGTGATGCTGTCCCTGAGCTGATCTATTAGGGCTTATATCTTGAAGGACAAAATAGGCCTGTCTTAAAATTGAGTAGGAGTGAGTAGGCTGAATTGCATTTGGGAAATTAGGCAGTACTTTTAACAATCCTGGGCTACTCCCTAAAACAGGAAACCATCTTTTTAATACCAATATTCTTCTAGTTATGTTATAGTTCTGTATTATGTGGAACACCACAATCTCTGGAAAATCTAAATTATTAGTGATTTGAAGGGCCATAGAAAAGTTGGCATAAATACAAGGTGGGCTATTGGCTAAGACTTGTGTTCAAGAAGGGTTATAGCTAATATCTTGTACAAATTGTATAATTGGAGACAGAAGTAGGCCAATCATATGTAAAGATTGAAAGATAGCAGATGGATAGCCTGAATGATACTCTGGTACCCAAATAGCGCTTAAAAAAATTGAAGAAGGAATCTTGTCAATTACACGAACCTCTTTTTGAAGGACTTATGGGAGGATATGGTATAATGACAATAAGTTTCAGTACCACAGTAAGATAGTAGGAATAAGTCTGTCAACTTAGCATAATGGACTCTGTTTTAAGTATCTGTTTTGTGAGCTGTTTTGAGTAAGTTGTTTTTCAGTAGTCAGTTAAGCAACTATGTGTTATAATGAAGTAGGCAACTAATAACAACTCATTAACAACTAATAAACATATGTAGGCTCTCTGATAAGATAGACCAGTGATAGAAAAGTGTTATAAACAATTTTATCTATCAAGAACTTAGCAACATCCTTAGTTTAAAAATATAAAATCACACCTGATGCTCCAGTCTCTAACTATCCCTAGGGCATGACTAGGACTACCTCCCGAGATTACTACACTTTAGATGCCCACAGCCCATCTTCGTTTGCTGATTGATGGAGGCTTGCCAGCTGACTACCTCAGAGAGAACTTTGGGGTCTCCAGATGGGCAGAAAGGGTATGAAAGAAGTTTATTTGTACCTCTCTAACTGAGATTGGTGGTTTGTTCTTAGAGGTATTTGCCTTCTTTGACTAATAAAATTTCACTGGATACATTGAGAAATATTTAGTTAAATTAAGGTTTCTGTTCACTAGTTGGCCTAATTAATAGTAAGTTAGTCATACATGCTGTACATTATTACACTTGGACAAGAATTACACAGCATCACAAGGCAGGGATGGATTGAACTCTACCAGTGGAAGGAATGGCATATCATTGGGATCATAAATCCCCTGGATTTTGGAAGTGCTTAGCATGGAATAGCCAATTAGAGTGAAATGAGATTGGATTTAATATCAGGATTATTGGAATAGAGGTCACTGAGTGCTACTGGCAATTAAAGGGCCCAGAATAGTTATCTAGCATAAGAAATGGGGAAAGAGTGCTGAATTTGAAATAAGACAATTTAAGTTTGAATTCCTTGCTCTCCTACTTATTACCTGTATGACTATACGAGTTACTTCATATCCCTGGGTTTCAGCATCCTCATCTGGAAAACGAAGTGATTAAAATAAATGATCTCTAGGATAGCTTCTTGCTCTGCTTTTTTTTTTAATCACATCAACTTTATTAACAGAAATTGGACACCCTATGTGGAAAAAGAATCTTGTATATTGATTTCTTCTTCTGAGACTACTAAATATTTAATGTAAAAAACAAAAGCTTGAAAAGTTTCTGTAAAGTAAATTAATTCTGGTCAGGCCCAGATGGGTCCAGTTTACACTATTATCCCAACTTAAGGACAGCTAGGTAGCACAACTGATGAAGTTCTGGACTTGGGGCCAGGAAGATCTGATTTTAAATCCTGCCTCAGAAACTTACTAGTCATGTGATCATGAACAAGTCACTTCACCCTTATTTTTCTGTTTCATCATTTATAAAAAGAGGATAATAGTAGCAGCTACTTGCCAGGGTTGCTGTGAGAATCCGATGAGATATATGTAAAGTGCTTTACAGACTCAAAGCTCTAAATAAGTGCTATTAACATTATTATTCCTCTAAGCCTGAGGAGAAGGGTGCTTTTGGACCCTGCTTTTGGCTGTAAAGAGAGGGGAATACCTAGGAGGACCCAAACAGACAGGTAAAAGGTGATTATAAGCTTTGAGCCAGCTTTAAAGGGGAATCAAACAAAACGGGGGCATAAAGTAAAAAGGAATAAGCCTTACTTCCTAATATATGTTTGTGTAGTGCTAAGATTAATTGGTAAACCACTGGAGCTTGGTTAATGTGGTTCCTTGTATATATTCTTCTGTCTAGTATGATAGTAAACACCTTTTTGATAGGAGACTGAAAAATATCCTGGTTTCTGGGAGCCAGTGACTGAAGAAGACCTCCTTTCTATGGATAACTGAGAATATGGAACCCAGGAAATAGAGGGAAGGTAGTATGGTATGTCAAAACCTGAAGGGGGCAACATAGAACTGAAACCTGGGTTTTATGAGGAAAAAAGAGTAGAGGGAGGATGAAAAAGGGGGAAGGGGCTGGTGGCCCTTTTGTACACAGTAGCACCTCAACTTTCCATGGTATCAAGCTCACAATTTTTCAGTTAAACTTATTTAGCAAACATTCCCTTAACAAACCTGCTTACAACAAAGCAAATCCAATGTACAGCCTAAAACCAACAAATACAAGATTAAACACTATAGGTGAGGAGAGATCCTTTCTATTGTAGTTTCATTTTTAGCATCTACTTCCTGAATTCTCATTGTCAATGGAAAGTTAGGTTTGCAGAGGGTAGATGGCTACTCCTACCCTTAGGATTACACCTGGAATTCTGAGGGATTGTAGGGGTGGGGAGCCTGTAGTCTAGAAGCTACTTGTGGCCCTCTAGGTCCTCAAGTGTGGCCCTTTGACTGATTATAGTCTCACTTGAGGACCTAGAGGGCCCCACGTGGCCTTGAGGCCACAGGTTCCCTACCCCTGGGTTAGGGTTTCTGGTACTTTGCTCATAGCCCTTCATCTTCTACATTTATCATTGATTATCTACCGGTACCATCAATTAGCTTTTGGGAAAGGGTACTTACTAAGTTGGTAGAATAATAACAGTTGGTACAAACAACAATATCCCCAAAATTTGGGTCATACTCATTCACAAATACCCATAGGAATCCTGAGAAAGTAGACATGTGTAAGGCCAATCAGTAAGTGAAACATCTTTCCCACCCATTGAATAGGTCTCAGGTGGGGCCAACAAAGGGAGGCCTGATTAGAGGCAGGCCCACACCCTTTCACTAACCAGGTGTGAGGCCCCAGGCCCACACCCTTTTGTGGGCATGAAGCCCTCAGGTCCCTAAGGGGAGTTGCTAAGACCAGAGCCAATGGTATGTGCACTGAGTTCTAGCCAATAAGATGCTGGCTAGGACTGTATAAAAAGATAGCACCGAACTGAGAGCAGTGGAATTTAGGAGCAGACATCAAGAAGACATTGAGGCAGCAAGAGCTACAGGAATTGGAATTCAGCCCAAGGAGAAGGAGCAGGAACTCAGAGTCTACAGAGCTACAGAAGAGAGTAATGAGTGAACGGTTAGGATTTATGAGTGACTATTTACAGGAAGGCCCTAGCGGGGGGAAAGTTACAGGATGACCTGGCTCCTTGCTATAATATTGTAATTTCCTTGTTGCTACATTGAGGTGGGCTTACTGGCTTTGGAATGTTATTGCTACTATATAGAATTGGACTTACTGGTCCTGGGATTAGATTCTCTCGTGTGTAAATAAATGTTATACCTCCTCTGCCTTCTTATACTTCTCGACTCCAAACCATTCAGGCATGTTCATGGTCATCCTCGAGGTCATGAAGCTTGCCTTACTGATATAGCATAGACCTAAAGTCCAGTGCTGACAAGCCTCTAGTGTACAGAACACAAGTAGCAAAGGAGTAACTCCTGGTTCCTGTTTACTAGAAGTTGTTTTCTCACTTCAAGAGGCCTTGTAAAGTTCTCCTTAGGTATAGCTCTCTACTGGGCTCTAAGGGGGTGCGCTTAAGCAGTCCTGAAGCTGCCTTTCCTTGGTATATCTAGATTATCCTTGGGCATGTCATTTAGCTGCTGATACAGACACTGCCCCCAGTCATTGCTGTCTAGGGGACACTGCTACTGACTCTTGGTGACTGGTAGTTCCTCTGATGGCTCTGTTGGGTCTCCCAAACTCACACAGTCATGGGGTGTGTGTGGGGTTAGAAAAGAGAGACCATTTTTTCTCCCCTTTTCTCCATCTCTCCCATCCCCCACATAAACAACTCTTCCTCAGTTCTTCTCTGAAGTTATTTCACCCACTCTACTAGCCTGCTATTGGAATGCTGAATTCTGAACTGGCTTGTGGATTTTATCCACAGCCCCATAGGACATGACTGATTTTTTTCAAACAACCACAAGCTATTTTCTGTGTGGCCAGTTATCTTTTCTCATCCAATGAACAAAGCAATTCACTCCTCCCAAACTGATTGAGGATTTGTTCACATCCAGCTTACACTTCTGATTAATTGATTAGATCAAAACATTTAAGCTTCCTCTGTTTAAATTCATTGGGATATGATTTTCTACTCCCCAACACATTTTTCAGAAGTGGAGAGCAAAAGATACAGGGTGTCTTTGTGTGTGTGTATGTGTGACAAATTTGTCTGTATTAAATTTCTTCTTTTGCTTCCTGGGCTTTTAAGTCTTTGCCTTAGCTCTTATACAGGCTTCTATTTTGACAAAGTGTCTAACAATCAAGAAGCTTTTTTTAAAGCTTAAACCACTTTTCTTTTTACTTTAAAAAAGAATGCTTCAATTTGAGTTTCTATAAAATGTACACTTTTAAAAACTTTTCAAATACAAGATTGCCAGTTAGGCAGATCTTTTGGGAAGTAACATACTTTTATATAATAATATATTATATTTACATAGTGCTTTTGAGCTAGGCCTCCCAGTGCACCTTACAAGCCTTGACACACACTAGAAACACTTCACCCAACAGTGAAATATGGTTTCAAATAGAACACATTATACTCATTCAATCCAGAGTGAGCAGTATTAGAATTATGGATAAAATTGTAATTTGTGGGTGAATTAAAAAACACCAATTTTAGAGAGTAAAGCTTAGAGCTTGTTTGAATTCTTATTTTCTCCCTCCACTTTTCCCTTTCTTGACCCAATTATTGCTATTTCTTGACAGGAGAATTAATGAGAAAATCTCCTCAGCTTCAATTCCATTTCTTCTGTTGCCAAGAAATTCTTTTATATTTTTTCTAAATTAATGATGTGTTTGCCACAAGTTAGGACATAAAATCTTGCTCTGTTGAGGAACACTGAAATGGAGGCTATTAGGCCATTATCACAAAGAAAGGTCAAATCAGATGCTGGATATGCTAAGGAAAATGAAAGCTATTTTGTCTTTATCTATAACAAGTATTTCTTTGTGGCAAGTCTATGATTCATTATTATTTGCTTCTGGTATGTGTAAAGTGCCTCATCCTTGTATTGATAATAATACCTTACATTTATATAGTGCTTTAGTTTACAAGGCTCTTAGAATCCAGGATCTCTTTTGGTTCTCTCTAAAACCAGCCTTGTCATGTTGCTATGGCTGGTGTTGTTATCCCCATTTCGTAGACAAGGAAACTGACTCAGGGAGTTTAAATGGCTTCTCAAGGTCACAGATGATGGCACTGAGTCTCAAACCTAAGTCTTCCAAGTTCCATACTCTTTCCATGACAGTATACAGCATTTTTACCCTAAAAAATTGCTATATCAAACTGATCACAAACATTACCAAGAGCCTCTTGGTACATATCACACCGGGTAGTTATAGCTATGGGAAATATCAATACCTCAATTCTTAGATGAATCATTCCATGTGGTGCCACCCTGCTAAGATATAGATAGGAACCAATCCGTGCCTTGTAATCCTTTGTGACATGTTTATGTTCTTCCATAAGTATACTACAGGGGTCCTCTTAGAGTTTGGGGGGCCTTCCTCTAGATACTTGATATTATGTGGGACCCATGGAAAATATCTATTATGGAGAATAGCTGGAAATAGAATTAAAGTATACCATACTTTTTTCATGCACTATCCCCATCACAACATCTCTGAATCATAATTTCATACTGTTACTCTTGATGCAGTCCTTTCTGAGAAGCTTAATTTCATTTTTTCAGTAGCTATCCATCTTTCTCTATACATCAGTGTACTGAGACCACTGGCCAATGTGCAAATAAATTTGGCTCTCAAGCAATTCAAGCAGCAGAAGAGAGAAGATTTATATAGTTAAGGGATTTTCTTATTACCCTGAATTTTCTGCATGGGCCCTTTCCTAGTTAATGACCAAAAACAATTTCTTGTCTTTGTTGAATTCGGGAGTATAATCTAAAATATATCAAGGAATTTTGACTTTTTTTGCATCACTTCCTAAGATTAATAGAATTAACTCCAATTGCATAGTATTAATATGGTTCCATTAAGAGAGAAAACAAAACATTACTAAATTACTAAATGGATAAGGAGCTCTTGTTGCTAGGATAAACCAAGGTGCTACTAGGGTTAATCTAAGGTTTTGGGTGTAGAAAAGACCTTGATTAGGAAGATTGGCATGGGGGTGGGGGAGGTCAAGACTGAAAAATCTTATCTAACATGAGATTGGAATTCTGCACAGCTAGGAGCAGAAGTATGTAGTTATTTTGAAGTGTGAGGAAATGCTCCATGAGAGCTCTTACTGCTGGAGATAATTATTCCTTCAGGGTATTTAGAGAGCCAGAGAGGAGGCTGGTTGATACTGAACAGTGAGGTAGATGACAAAGATGACTAATTTAGAGAGATTGCTTTTGGGTGGATAAAGGAGTGTTAATTGTTGTGTTGTTGAAGGTGCAAGGAATGGGGCCTTATTAGTTGTGAGAAGATGCAGTGAATGTAAGGAAGGATTAGGATGGGATGGGAGAAGTAAAGTCTGAGAGAAGACTGTTTGTCTTTTATCTCTTGTCCTTGGTTGCCATTGTGGTCTTGGTGAGTGTGCATATGTGGGATAGGGGAGTAGAGAGGAAGGTGGTTAATGGTGTCCAGATTGAGGTTTCTGGTATGGATGCTCTGGCATCCTCATACAGTTTATATACTATGGGAATAAGCAATAAGTATAGCTATGAGATCAGGTTAAGTGTAACAGTGTTTATACTATTACTGTCTAACTGAGCTTGCTTCTATTCTGAGGAGAAGGTTATGGCTTTCCTGGAGGAATAATGGGCATTTAGCACTCAGGTTACCAAAAATGAGATGATGATAGGGTCAGAATAGGGTAAGTAGGTTGACAAGTAAGCATTAGATTTGTTGGGATTAAGTCAGGGACTCCTTATACTAGGCAGATTATGGAATAATACATTTAGAGTTTAGAGGTAATCTAGCCCGATGCTATCATTTTATGATGAAGAAAACTGAGGAATGAGAGGTTAAGTAAACTTGCTAAAGGTCGCCTAAATGGTGAGAAAGCTAGGTGGTGCAGTGGATAGAGTTCTGGGCCTGGAGTCAGGAAGACCTGAGTTCAAATTTGACCTCAGATCTGTGACCCCGGACAAGCTGCTTAACCTTGTTTTCCTCAGTTTCCTCATCTATAAAATGAGCTAGAGAAGAAAATGGCAAACTACTTGAGTATCTTTGCCAAGCAAACCCCAAATGGGGTCATGAAGAGTCAGACATGACTGAAATGTCTCAACAGAAGAATAACCTAAATGGTAAGTGGTAGAGTCTAGATTTGATTTCTAGTCTTTGGATTTCAAACCCAGCACTCTTACCGTGCCACATGGAAAAATATGAGACAAGCTGAGGGGGAATGGGTAGTGAGATAGGCAGATATTTGGTCAACAGGTTGGAAAAGCTGAGAAGATAGATATGGTAGGACTCGGACCATAGTCAGGGGCAATAACTGGGATTTCTCCCTGAGGGGTGAGTTATTACTGCTTGGGGCTTCCCAGGCATTCCCAACCTTGGCTGATCTATACTAGGGAAGAGAGGTAAAGTTGAGATCTTTGGGGGAAGTCATTTCATCTTCAACCAAGGAATCTTCTGTGACCACCTCAGGAGACACTGCTAGAGATAAATAATATATTCAGTCCCTGATGTAGTTGTTTCCTGTTTCTCTCCCTAAGATTGAGCTGGGACCAGGGTGGCTCTAATGGGGTATATGTCAAGGATCCGGTTAACTTGGTCTTCTTAGAAAGTATAGTCCTCAAAAGAAGTAGTAACAATTTTTGTAGAATTACTATGACTAGAGACCAAACACCAGCTACAATCCACAAGGGAAGGATAATGAAAGGATGACTAACAATTCCACCAATAAATCAACTAACAATTTTTTTTAGGACTTACAGAGTATATAAAAGTACTACCCAAGGCACCATTATCAACACATCTCATCAGAACTATGATGCCAGCTGTGAGAGCTGTGGCAAGAAGCTAGGCAGATTAACTTCTGATGCTAAATTTTACACTGGGGTAAGGAGTTAGAGACAATTGTGCCCCTTTACTGAGTATTGAGGATACAGAGATATTAATTGGGGGAACTATGTTCCTCTGTAAATACGGAAGGAGGAGGTCACATATATGATTGTAGGGAAATTTTACTATTTAATTCCTTTTTTTGTCTTGCTCTTCAATTTTAATAAAATGCCCTTTGATTTTGAATTAGTGAGGTATTATCTGGTGTAAAGATGTATTGGTAGGGGCTCTTTGGCCTTAGGATGACTCAAGCAGTACTCTGAATTTGGTTGAAGTTAAGAGGGGCTATCTACTTTTTAAAAGAATAATAATTGTTTAAATAAGACCCTTTCTGCATTGCAATAATCATTATAGTACAAACAGCTGTTCAAAGCACTTTGCACATTGCTGGACACACTATAGTCACTGAATAAATGTGTTAATTAAATTGAAAATATTGACTAGGCTTAGGTCCTGTTGCATAATTTAAACCTGTTTTCACTTATAGTTTGTATTGTGGCAATTCACTTGAAACAAAACAATGAAGCCACAGTGCAATCTCTAATTGAGGAGGAATCAGGAAGCTGTCTAGCTTCCTCATTCTGAACCTTGCTCCACTCTTCCCTATCTTGAAAACAATAGGTTGCCTCTCAGGTTGCTAGACCAGGCACAACAATGCTCTTTGAAACTTTTGTGATGCAGGGACAGTGATTTTGTGTGTTTTTAAATCCTGCTGGGATGTAAGATAGATAAAAACAGGGAACCAAAGATTGTGACAAAGTAATTGGGCAGCTAGGGTACTGTCAGAAAGAAATAGGACTCTCTAATAAAGAAGTGTGATTAAACTGCTAGGGATAATCAATAGTTTACTATCTTTAGGTCTTTGGAATTATTAGACTAGACTCTGGAGAAAAGTCTCCATAATTTACCATCCCTACAAGGCCTTCCAAATATTGTGCCTCTCCCCAAAGTTGAGACTTTTATTTTTAATAATAATAACGATGAGAATAACATTAGCTTAGGTAATTAATCCTTTACATCTAATATTTTTGAGGCAAAATGCAATAGGAAGACTGAGTTTCAATCATTCCTCAGTCACTAGTTATGTGACCCTAGACATCACTCAAACGCCCTCATTATCAACTTCCTTATCTGAAAAATGGGACTAATAGTAGTGCATTCATAGGCAATAAGAAATATTATTTCAAGGGATATTTGGGCATTTCATACTGCAGTGCTCTTGATAAGTCTTTATGAAAATACCTCTGTGAAAATAATCCTGAGGCAGCCAGCGTCATCACTGACAGCAAATAGACAGCATTGGAGTAATGTGATTGGAGGAAGGGCCTGGGTAGTATATTAGCTGTACTTCCTGATGTCATGAGCCAGGTGTGTCCCTCAGGAGCAGGGTTAGATAGTGCTAAATATGACTAGCACAACATTATATCTCAAAGAATGAAATTTATTACATTTTTACAAATGGTAAATAACAGTTTAAGAATGAGGGAGTCATTTCCAAGGAAGGTGTCTTATTATATTCAGATCACTAACTTGTTAGAGCAAAGAGTAAGATCCATAACAAATTAAAAATGAAAATAATGGGAGAAGATATAATACACAATGGAATATTCTCCAACCTGATTTGTTTAAATAAACTAATGATGTAGACAAAAAAGAAAATGGGCAAAAGAAACAGTAATAACATAATATTATTTAAGGAATTTCCACAGCAAAGAGATTAAAAGGACATAGGGACCAACTGAGCCACTTCACATTTGACTTACATTTATTTTATTATTATTAGTCCTTGAAATCCCTTTCATTTCTGGACCTCTTTCTCTGAAGTCATTGAGTTTTTTGTGGTCCACTAGATCTGGATGTATTCTGCTAAAGTTCTACTAGTATTATTTGTAACTTTGAGAACCCAAACATCCCTCCCTGGCCATCATTCCTCTACATGTATTATCTTTCCCTAGTCAAATGTAAGCTCCCTATGGTCTTTTGTATTTGACTCCTCAATGTTTGGCACAGAATGCTTAATAAACACTTTTTCATCCATCCATCATAAGGTATTTTCAAGTAGTGATTTATATTTTGTAAATTATCTATTACTAGCCTTTCAATTCAATTTGATAGACACTTACTAAGTGTCTGCTATGGGCCAGGTACTGTTCTATGTGATAGGGATACAAAAACTATAATAAAAACAATATCTATCCTCATGGATCTTATATTCTATTGTTTGGAAAAAACATATTCATGATCAACCAATATAAAATTAATACACATTAGTTTTTTGGGAAAAAGTGCTAAAAAGACTGGGGGGATAGGAAAAACTTTGTGAGGAAAGGACATTTTAGGTATCTCTGGCAGCTGTACAGGTCAATTGCCTTTCTCTTCTCCCCCTACCCACATTACCTCAGGTCTTAGGCAGTTGGGACAGGTTCAGCACTTCAGGACAGTGGATGCCAAGTAAGAACCTGGCACCTTTCTGTCATCTCCACCCATTTGGTATGATTGAATGAGCTGCACTGGATGGCCAACTATGGATGAGCTATAATCAATGTTGTTTATCTGATTGCATTATCTTTCTTTCCAAACCTATCTTTCTTCTAAACTTATCTATTAATGTTTAAGGCCAGTTGCCCAAAGTCAATATCATCCTTGATTCTTACCTCTTGATCAATTGCTGGATCTTGCAAATTCTATCTCCATAAGAACTTTCCCATCTGTCCCCTTCTCTCTACTAACAAAAGCATCACCCTAGTTCAGGCTCTTAATCACCTTTTGCCTGGACTCTCACAATAGTTTTTTAATTGTTCATCCTACCCCAATCTTCCATAATTTCAATATATTCAATAACTTCAATACAAGAAGATTTTCCCTGTTCAGATCTGAACATGTCCCTCCCATACTCAATCAACCCCAGTTGCTCCCCATTGACTCTAGGCCCAAATATAATTTCATCTCTTCATATATTTTGAATTTCACTATATACATAAATTTCATCATATCAACAATTATTAGAACACTAGTATATATGTATAATTTATTTCTGGAAAGTAAATATAAACACTAAAATTTCAAATTTTATTTTAAATTAAATTTAAAATTAAAATATCAACACTAAAAAAGCTAATTTTTTTTTACTGACAAAGATGTAAAACCAAAAGAATTTAGAGATCATCAGTACAGACCACAAGTTGAATGGAAAGCCTAAGTAGCTGGCTTACTAGTGTACCTATGTCTATAATTATTTGTGTATACACATATGTTTGTCCATATATGCATATATATGTATTGATCACCTCCTTTATGTATACTTTACATATCTGTCTATATATGCTATAAAAGCTTAAAATTGCACAATGACTTGTGCAACCTGTGTGTGTACATATATAATGATTTAATTTTATCTTTCTAATGCAGAATGCAACCTATCTATAATATCTCATCTTATGCAATTATAGTCCATATCTTTCTATAAGTCTTTCACAGAACATCCATCTGGCATGTTAGAAGTCTTCCTTTTTTTCCTATTAGCACCCAGAAGATACTTGGGACAAAGTATGGTTATAATTTCTTAAAGCACTATTATAGTACACTTATATTGTACTTATGTGATTCTATTTAAGCACTGTTGCATAATTCTTAGAGTTTTAAGCAAACTACCTTAAGACTTTTGGGATACCTTCTTTGAATCCACAATTAATGAGTGGGAGAAAAGCTGGCTCACAGTGGTAAAATTTTGCAGCACTTTTAATGATCCCAAATTGTTTCCTAAAATAAAAATAACATTTTAATGCTAATATTCTTAATGATATGCTTTGTGGCTGCTCATTATGAAACACTATCAGAAAAATAAAAATTGCATCTGACCCAAAGGACTATCCAAAGACATATGATAGACTTTTTAAGTAGGCTTCAGTATGTTACCACTCATGACTTGCTCCCAAGAAGTGGAAGGAAAGATCTAGAAGTATGATTAAGACACAACATGATTGGAAAAGGATATGATAGATATATGGCCAGTTGTACTGCTCTGTTGCTCAAGCAATGTTAACAGGCTTTAATGCCTGCTTACCACATGGATCAATCCCCTAGAGAGACTGTACAGGAGGATTTGTTGGACTATAGATGCACAGGATGAGCTGGCATGGATGGGCTGTGCTGTGAACCACTTTAGGGTGTGCCGAAATCATTGAGATCACAGATCCATCAAAGAACTGATGAAGAGCATATGACAAAAATCTAAGATCAGAGAAAAGGAGGTAACTTGCACGTGGGCATACAGCTAGTAATGTTACAATTAGGACTTAAATATGGTTCTTCTAAGTAAAAATCAGATGTGTTCATCACCACAATAAGCACCCATAATAATAACAATAATAATGGTGATGATGGTGATAATTATGATGATTACAGCTGGCACCTGCCATGTACTATATAGTTCACAAAGGACCTCACGTAACTTATCTCATTTGAGCCTCCCAACATCCCTTTAAGGGAGTCAGGGAAGGGCAGGGCAGAGTAGAACAAGTGTCATTATTCCCGTTTAACAGAGGATGACAAAACTCAGGCTTGGACATTTCATGTGACTTATCCAAGATCACCCAGCTGGTAGGTGGCAGTACAAGGATTCAAACCTTGTGCTCTGCCTTCAAATTGAGAGCTTACTTGACTAACTATTCCACAGTGCCCTGACACACTATTCTTTACCTGGTGTATAGTCATACAGCATGGATTGAGTGTAACTCAGAAGAGCCAATAGGAATGTTCTGGCTGTACTTTTTTCATACCTACAGTCCCACTCTCTCTACTCAAAGACATGGCCTTGCTTATATAAAAGATAACTCTCAGAGAATCAAGCAATAAGAAATCAATGAAATTTATTCAGAAGCTACTCTGTTATATTGAAAAAAATGTAAATTTGCATACAGTAACAATAAAAGTTTATCCAACCTCATTTTAGGAATTATGTTTCTCATTGTCCTACCAAAGGCATCAGGCCATTATCAGTAGGGTGAAGGTACATAACAGCATGAAAAATATGGGTCTGAAATGCCAAAGCAAACTGTGTGACTCCAAGGTCATATTTTCATGAATTCATCTATTAAAACTACATGAATTTAAAACTTTTTAAAAATTAAAGATGTTTGGAAATTGATAAGTACCACATTGAAACTTAATCGCATTCATCTACCAGAAGAACAGAACAGACATGCCAGTCTTCATCATGTACATTTTTTAAACAAATGATATATAAAACATCAGAGAGGAAGCTATTATAGGAAAGACAGAAGCTGTTAAATTAGACAGCAACTGTTCAGTACTGCTTTGTGAATGAAAAGAGACTGAATATTTACAAGGGTAAATAATCTCACGATTTGTAGGAAACTTAAAGAAAAGCAGCAGTTTCAATGACAGTCCAAACTCACATTCTTAAATTCCAATGCCTTTTCAAAGAATTTAGTATTAGGAAGAGAATATTGAACTGTCTAGGTAACTTAATATTTTAAAAGACTTTTCCCCCATGCTTCCACTATGGCAACCAGCCCAATCTCCTCCACATCCAAACCACACGCTGGAATTTTGGACTTTGCATGGGAGATTCCAGGGTCTGATAGGTAAGTTAGTCTATAAGCACTTACCATGGTGGAAAGATGAAAGGGTATCGGTATAGGCCAAACATCTGTCTCCTGGAGCCTCATCTTGCTTCAAACCAGGCCTCATGACATTTCCCTGCTACCTCCATACAATTGCTACCCTGCCATCTTTTTATGTGTTGTCTTGCTGATTGGAGTGCCTTGAAGGCCGATACCATTTTTCTTGCTTTTATATGTATCCTCAGTGCCTGGCACCAAATGAAGGCTTAATAATTCTCTCTCTCTCTCTTTCTCTCTCTCTCCCTCTCTCTCCCCCCTCACCCCCTCTCTCTCCCCCTCCCTCTCCCTCTCCTCTGTCTTATCTCTGTCTAGCACGTGCTTATTATGTGGACAGTACTGTTCTAGACAAAGGAAATACTAAGACTGAAATGAAACATCTTGTGTTAATTAAGTTGGGTTTTTTTCCCAACCTAAGTATAAGACTTTACATTCATGCCTCTTAAATTTGATCCTATTAGATTCAGCTCAATGTTTTAGATGGTCATGAACTTTTTGGATCCAGACTCTGTCATGCTGTTTATTAACTATCTTTGTTTGTTACCTATCTTTTTAACTAGCTTTGAGTCATCTGCAAACTTGATAAGTATGCTATATATGCCTTACTTAAGGCAAGTACCTGATAAAAATACTAAATGGCACAGAGTCAAATAGATTCTGGAAATACCGTATTCAGACCTTCCAACTTGACAGAAAGTATTAATAACTAACCTTTTGGTCTCATCATTCAACAAGCTCCAAATCCAGGTAAATACTGTGTCAGGTCCACATTTTTCTGGCATTTCCATAAGAATGGAAGATTATCTCAAGTGCTTTGCTAAAATCAAGTCAATGTAACATCTTTCTTTGAACTTTTTTAATAAACTGTCAAAAAAGGGAAATAAAGTTAGCTCATTTGGTATGTTTTTGAAGAAACCATTCTGTCTCTGTAATAATTTCCTTTTCTAGATTTTTGTAGACTAAATTTCATAATGCATACATAGAATCTGGAACTTGAAAAGAATTAGGAATAATATACTGCAAGAGACAGAAGGAGAGGGAAAGAAGAGAGAGAACTCTCCCTCATTATCTTTCTAGTCTTTATCTCCTTTTCCTTCTGCCTGATTTCTTAATCTACTTTCTCTCTAGTGATAAGTATGCCCTAGAATTTTAAATTCAGTATATATTTATGTCTGTTGCTGTTGAGTCTTGAATATTAGATGTGAGGAGAAAATTAGAACTCCCCAACAAGAGTCTACACTGTCCTTGGGGGCTAGTGACTTGTAAATTTAATTTATATACAATGAGCAAAAGGGCCAAAGTGAAGAAAGAAAAGGGAAGAGAGAAAGATGGTGAGAGAAGCTGGAGACTGATGGAAAGAAAAAAGGAAAAAGAAATATGGAAGGAGAAGCTTTTTCCTTATGCTTGCCATAAATATATGATGTTTAATAATATTTGGAGCAATTTTGCTTAGTCTCCTGCTAAGTTTCTCATGGATATACTCATTGTACTCATTCCAATATATTTAAAGTGAGAAAAAAGTATTAGGAACCAAAAAAAAACAGTCAACACCTCCTGATACAATGTTAAAAAAAATCTTTATAGACTTTGAAGAGGTATTTTCAACCTGGGGCTTTACTTCAGAAAGTGTTTTATTTCACACTGCTTTTGCTAACTACTTAAGGAATATTGGATTATTGAACTGAAGTGTTCATAATGCATCTCTTATTTGTCAGCACGGTGTTTGGGACCCCTGTCTTAGTTAGGGAAAATTGTGATTTATATTATCACTTGTCTAATCTTCTCCTTGACAGGCTTGGAGAGGGTGTGAGATAGAAGCCAAAGCTGAAAATGAAGGTAATGCAAAACATATTTTACCAGGCAAAAAGAAATATCTATTATGCCATTAAAATGCTAGGTCCTGACAATTCTTGCCATCTGATTTGTTCTTTAATGTTATCTTTCTTGCTCTTCCTCATTTTTCTCACTAAGTTTAAGTTTGGCTCATTGAATTTTACAGCCTTAGAGCTTAGTCATTCAAAACTCCTGTTTTATCTCTATGTGACTTGAAAACCTGGTCTGTGGGTGGTGTTTCGCAGTAATAAATTTGCTCTCCATCTTATATACTGAGTTTATAGTGACATGGTTCCTTTTAGATTTACTGGCATCTTGTAGATTATAGTTTACATTAATGGCAATTCTAAATCTTTCTTTTTTATTAATGTACTGGGATGATAAATGAAAGGAGATATAGAGTCCTGATTTTAGGATATCGAGCTGCTAATTTGCAATAGGGATCTATCTCTATAACGTCTAACACCACCTATTCCAGCTATAACAACTGACTATGAGTAAGATACATAGGCAAATTATGTTACAAATAATCATAGCTTGCCTAACTCCATCAACTGGTTCCAAAGAAACATGAATAAGGAAAAAGCCATTATGAAGATGTAGTTAGTTACATGTAAAGATGATATATATGGGTGATTGGCCAATGATGCTAGGTAGGGCTTAATTATTGTTTGCTTCTTAATGGATTCTATGATTGCTATGGAAGCTAATGAAAACATCAATGATAAGAAGAATTTATTAAATAAAGCAAATGTAGAGGGAACTAGAAATCAGTTCTGGGATCTTTATATCTAGATTTAAATAGTTTACATGTGCTCCTAGACCCATAAATTTATGAATTAGAATTTTCTTGCTAAATTTAAGAAATATTAAGTACCAACTAGGATTAAGGCATCACACTAGGCACCAGAGATAAAAAGACAAAAAATAAAGTCTCTGCCTTTAAGAAGCTTGAATTCTACTAGAAGAACACATAGATAAACAAATATAAAGTAACTAAAAAGTCATTTTGGAAGGTGGGAGGGAAATTACTAACATCTGAAACTTAAGGCAAGCCCTGGTACAAGAAATGGCCACTGAACTGAATCTTGAGAGATTGGAATATTAAGAAATAGAGGTGAGGAAGGAGGGTATTTCTCATATGGGGGAATATCTATGCATATCTAGGCATATTGTGGAATGTTGTGTATGGGAAACACTAAGTAGGCTAATTTGGCCTGCAAATAGAGCATGAGGGAAGTAAAGTAAATTCTGGATTCTGGAAAGACAAGCTGCAGCCAGTTTGTGAAGGGCTATAAAAGCTAAAGCTCTTCTCTTGGGAACATCAAGGAACCACTATAGTTCTTTAACAAGAGTAGTGATATGGTCAGTTGTGTGCTTAACAATAGCAATATGGTAGCTTCATGAAATATGGTCATACCTTTCTTTGATGTCTTTTATATCCTACACCATTTCTTTTTTGCACCCACTATGTGTTAAATTCTCTTTGTGTGATCCTTAACTCCAATTCTTTAGAGACCCATAGCATTCCAGGATTTGTAGTCATACAGTATGCCTGAATGAATATCAATGTTAAAAAAAAAAAACCTTTGTGTCAGGGAGGTACTTGGAGTCATTTTAATAACAGTTGTAAACAGCAACATTTGGGATAGCTCATCATTGGGAGGAGATTCCTCTTTGATCTAGATACTTGGCTAGACCTCCTCAATGACAGAGGTTAAAAAAAAAGTGTGTTCCAAGGGAGGGAATGAGGTGGTGTGTGTGTGTGTGTGTGTGTGTGTGTGTGTGTGTGTGTGTGTGTATGAAGACGGGCCAGCCAGAGTTAGGCATAACTGATGAACAACTTCAATTCTCCATTGTTGTCTATGCAATGCAAATAGAACATGGAGAGAAGTCCCAAGCATGTTGAGTGGATCCTCTGTGTGAGTTTATGAAAGGACATGGACAAGAATTGCCCAGGATTGGCAACCATGGGTGGACTGTGATTTGTAAATTTGGAAGGAATGCCTGAATAGATAAGATGACAATTGTAGAGTATTGTTCTATAGAATGTTTTGAAGAAGGAAGAAAACGGAAGCAGGGAGTCCAATTAGGGACTGACAAATGATTGAGACATAGGTGTGACTTAATACCTTGTTAGTTACTCAGTATTAAACTTTTGATTTTCAAACCTTTTATGCTTCCTTGAACTTGATTGTGCCACTGATTTTGACCTGATCTCCTGACTTGGGTTATTCAACTCTTTGACCAATAATTGTGGCTACTGACCTTGGCTTCTTCTCCATACATGTATAATGACTTTCAATTTCAAAATCTGTATCTCTGGCCATAACATAAAACCATTTTGCCTTTACTCTTGCCGCAGCATTTGTCCTTGGGTATCCCGAATAAATCTTCTCTCCCATTTTCCTATTTTTGAGAAAGCTCTGGTCAACTCCATTAGACTGATACAATCAGAATTCCAAACCAGCAGAATCAATGTGATTATCATACTTGGTGTTATTGCTGAATAACATTGGTATGTTGATTGGGCCAATGATACAAGAGGTATCCATGTACTACAATGACAGTTATGATAGCCAAAGCAGTCACTGTCAGTGCCTGATAATATTCAGCAAACTTAGCAGTGGGGAAGAGATGGGAAGCAGTTTCTAGTCTGTATGATACCTACTTGTTAAGTATTTATGTGGAATAATTTCAGCATGAGCACATTTTTCAAGTGCATAATATTATGGGAAATAATCTTGGGCCTTAAGTAAGTGAGGTCTATTAGAAGAACTTAATTTTAGCTTTAGTTTTAAAAATGATTATAGGATTGGCAATGAGAACCAGGGGCTAATAATCTGTGATATAGATGATTCCAGCAATGTAATGTCATGAGATGGGATTTGGAATCATATGACTTGAGTTCCAATCCCAGCTTTGTCACTTGATTGGCTCTGTGACCAGGGGTATATTGATGAACTTCTCTGATCCCTAGCATCTTCTCCCATAAAATGAGAACATTAATATTTTCTCTATCTACCTGCCACTATCTCCCTATTATAAGAATAACATGATTCATCTGTGAAATTGGATTTACTAGTCTTCACTGTCTTCTTGCAATTTTTCCATTTCTTTTTCATTATCTTATTTGTGATAGCATGAAACTGAAATGAAAATAGGTAGTCATTACACTTGAACAAATAAATATTCTAGGAATTGATTTGGTAATTTAAAATGACTTTTTGAATCCCAAATTAAATATATGTGCTTCAGAATTTTTATAAAAACTGGGAAATTTGGCTCTGTATCTTTCTTATGGTTGACTATTTGAAGGTGAATTAAATAATTAGCTAAAAAAGAAAGACAAAAAACAAACTATGCATAATATATTCTGAAATGTTGTCAGCATCTTTTGGAGAAAGCAAGTATTATTTTTCACACATTGCACAAATATGTTGCATTTAATCAATGGCACAATATGGACAATTTCCTTCTAATTATTTTGGAAATTACAATTATTTCTGATGTGAAATTTAAAATGTTGAACTATATAGCATGGGGTCAAACATTCCCAATTGATATGCATCTAGTTTCTTTCTTTCATTGTATATCTACAGAAAGAGATTCATTCCATTAAATGTTTTCTTATTATAGTTATTTAAAAATAGTTATGATAAACACTTCTAGTTATGTTAATTAGAGGCTTCCTTTTTAAGTTATACCAGGATGTTTTCATAACCAAAATTCTATGACAGTAGCTTCCTTTCGAAGGTTGTAATCGGAAAGTAAAGACTGAATATTTTTATAATTTATTTTGAATCAGTATGATATTTAATATGTAACACTGAATACTGAGCCTACTTGGGTGATAGTTTTGTCAAAGAAGATTCATTTCTCATTTTTTCTGTATTACTTTTATATTTTGTGGGGGTGTAAGACCAATAACACCAGCATAAAGGAGGGCTGCTAGCACAGATTCTTTGATCTGCTTTTCTAAGGAAAGCAACTTTAAGGGGTTGACAATCTCACTTTAATTAAACACACACACACACACACACACACACACACACAATTCACTTAGTTCAGGGGGAAAAGTCAGCACCCTGAACTTCCAAGAAAACACAAGAAGAAATTACAAGCAGAAATTATATGAACAGAGTGAATAAACACCAATCAACAGACAGACTTCTATCTGTCTGACCATGGCAATACATTCACAGTTACCAGAGACAGAAGCACCAACATCTATGTTTCCTTTTAAAAAATTTTTTTTTTGCAGGGGGAGGGCAGGGCAATTGGGGTTAAGTGACTTGCCCAAGGTAACATCTGGGTTTTCAAAGCTGAAGGGTTCCTTAATGGCCACCCAGAGTCTCCATGCCAACACTCTTCCAAAGAGTGTGCCCCCAAAATAAAATGCTAACTTCAGAGCATATATATATATGTATATATATATACACGTATATATATACATATATAAGTATATGTGTATATATATATACACACACACCTTATTTAGGGCCCTGGGGCTTAGTTCCTACTTAGCAAAAGGGTGTAGACCTAAGGCTTAGGGTGTGGAACAGATCTTTAATCACTAGCACCTCCTCCTCCTCCTCCTCCTCATCATCATCATCACCATCTCTCTGTCTTTCTGTCTCTCTCTCATTTCCAATCAATGACTCTTGATTCAAACAAAGGAAAGACTCAAAAGCATGTGATTGCCTGAAGTGCTGAGAAGTACTCCAAAAGACAACACAAAGTCCTACCCTGCTGGTCATTACACACAGGTCTGCCTTACATTTTCTCTAGTTAACTATATTACCTTTTACTCTTATCTTCTTCAAGTGTCATCTAGACTTCAAAACTTCCAAAGATGGAATTCTGCCTCAAAGAGTATAATATCATAATGTCCAGAGTTTAGTATGACATCTATTGTTCATTGTGCCTAAAAGGAAAGGTGAGTGCTTAAATGCTTTAAAAAATATTCTTATTTCCTAATACATAGGAAGAAAAATTAAAAAAAAAACAAGAAAGAGAAAATACTTTATGGATTAGAAAAACAAAGGAAATAATGAATGGCAGCTTTATTTGCATATTGGTGAACAACTAAAACAGTAGCTTAATGACCTTGGCATTTTGAAGGTTTGCCTCTGTTCCAACAGACTACTTTCTCCATTTCTTAGCTGTGTGCCAATTCAGAGTTATTTATCTTTTAACATTTTTACTATTTTTATCCTTACATTTACAAACAAGCATTAACATTTCCATATTCAAAGAATAGAAAAAGATGATTTTATATTAAATTATGGGTACATAATCCTATACATCTTATAATAAGTATATGTGGAATTTAGCATATTAGTTCCAAACCTGTTTTGTTTCTCTGTGTTGCCCTCTGAACCTCTTTTTGCTCACTTAAATTAAACCTCTCTTCTGCTTATTACATTCTTTATATTTCCTATCACAGTGCCTGTTATGTAGTTGGTGCTTAATTTTATTTAAATGATTCGTCAACACCTTTATCTTTCTTTTTTTGTTTTATTTCAAGGGACATTACTCTCACTAACCCCACTCCCACCTCCCTCTTTATCATTTAAGGCTTCCCAAATATCTCTGAACTCACTCCATTTGTCATTTTCTACTGGGCATAATATTTCATTACATTCATATGCTAAAATTGGTTCAGTCATTCCCCTAATTGATGCGCACACCCTTAGTTTCTAGTTGTTCATTGCTGTGGAAACTTCTGCTATAGATATTTTGTACGTAGGGCTCCTTCCCCTTGTTCTGCTGAACTGCTTTCTAGTTTTCCTGGAAATTTTGGTCAAAAACTGAATCCTTATTCCAGTCATGAGGATCTTCTGTTTTATCAAATACTATGCAACAATATTCATTTGCTTCCAGATCTTGTGGTCTTAATCTGTCATATTAATTAGGTTTTCTGTTTTTTAACCAATAACATATCATTTTGTTGATTACTTCTGTATAGTATAGTTTGATATCTGGTATTGCTAATGCCCCTTCCTTCCCACTTTTTTTTTGATATTTTCTTTAAGTTGTTTGACATTTTCTTCCTCCAGATGGATTTCATTATTATTTTTCTAGCTCAATAAAATAATACTTCAGTAGGTTGATTGATATGGCACTAAATAAGTAAATTAATTTAGTTGGCATTGCCATTTGTATTATGATGGCACAACATAACAATGAACACTTCTATCTTTCTAAGTCTACATTTCTATAAAAAGCATTTATATTTGTATTTTCATAGACTATCCCAAATTTTATAAATTTATACTACTTTAAATATATTTGTTCTATCTCTTCCTTTTTTTTGGTAATACACACGATGACTCTGGGCTTATTTTATATTCTTTTACTAATGTCATTAATTTTAAAATTAATTTTAATCAGTTCTTGAGGGTCTTCTAAGTAGATAATCATATCATGTGCAAAAATGGTAGTTGAGTCCTCTTTGCTTATGCTTATTCCCTTAATTTTCTTTTCTTATTACTTAGCTATCATTTCTAGAACTATAACAAGCAAGAGCAGTGATAATGGATATCCTTGTTTTAGTGAGAATCTTATTAGAAACAAATACTATTTAATATACTTAGGAAAGGTCCATTTGTACCAACATTTAAAAATATTTTAATAAAAATGGGTGGTGTATTTTGTCAAAGGATTTTTCAATATCTATTGATATAGTCTTGTGAGTTTTATTGTTTTTGTAATTAATATTGTCTATTATGTTGATCATTTTCCTAATAATGCCTTCTATTCATGTCAGGACTCCAATCTGATGATAGTGTGTAATTTTTCTAATATATTGCAAAAGCCTCTTTGCTAATATTTTGTTCAATATTTTATGTCAGTGTTCAGTAGGGCTATTGGTGTGTAATTTTTTCTATATTTCTTTCTCTTGCTGGTTTAAGTATTAAGACCATATTTGTATCACAGAAGGAATTTGGTAGAGTTCCTTCTTTTTCTATTTTTACAAATAGTTATGAATTCTTAAAATGTATTTCTCTTTGAGTATTTCATAGAATTCATTTTGTAGATCTATCTTCCGTTTTCAAAATTTTGGACTTCATTTGTGGTTTATTCACTTTCTCTTTCTGAGACTGGGTTATTTAAATTCTCTATTTCTTTGGTTAATCTGAGTATTTTATTTTTTAAAAATATATTCAACTAATTTCTTATCAATTTTTTGACTTATGTTTGGGCAAATCAGTTTCTAACAATTTTTCTTAGCTCTTCATTTGTTTTAATTTTCCTTTCCGATATTGGTAATTTGGTCCTCATATGTGTTATTTTTAAAAAAAATTATTCTGAATTTAATAAATAGCAAGCAAGAACATTTCTGTACATAAAGAAGAAAAGAAAAAGATTATATGTGAAACCATAGATCTCTATTATTTAAAAGTTGCTTTAAAAATATCATAAATCCAACATGTTAACTTTAGACCTGTCCTGATTATTTATGTATTTATATATGTGTTATTTATGTATTATATTTATTTTCCCTTAACTTCCTTTTGTTCTCTTCTGTGCACTTAAAAATGTTTCATTGACTTTCTTATCTTTTTTTCCCAACACTTTAACTGGTTTATCACCACTCTCCAAAAGTCTCTCCAAATTAAAAAAAGAAACAAACACACAATCCTTTTAACAAATACATTTAATCAGACTGACCCGATACCATTTGCTGCCCCCTTTCCTCATACACACATTGGATATGTCCAAAAATGTATGTTTCATTCCTCACCATGGGCCTATCATACCTGTGTCAGGATGAGAGTAGAATGCCTCATCACAATTCATCTGAAGTCATTTCATTTATTAGAATTTTTAAGTCTTTCAAATGTATTTTTCTTTATCAGATCATTTTATGTCTGTATATGAACACACACATACACACACATATAAAATTTCTCCTGGTTCTGTTGACTTCACTCTGCTTAAGTGCATATATATCTTTCCAAGTTTTCTCTGAGATCATTCATTTTGTTAATTTTTAGAGAGAAAAATATGCCATTTTATTGGTGTACGACAATTTGTTCTTCCTTTCACAGTTGAAGGGTACCTTCTTTGTTTCCAATTCTTTACTAAGACAAAGAAATTTGTTAAGAATGTTATTGTATTTATGATCTTATCTCTCTTTATATGATATTTTTGGGATATATGCCTTTTAGTGGTACCACAGGGTAAAGTGTTGTGCATAGTTTAAGAACTTTTGGGGCAAAGTTCCAAATTGTTTTCTGGAAAGACACAACCAATTCACAGCTCCTACTTTTTATCTCCTAAAGAATGTCTGCTTTGTTAATGTACAATTTATTTTATGTTTAGCAAAATACTAGTTCCTTAATTTTGCTAATTTATTAATCTTCATTAGATATGTAAATATTTAATACCATATTATATATCATTCATGAATTTACTTATTAATATACATGATCAGTTCAAAGCTTTTTTCCAACTTCAAATTGATTAACCTCTTAAAATTTTTAATGACTTCTATTTTCATGTTTAGTTGAAGGTTTTTGATTTATTTATTTTTTTTAGTTTTCTTTTTTCAGTTGCATTCCCAACATATTGGTGTTTCTTCTGTTGATAAAAGTGTTTAACAACATAAAATTTCCCCCAAGGACTGCTTTTTTATTGGTCCCAAAAGTTTTATGTTGTCTAATGTTGTAATTTTACTTGGTTAAAATTATCTATTGTGTATATGATTTGTTCCTTGATCTCTCAATTCTTTATCATTGAGTTTTATAGTATTCATTTAAATTGACATCTTTCCTTCAAGAACATTTCATTGATTTTAATTTTTATTTCATTGTGATCAGTAAATAATATATTTAGTATTCTCTTTTTCTGCACTTATGAAATATTAACATTGTATCATGTGGTAAATTCTTTTAAAGATCCCATAAAAACTAAGAAATGTGTTTATTTCTTCCTATTTCCCTTCAGTAATTGCCAGTGACCTATATTTGTTTTTTAGTTAGAATCATGTAGGTCTGAATGGGCACATTGGGGACCCTTTTATAGTTTATTTATTTAATACCATTATGGTTTACATAATAAACTATATTATTTATGTAGTTAGTATAGTTGTATAATTGAATAATTATTATAATTTATTATAGTTAATTTCTCTTTGTAATTTGATTAAATGTAATCTCCAGTACTTAGATAAAGTGTCATTTGGTATATGTATGTGTCTTCTGTTTAGATCTTTTAACCAAACTTACCTTTTTTTTTACTTTTCTGTCATCATCACCATCATCATCATAGCTAGTGTTTATGTAAAAGTTTAAGGTTACATAGTCCTTTACATGTACTATGTCATTGATCCACACAGCAACCCTCTGAGTCAGATACTATTACTATCCCCATTTTACAAGTAAAGAAACAGAGGTTTAGAGAAGTTAAGGACATGCCCGAGGTCACAGAGCTAGTGTTGCAGACCAAATTTGAACTCAGGTCTTACTGACTCCAAGTCTCTATCCCTTCTGTCACCGATCACGTTTGCTATTTCTCCTTTTTCAGTTTATTCAAAGCATAACTAATCTTGCTCCAGCTTTTTATTTTAATTTTCTACAAATCCTGATTCCATAAGTATATTTCTTTTAAACAGCACAAACCATTTCTAATTCATTCTGCTATCTTCTTCCATTTTATATGTAAGTTCATTCCATTTGTATTCATAGTTATGATTATTAATTGTATTTTTCCCTCTTTATATCCTCTTATACTTTTCCCATTAATTGCCCTTTTTCACCTGAGGAAGAAAAAGGAATGTGATCAAAGCTAGTGATTTGTTATTGAATTAATCTGCTTCTATTCAAATGCCTTTCCTTTGTTCTCTTCACCCAGATCATGACCATTGATTCTTATATTTTCTTTCTTCCTTTTAATTCCTCTTTTCTGTTCCTTCCTCTGAAGTTTAAGCCTATTTTACTTTTTACAATTGTCTTCATGATTTCAGAGACCTTCTCATTTAAACCTTCTCTTCTCTTTAATTGCCTTTGTCTGTTTCCCCAGTTGAGTTTAATGTATTATAACACTCTTGTATGGGGTGGTCACGCCATGTTTAATCTTGACCTTGATTCTTTGGACTCCTGCAACAGGCTTCCCCTTTCCTGATGGGTGTGGGTAGAGGGCTGGCAGGCATCAATGTCTCTGATCTGAGATCTGAAGTTAGATTTCCAGGGTCTTTGAACTGCTGAAGGTTTCTATATTGCACCTTCTCCTGCACCCCCCACTCCCATTAACACATATCCCAGGCTTCCCCAGTCAAGTGTCTTCTATGAGATTTCATCCCCTTTGGTGTCTACCTATTCACCTGAGTTCATGCTGGCTTTCTTAACAGGTACTTTCTTCAGGGCTCTAGGTTTCTGATTTATCTTTTTGAGTAGTCCTGGGTTGGATAACAGAGCTTACAAGATACGATGCCCTTTGTAGATCATTACTGGAGGATATGTGAGAGAGGTGACTTCTCAGTGATGTTTCATGTCATCTTAACTAGAAGCCTTAATAACTTATCTTTTAAAGTATGCCATTGTGAGATATACATATAATTCAGCAGCACTTATATTTTAAATAGATTGAAATAGGTTAAACATGACAGTAAAATGGTTCCAGCCTCTGCATACCAATACTTAATTTTTTTTTCAGACTGACATTAGTCTTTGAGAAATGAGCCTTCTTAAAATAGGGACAGTACAAATCACTGCATTGCTTGCTAGGTCATGGAACTGGACTTACACAATTGTATTTGAAATACTACATTTTCTTTGTTCCCAATTATTAGCGGTCTCACAAAGACACTATTTTTACATAGAACAAGTTTATTTTGGTAAAGTTGTAAGGTAATCTGCTTTAACCCAAGGCTAGGGAATAATTTATTTAAACAAAAAAATTTAACTAGCTGGAAGGGAGTTATAACTCCTTTTAATTATAACTCAGTCCTAACTGTACCTCATGCAGTCCTTTACTAATTTGAACATGATACATTCTTGCTTTACAACCATGAGAATACAATCAATAAATCAAATGTGGATTCTTTAGCGTGAAAAAGAGTTCATGGACAGTCTTAGTAAAGTGAAAGCAAGAGGAAAATGACTTACAACATCTTATTGTAACCCCTTTGACATGTATTCCACCTTTATTAATAATATCTTGGTGACAGCACAGTTTTATAAGATGAGCATCAGGGAAACTATGTATTTTTCCCGAGGATATATAAAACACAAACTTATTGTATGTAAATTTTAGGCTAAAAGTACAAACAATTGACAAATAAATATTCCATGTTCAACAAAATGAGTGATTCAAAAGACTTTTTTTGTGCAAAAAATCTAAATAAGTAAAGGGTTTTGGACATTTAAATATATTTTATGAAATTATAAACTTACTTTTCTTACCCACACAATTTATAATTTTTTTTCATAACTGCTTAATTTACTATAACTGGATTCAAGTGAATTGTAACAATTCCATTACAAATTAGATCATATTTAATTGGTCAGTGCCAAGATGGTCATGATGATGACAATGATGCTGACCCTCATTTCCTCCTCTTTCTCTTCAGTAATTTAAGAACCCCATCAAGTGGATGAACTTACATGAAATTGCCTTACCAAGTATAAAATACATACAAACTATAAACTCAGGATGATTTTAATTTAATGGAGAAATTACACAAATATGAGTGCTTCATCATTTTCAAATTCCATTTTGTATGTCAGAGTGGGAACATACAGAATTCATTTGTTTATTCCTTCAATAAACATTATTAAATACCTACTATATGCAAAGCACTGTGAGCTAGGAGTTAGGGACATTAAAAAAAATGAAAGTTTCTGCCCTTAAGGCACTTACATTCTGTGAGGGGAGGGACATTACTTATTCCTATGAAAGTAATGCCTGTGAATAAAAGTAATGCCTGCGAAAGTAAACAAGATATATACAAGGTAAATGCAAAGTGATTTTTTTATAGGGGGAGGGTGAACACTAGCATCAATGGGGATCCACCAAGGTATCATGTAGGAAATAGCTGAATCTTGAAGGAAACCAAAGCATTTTAAAAGACAGGAGTAAGGATGGACTCCATTCTAGATCTTGCAGACAAAGTACCGGTATGCAAAGTTATAGGAATGAGAGATGGAGTGTCACATGTGAAGAAGTAGGCCAGTTTGGCTAGAATGAAGAGGTTATGCAAAGAAGTCATGTGCATTAAACCTGGAAAGGAAACCTATAAACAGATGGTAGAAGGCTTTAGATCCCGGGACAAAGAATGTTTATTTTATCCTAGAAGCAGAAGGAAGCCACAACCATTTCCTGTTAAGGTCATAGGATCATAGATCTAGAATTAGAAGGGAACTCAAAGACCATCTAGTTGAACTCCCTTATTTGACAAATGAGGAAACTGAGGGCCACTGAAGTTAATTGCTTTGCAATATATATGTAATAAGCATGAAATCAAGGATTTGAAGAAATCTTCCAATTCAAGGGTCAATGAACTATAACTAACATGACAGAATTGTGTTTTAGGAATATATTTTTGGCATCTATGTTGAGAAAGGAAAGAATTGAAATAGGAAAACCAAATGGGAAACCATTGTAATAGTCTAGGTGAAGGATGATGAGGGCATGGACTATGGAGGTTACCTTGTGAATGGAGATGATAGATATTGAGAGAAGTAGAGATCGAAGTAATAAAATTTGGTTAATTTATTAGATCTGGAGTGTGAAGGAGAAGATAGAGATGAGGATTACTTTGAGGTTGTGAATCTGGATGACTGGCTCTATATCTAATGCAGTAATGGGAGTATTTGAAATGCCTTATACAGTAGGACCAAAGGGAATTTAATGCCTCTGTTTCTTTTTAGAAGTGACAGATTCCTGAAACAATTGAGATTGAAAGTGAATGGTGTAATTTAAGAGTGTAGCAGTCTGGTAGGTATGTCTATTTTAAACATAGAAAAAAATGGGAAAAGACTCCATTTTAACCAAAAGCTGATTGAGAAGGGTAGGTTGGTTAATTATGAAGCAAATTTCATTTAAAAAGTCCCTGGCAGATTGGGGGTGGGAGATCAATATTGGCAACATTTTGGACCAAGGCAGTGAGAAATTAATGGCTGCAAAATTAGCGAAGAGGCAAAATTGTTGAATAAGAATTTTACCCTAACCAGGTATTTAACTATGGGGTGAGCATGGAAATTAGCAACTTATCTCAGGAGCAGGCCTAAGATATGTTGAGAAGAAAAAGTATCAGTATGTGATAAAACGTTATATAGGGAAAGCTAAGAACAATGAGGAGTTAAAGATACCCTACTCTGTCAAATGAGGCCCAACCACTTCCTCACATTTTTAGTTGCTTGAATAAGTATGAACCAATGACTTGATAAAATAACAAAAAAACAGTTTCTTAATCATCATGGAAAGAAATGATTGCATTTTTCCCGAGAATGGAATCATAGACCTAATAATTTGAGAGTTCTGAAATAATGTTCTTTCTTCTTCTCCCTTTAGATGGTAAAATCATATTAAAGCCTTCCCAGATAGATGAGGTGCTGTCCTATTTTAATAATATCTGGAGAATGCAACCTCCCTCAATAACTCGCTTGAACGCTTAACTGTATTTGCTGTCAAGAAATTCTTGTTTGTATCTTAACTAACCCTCCTGTGAGCTCATAGGTTTAAAACTGAAAGGGACATTGCTACAACTTAATTGATTATCTTCTTGGTCTGTACTCAGCTGAACTGAACAGCTTATAACTATCCCCAGTGAGAGGAAGGATGAGAATGGGAAGGGAGAGTGCTAGACCTGGCATCAGGGAACCCAGGTCAAATCCAGGCTCTGACATTAGCAGTGTGTGACTTTGAACAAGTCTCTGAATTCCTCTGTATCTTAAGTTTCCTCTGAATAAAAGGAACATAAGAATACTTATATTGCCTATTTGACAGGTTTGTTGTTGTTGTTTAGTCATGTCTGACTACTCGTGTCCCTGTTTGTGGTTTTCTTGGCAAAGATACTGAAGTGGTTTGCCATTTTCTTCTCCAGCTCACTTTACAGATGAAGAAACTGAGGAAAACAGGGTTTAGTGATTTGCCCAGGGTTTGAGGCTAGATTTGAACTCAGGTCTTTCTGACTCCATGCCTGGAGGTCTATCCACTCTACCACTTAGCTGTCTTGGCAGGCTTATTGGGAAGGAAATAATTTATCAAAATTAAAAGTGCTATGTAAATGTACTTTTTTTTTCTATAACCTGTTTATTGAAGAGCATTTTTCATCATTTTTTCTAGGCTAGAGAATATATTTTTAAACCTTTTCTCATATGCATCATCTTCCAACTTTTTGCCACCCATGATTCTGCTGAGGATTATCTTAAAGTTCTTGCTGGGATCAGCTCACAATATTTTTGGTATAAACCTGGGTATTTCTCTAATATGGAGAAATTTCACTCTGGGAGATTCTTCTCTCTAGCTTTGAATGGAACCTCTTGTCTTGCCAGGCTCTTGTGAGAGAGGGGTGCTTGGGCAGGAGTTAGGAAGGGGAGAAAAGTTGAAGAAATATTCTTTTGAGTCAGGATTTTTTATTTTTTATCAGTTATTTTTTGTTTATTCAGTACTAGGGTTAGTATGACCCTTGAGGAATTGACTTGAGTCAGGATTTTTTAAAATTAATTTTTTTCAACTAACATATTCATTTTTCTCTCTCCCCTACTCTTCCCTCAGCCAAAAAGAGAAAAAAAGACACCTTTGAACAAATATTCAAAGTCAAGCAAAACTAATCCTCATCATCCGCCATATCCCAAAACGTGTGTTTCTTTCTGTTTATTAAGTCCACTACAGGTAGTGTGCTTCATCCATCCTCTGGAATCATGATTGGAGTCAGGAATTTTTTAACTGACTGAGACTATAGTAATATAAGCAGTTGGAATTCAAAGGAAATTTCCCTTTCAGTTTGGCAAGCTGAGGACAATGGGGATGGTGATGATAGGTCAAGGCATTACATGAATGGGATGTAGAGGTGGTTCTGATGGAAACTGCCTTCATTTTTTTCTGTTCAGATGGGTCATTTCTGGAGCTGAGGCAAAAGACAGATCTAATGGTGTGAACTCCCTTTCCTGTCCCCTTAACCCTTAAGAAAACTCATGTTGAAGATGATGTTCTACTTTTCTTCTTTCCCCTTATAATTTCTCCCACTTGGATAGCATATTTAAAAAGCAATCCTAAGCTTATATTTATTCTCTAAGGCTATTTACTTTCTGTTTCTTTAATGCAAATCCCTGGTCTTTAAAGTAAGCAATAATAACCACTCCAGTCTATTTTTTTGGAGAGGAAAACAGAGAAATGGTGGGAGCAACAGTGGGTAGCAAAGTATGAAAAAGAGACAAAGGGGCAGAGGTTTGGACCTTCTGCCTAAGTCACCAAAATTCTATCATGGCTGGGTATTCCTGTGCTAAATGAAAGAAAAGATTATGTACTGCAATATTTTGTTTCCAAAAGCAGAACTAAAGCTCTGGGGTTTCCTCTTGACACAATTCTGAATTTTGACTATAAATCAATTTAAGTGGTGGAAAGGAAGCTTGGTGAGTCAAGGAGTGGCTTTCCTCAAAGCTAAGTTTCTTCTTCTATTTTTCTCTGACAGCTTGGTCTGTTCTTGAAGGAGGTGAGTAAGAGAGGCATTGACTAAGGGAAAGTCTTGTTCCTAGGCTGGAAAATTTTGCAAAGAGTGGCTCCATTCTCTTGTAGCGGGGAACCTGCTAAGGAGTAATAGAGAGTTTTCCTATTACACCAACCACCTTTAATCTGACATACCCTACTACACCAGCAAGGATTTGGGGTGCACTCAGTAGAATGGGAAATCACCCTAAAGAGTGAATGGAAAACTTTGTAATGGAATCTATCTTTAATGACCTATGTTCAAGCAAAAGCAAGATAAGCTTAGAGCAGTAGTTCTCAAAGTGGTCTATGGAACCCTGGAGGGGGGGGTCCGTTAGTTTCAGGAGGTCTGGGAGGTAAAAACTATATTCATAATAAAATTGAGATATTATTTGTTTCTTAAAATGCTCTTCCAATTTCCAGCTACATACCTGTGTAAGGCCTGAATTACTTCTTATACTTCAATGAAAATAACATTTCTTCTTCTATTAAGCTAGACAGTAAAGATATTTGCAAAAATATGTAAAGCAATGCCACTCTTCTCACTAATTTTTTTGTCCTAGAAAGTATTTTTTTAAAATTTAAAATGTATTAACATGTAACGAGTTTATTATTAGTTTAAAATAACTTAATAAATAACTATTAAAAATTTATCAGTTTTAATTTTTCATGTGGCATAGTAAATATCATTAAATATAACAGTTATAAACAAAAAGTTTTTACATCCTCAATAATTTTTAACAGAGTAAAAGGTTGGGGGCAGAGCTAAGATGGTGGAGTAGAAGCAGGGACCTGATTGGGCTCTCCCACTAAACTCTTCAAAATACCTGTAAAAATGACTCTAAACAAATTCTAGAGTAGCAGAAGCCACAAAATAACAGAGTGAAGCAGATTTCCAGCCCAAGACAATCTGGAAGGTCGATAGGAAGGGTCTATTGCACTTTGGATCAAAGTGTAGCCCAGCCTGGGCTGTGCCAGCACAGATAGGACTGGAGCAGGCCTCAGGGCATTAAATCACTGGCAGCTGTGGTGGTTTCCAGACTTCTCAACCCACAAATGCAAAAGATAGCTTTAAAGGTCAGCCACAGCCACAGAGTGGTGGCAGCTACTGCCTCAGTGGCAGGTGCTTCTGGAGCTCTTGGCCTATAGACAGTGGGAAAACCACCGGTGTGGCAGAGCTCATGGCAGCTGTGGAGAGGGAACCCTTCTTACACTTCCAAAGTAGAAAATAGTGCTTGTGGTTGCTCACAGAGCAGAGCACAGGCCAGGAGAGGAGTAAACACCTCTCTTTTGATCATACCACTTTGGAGGAACTGAGAATTTACAGGTACTTAGAGGTATCTCTGAAAACAACTGCACAACATCCCTGAAACTTGGGGCAGTACACCCTCGACTTAACAAAGAGCTCAAAAGTCAAGTAATTGGCTGGGAAAATGAACAAACAGGGGGAAAAGAATAAGACAGAAGGTTACTTTCTTGGTGAAAAGATGTTTTCTTACGTACCGATGAGGAAGATCAAATCATGCAGCCAGAGGACAACAACAAGGTCAAGTCTCCTATATCCAAAGACTCCAAGAAAAACATGAAATGGTCTCAGGCCATTGAAGAGCTCAAGAAAGATTTGGAAAATCAAATAAGAGAAGTGGAGGAAAAATTGGGAAGAGAAATGAGAGTGATACAAGAAGATCATGAAAAACAAGTCAACAGCTTGCTCAGGGAGACCCAAAAAATACTGAAGAAAATAACACCTTTAAAAATAGAGTAACCCAAATGGCAAAAGAGGTTGAAAAAGCCAATGAAGAGAAGAATGCCTTATAAAGCAGAATTGGCCAAATGGAAAAGGAGGTCCAAAAGCTCACTGAAGAAAATAATTCCTTAAAAATTAGATCAGTAAATGGAATCTAATGACTTTATGAGAAATCAAGAAATTATAAAATAAAATGAAGAGAATGAAAAAAAAATTGAAGCCAATGTGAAATATCTTATTGGAAAAACAACTGACCTGGAAAATAGATCCAGAAGAGATAATTGAAAAATTATTGGACTACCTGAAAACTATGATTAAAAAAAAGCCTAGACATCATCTTTCAAGAAATTATCAAGGAGAACTGCCCTGATATTATAGAGCCAGAGGGTAAAATAGAAACGGAAAGAATTCACTGATTACCTCCTGCAAGAGATCCCAAAAGGAAAACTCCTAGGAATATTGTGGCCAAATTCCAGAGTTCCCACGTCAAGGAGAAAATATTACAAGGGGCCAGAAAGAAACAACTCAAGTATTGTGGAAACACAATCAGTATAACTCAAGATTTAACAACTTCTACACTAAGAGGTCAAAGGGCGTGGAACATGATATTCCAGAGGTCAAAGGAGATAGGATCAAAACCAAGAATCCCCTACCCAGCAAAACTGAGTATAATATTTCAGGGGAAAAATGGAATTTCAATGAAATAGAGGACTTCCAAGCATTCTTGTTGAAAAGACCAGAGCTGAATAGAAAATTTGACTTTTAAATACAAGAATCAAGAGAAACATGCAAAGGTAAACAGGAAAGAGAAGCCATAAAGGACTTACTAAAGTTGAACTGTTTATATTCCTACATGGAAAAATGATATTTGTTACTCAAGAGACCTTTCTCAGTTTTAGGGTAGTTAGAGTGAATACACACACACGTACACACACACACACATATGTATGCATGTGTACATGCGTATGTGTATGTATGTATATGTGTATATGTGTGTGTATGTGTATGTGTAGACAGGGCACAGAGTGAGCTTAATATGAAGGGATAATGCCTAAAAGATAAAATTGAATGGTGAGAGGATTGTACTGGGAAAAAAGAGAAAAAGAGAGGTAGAGTGTAGTAAATCATCTCACATAAAAGAGGCAAGAAAGAGCTTTTACAATGGAAGGGAAGAGGGGGGAGGTGAGAGGGAATAAGTGAACCTTACTCTCATTGGACTTGGCTTAAGGAGGCAATAATATACACACTCAATTAAGTATGGAAATATATCTTACCCTACAGGAAAGCAGGGGGGAAGGGAATAAGATAGGGGAGATAATAGAAGGGATGGCAGATTGGAGGAAGGGGCAATCAGAAGCAAACACTTTTGTGGAGGAACAGGTCAAAGAAGAGAATAGAATAAATGAAGGAAGGACAGGATAGAGGGTAATATAGTCTTTTACAACATAACTCTTATGGAAGTGTTTTGCATGACTTCACATGTATAACCTATATTGAATTGCCTGCTTTCTCAATGAAGGTGGATGATGAGGGAGGAAGGGAGAGAATGTGGAACTCGAGGTTTTAAAAATGAACGTTAAACATTGTTTTTACATGTAACTAGGAAATAAGATATACAGGCAATGGGACATAGAAATCTATCTTGCCCTACAGGAAAATAGAACGGCAGGGGATAAGAGAAAGGGACGGGGGTAACAGAAGGGAGTGCAGATTGGAGGAAGGGGTAATCAAAATGCATGCTGTCATGGGAAGAGATGGGGAGAAAATTTGGAATTCAGAATCTTGTGGAAGTGAATGTTGAAAACTGAAAATAAATAAATTTAAATTAAACAAGAGCAAAAGGTCAAAAAGTTTGAGAACAACTTCTTTGGATTTACAAGGTAACCTACGATAGATTTAGAACTTTTCTGAAAGCAATGTAATGGCTATTTTTGTTGCAACTTCTTGCTAATAATGGGCAGGAACTTTAGGAGCAAGACTCATTGCCTCTGATATTTAAAAATTAATTCATTTGATAAATAATTCTTAGCTTTTTTCTTGAAGCTATCTCTTTAAGTGAGGTGTAGGATGGGGAGAAGAATTTAGTAATTCAGTTGAATATTCCAAATTGGAGTCTATCAGAAGAAAGTTGTGGGTGTGAAAATTATGAAGTAGGCCAATATTAAGTGATTTAACTATGGGTCATCCAGCCTATTTTGCAAATAAATTCCTTGGTAAAACCATTTTCTTTCTTAGTTGGGTCTTTTCTTGTGAAGGAGTAGTCAAAGGAAGCAAATTTAACCTTTCTTTTGTTTTATATGAGATAGGCAGTTTCCTGTTTTTGAAAAGCTGGAAGGTGACAGGTATTGCTTTTTCCTTTCCCTTCCCTTTTAGGATTTTATTGGATGATCTGAAGGCATCTCTATTGTTCTAAACTGGCAGCTGGCCATAATACTGGACATGAAACACAGAGCCTTGATTAAGTACAGGAAATCATTTGTAAGTAATAGATATGTAATATAAACAAGCATCAGTCATGGGCCCTCACTACTTTAGGATTAATTTCTTTAAAAAAGTAAGGTCCAAAAAAAAAATCTCAGAAACAGGTCTTTTTTTTGTTAAGCAAACTCATCAGAAGACTATTTCAAATAGGCATACTTTCCTAATGAGATTCTCCTTAATATCAGTTGTGGGAAAATGATGACCCTGAAAAGGTAGCAACAACATTTAAATGTGCTCATTTTCACTTATGACTATATCACTCTACTGTTTCAGAATGATGTAGGTCAAGTATAGTAAAGATCAGGATTAGTGATGTTGTTTGCAAGTAGTATTAGTCAAAGATTTTAATAAGACTCTGGGGGTATAAATGAAAGTTAAGAAGAAAAACCTTCCAATTAAAATTTTCTTAAAGGCCAGGGTCTTAAAATTAGATTGCTTTTGTCACTTCTGGGTGCAAGGTAGGTTCAACAATGAACATTTCTGAGCAGAGAACAGTGCAGATAAAGGTAAATTCTCAACTTATAAACATAAAGCACTAGTTTAGCTGAAACACATTTATTCTATTTTTAATCTTTTCTGTATTTTAGTAAAAACAAATTCATCTAAGTACCTCTAAGCTAACCTATGGTACCGAACCAATATATAATATGGAGTATTTTGGCTTCCTTCAACTAAAGCCCCTCTTCTACAGGAAACCTTTCCCACCTATTTTTTAATTCTGTTACCTTCTTTCTTTTAATTATTTCCTGTCTATTCTTTATATGGCTTGCTGTATATATTTGTTTGCCTGTTCTTTCTCCCAATAGATTTTAAACTCCTTGAGGGCAGGTACTGTTCACTTTTTAATCACTTTTTAACATCCCCAATGTTTAGCACAGTGCCTGGCACATAGTAGGTGCCAGATGCATGCTCACCAACTAACTCACTTTTGAATAATCTTAGAGGTATAGATGTTTTGTTCTTTGTAAAGCACCAAAAGATTTCTATATTAGAATTTAAACATCTAGTGAAAAGTGACATAACTTTTTAAAAGCTGGTATTTCAAAAATCTGTGTATCCATGATATATGCACTACAATGCAAACGGGGAAGGGTGAGGGGTCAAAAATGAGATAAGCCGGATACCAGTTTTGAGGAATAGAAGGAAAAAAAATTAAAAGCCAAAAAACGCCAAAAGAGAAAACCTGGGCATAAAGCCAGGTGCCATGCAAATAATCCAACAAGTAGACTCATATAGTAAGGAGGACAAATGAGCATGTGTGACAGATAAGGCCAAAACACTATGAATAGATGGTAGGTTTTAAAGGAAAGAACCAAAAACCCCAAAGAAAAAGATAACTATATCATAAATTCTGTACCTTCCCCAGGGATAAATAGCAACAAGAAACTCTGAAATAGTTCAAAGGAAAAATTATTTTTTTCATGCCCCGATCTGTCATGTAATTGATATAGTGTGCTCCCAGTTATGGAAATTCCCTCTATCAATATGGAATAACTCATTTTTAACAAAGTAGAGGTTTTTTACTCACTACTCCAAAAGGAACCACAGATAAGCAGAATCTTTGATTTGCAAACACCCAGAGTCAGGATGCAAGAATCACAAAATGTCAAAGTTAAAAGTTTCTCAGTGGTGATCTAGTTCAACCCATATCCCTGAACGAATACCTACAACATACCCAACAAATTGTCATTCTAAACCTAAATTTGCCTATTTGTAACTTCTACTCATTATTCCATGTGCTGTCCTTTTTTGATCAAACAGAAGAATTTAAACCCTCTTCTACATGGCAACCCTTTAAATACCTTAAGATGAGTATTACATTTCTGTAGAAGACGGTAATAATTTTATAGCATTAACAGTTAAAAAATAGGTTGGATAGTCATTTCATTGTCTTCTTATCATATTTTCTTCCTTCTAACTTTGGAGTTGTTTGCTTTTTACTCTAACTAGTCGATGATCTGACCAGCACAAATAGCTGATTTTAAAGTCATTCCTACATCAATAACAAGCCATTTACTCTAAGATATTGACAATTTCATTTTTTGTGTGAATTGTTATTCAGTGACCACATGACTGATGTCTTCTAACAAACTTCTTGTAGTGAGTAGTCATGATAATTGGGCATGATCCTCATGAATACTCTATAGACTGTTAGCCTTTCTGATTTATTAAATATTACTTTTTCCATGACTTTATGTACCATCCTCCCATTGTGATACCTTGGGAGGATATTGTTAAGATTTCCATACTCAGACAATGAGACTGTCAAGAATTTTAGTAAACTACTATTTGCCTGGCACTCTGCTAAGCACTGGGGATACAAAAGAAGGCAAAAGACAGTCTTTGCTCTCAAGGAACTTGCAGTCTAGGGTGACAAAATGTAAACTACTCTATATAAACTAGTTATATTCAGAATAAATTGGAGACAATCAACAAAGGGAAAGACTTTTTGGAGAAGGTAGGAATTTAGGTAAGACATGAAGAAAGCCAGGGAAAGCAGGAGGTGGTGATGAGGAGGGAGAGAATTCCAAGCATTAAAGATAACTTGTGAAAATGCCCAGCAACCGAATATGGAGTGTTTCAGGCAGAGATTTGTCAGGAGGCCAGTATTATTGTATCACAGAGGATGTGGAGAAGTGTAAGATGTAAGAAGATTAGAAAGGTAGGAAGGGGGCAAGATACAAAAGGCTTTAAGTGTCAAATAGAAGATTTTACCTTTGATTCTTGAGGTGATAGGGAGCTTTGGGAGTTTATCAAATTGAGAATATGTGTGACATAGAAAGATGTGCTTTAGATAAAATACTTTGACAGCTGAGTAGAGAATGGATAAGAATGGGGAGAGACTTGAGGTAGGGAGACAAACCAGTGGACTCTTGCAATAGTTCAGGCAGGGGACAATGAGGACTTACATTGGGGTAGTTTCAATGCTGGAAGAGAGAAAGTAGCATATACAAGAGATGTTATGAAGGCAAAATTAACTGGATTTGGGAATAAATTAGATATGGAGGGTAAGAAAGAGTGAGAAGCTGAGGATGCTCCTTAGTTTTGAATGTGGGAAACTGGGAGAATGATGGTCCCCTATACAATAATAGGAAAGTTTGAGGCAAGAGGAGTATTTTGGGGGAAAGATAATGAGTTGAGTTTGAGACATGTTGAATTTAAGATTCTACAGGATATGCAATTTGAAATGTCCAATAAACAGTTAAAGATAAGACTCTGAAGGCTATGGCTGGATAAGTAGATCTGAGAATTATCAGCATAGAGATGATAGTTGAATCCATGAGAGGTGATAAGATTACCAAGCAAAAATAGTATATAGAGAAAAGATAAGAGGGTTCAGAACAGAGCCATAGGAATACCTATAGTTAGCTGATATGACCTGAATGAAAAGTCAGCACAGGAGATAGAGAAGACTAGTCAGATAAGTAGGAGGAGAACCAGGAAACAGTATTGTCACAAAAACCTGATTGAAGATGATCCACAGTATCAAAAGCTGCAAAGAGGTCAAGAACAATGGAGACTGGAAAAGGGCTATTACATTTCTCAATTAAGGGATCATTGGTAACTTTAGAGATAACAGTTTTTGTTGAATGATAAAGCTGAAAGTCAGACTGTAGGAAGTTAAGAGGAGAATGAGATTTAAAGAAATGAAGGCATCAGTTGTAGATGACCTTTGCAAGGAGCCACTAAAAGGAGGAGAGATAGAATAATGGTTGTTTTGATTGGATAGATCAAATGTGAGCTTTTGAGGATAATGAAGATATGAGCACATTTGTAGGAAGTTGGGAAAAATGTAGTAGATAGTGAGAGATTTAAGAAAAGTGAGAAAATAGAGATGATAGAGGGGGGAATTGGCTGAAAAAGATGGGATGGGGCAGGATCACTTGTCCATATATAGAGGTTTGTCTTAGCAAGGAACTAGGGCCATCTCTTCATGTGAGATGGGTGAAGAAAGAGATAGCAGCAGAAGGCATCTGGGTGATGTGAGATGAGGAGGGAAGAAGCAGGAGCTCTTAGTGAGTTGTCCCATTTTTTCAGTGAAATATGAAGCAAGGATCTCTTTGGGGGAGGGAGAAGAGAGCCATAGAAGTTTGAAGAGGAATGAAAAGGTTTTTGAAAGGGGACTGTGATGAGTAGAGTAGTGAGTCAATTAGAGAGGTATAAAAGGATGGCTACAAATTTTTTTACCTCATATTCAGCCACAGATGTTAGTGTACAAGTGACAATTGTCTCCATAGTGGTCTTTTTGCTTAAACTCATTGTGAGAACTACGGAGAGAAATGATGAAATGTTCCATGAAGTGATGTTCCTCATAGTCTTTGAGTGCATAGTAATGCCAACCCTAACAGCTCCTTCCTTAGCTTCTACAAGGAGAACCCATGGGCCGTATTTTCTTCTAGCTGCAATTTTCTTATACCATCTTTTTTATTTACAGTCTGAATATCAATATTAATTCATCCTATTCTTTCAGTACTATGCCAGCTTGATCATAGGACAAAGATCTCACATTTAGAGTTCCGAAAATTAATATGTATTTTGTGGTCTAAAAACTGCAATTTTTTTTATCACCTTCTGATCCTTTTTATTTTGTGGTTCCACCATCACCATGGAAACAGAAAAGGGCTTCAAGGACTGAAGATCATTAAATTTTTTCGTTTATGTGTTTTACAATTGTCTTTTGTTTTACAGGTTGCTAGTGTGAAAGAAATCATCAGTTAGAGGTCAATGTGACATGCACAAGCTTTTCTTCTCATAGCTAGGTTGATCCATGGCACTATCCTTAAAGTCAGAAGTTATTCTGTTGGCAAAGTCTTTGAGAACCAAAGATAATTTCCATACTAGGCTGTCATGAGAGTTGTATTTTTGTGGACAATCCATATACTAGCAATTGTCTATTTAATAAAAGGTTCTAGAATTTTGCCAGAAATTGAAGTCAAATTCATTGGCCTAAAGTTTGAAGAATATACTTCCTGTTTTTCAAAACTATGATAATGTTTGCTGGTCTTCAGTCCTGTTTCTTTTTCTATTCCTGTTTCTTTTTCCACTCTATTTTTAAAAGAATCAATAGTGATTGCTGAATAAAAACGCATATGGCTAATTTTGTAGCATGTATGCCATAATAATATATTTCTTATTATAATTACTGAAACTAATGATACCTAATGATTATTATAATCCCCAGGAAAATAATTCTATTCTCCATAGCGCCCAAAAGATTTTTTTTATGTAGCCCCAAGATATTCTGCCTCTTATTGTTAGAAAAAGCTTAGAATACATGAAATGAAAATAAATTTCTCAATTGGGAAATGTTTACAGGTATTGTGACTATTTGCTCAAGAAATAATTATGTGAAATTCTGCTAGTTCTTTTAGTATCTCCTCAGCCTGTTTCTATTTAGCCTCTAACATCAATTAGCCTTTATAAATGGATATTTGCTTCAAGTATATATAAGAATAAACATATAAATGCCCCCCAACATTTCAGGAGTCATATTCTCCTCTATACCAGCTTAGTCTCTGGGGCAGCAGTTCCAAGATTTAGCTCAGTTCTTACTTAGTGTTGGTCTGACCAAGTTCATTCTCAGACATAGCTTAACTTTGAGATAAATCCTTATTTCAGCTTCCAGTAGCATGCTCCAGAAAGTCACTCTTTCCTTTTTATCAGAGATTTGATGCTGGATTGGGTGCAACAACTAGCCTATAGAATACTGGAATTCCAGAGCACCCTTACTGTGACCTTTCAAGCTTACTAGATCATGCGATTCTACTCCCTTCAAGTAGAGTGGAAGAGACCAAATGAAAAGACCAAACTCTGAGGCCTGTTTTCTTAAGACCATATGGCCTGGAAAAGGAGCCTTTTCCTCTTAGGATAGTTTCTTGGCTGAATCTTGTGAGCAAATGGAGTGATTGAATGAAGTGAAAAGAGGCCAAGAGAGATGGCAGAAGCTGGCCTTTTAAAAACCTGTGCAGATGACAAAAAAAAAGCCTCCTATTCACTTTGTGCTAACCACACAGAACCAGTTACAGGATGTTTGTACATATTCTGCTGTCTCTATAAGACATTTCCCTTATATTTCATGATTCTCTTGGAAACATGCTCCCTAGCTTTTAAAAACTTCATTTATTTATTTAATTAAATATTCCCCAATTACATGTATAATATATTAACATTTATTTTTTTTAAAATTGAGTTCCCAATTCACTTCCTTCCTCCTGCCCCTCCCTCACCCCTGAGAAGGCTAGTAATAGGATATTGAGTACATATTTGAAATCATATAAAGTATATTTCCATATTAGCCATGTTGCAAAGGAAAACGTACACACACACAAAGAAAAACAAAGTAAAAATGTATCCTTTAGTCTGTACTCAGAGTTCATCAGTTCTCTCTTTAGCAGTGGATAGTATTTTTCATCATGAGTCCTTTGGAATCATCTTGCTTCATTTTCTTGATCAGACTAGATAAGTCATGATTGATCAGCCTTATAATATTGCTGTCACTCTGTACAATATTCTCTTGTTTCTGCTCACTTCACTCTGCATCAGTTCATATCTCTTCCAATGTTTTTCTAAAACCATCCTGCTCAAAATTTCTTTTTTAAAAGTGTATTTTCATTTATTTTGTTAAATATTTCCCAATTTCATGTAAACTTTTAAACAATAATTTTAAAAATGTTGAGTTCCAAATTCCCTCTCTTCATTATCTTGCTCATCATTTCTTATAGCACAATAGTATTCCATCATAATCTTATGCCACAACTTGTTCAGCCATTCCTCAACTGATGGACATTCTCCCAATTTCCAATTCTTTGCCACCACAAAAAGAGTTGCTATAATTTTTTTTTTGTAGAAACGGGTACTATTCCTTTTTCTTTGAGCTCTTCAGATATAGTAGTAATATTGAGGGTATGCCTCAATATTGATTAAAAAAATTGGTCCATAGTTTTCTTTCTCTGTTTTTGTTTTTCTTTGTTTTGGTACCAAAACCATATTTATTTTACAACAAGAATTTGGTAGTACTACTTCTTTACCTATTTTTTCAAATGACTTTTATAATATTGGGATTAATTGTTTCTTAAATGTTTGGTAGAATTCACTTGTAAATCCATCTGGTGCTGGGGATTTTTTCTTAGGGAATTCATTAATGGCCTGTCAATTTTTTTTTCCAAGATAGCATTATTTAAGTACTCTTTTTGCCTCTTCTGTTAATCTGGGGAATTTACTTTTTTTGTAGATACTCATCTATTTCAATTAGATACTCAGTTATACTGGCATATCAATGGGCAAAAAACTAATAACTGCTTTAATTTCATCCTTGTTGGTGGTGCATTCACCCTTTTCATTTTTGATACTAGTAATTTGGTTTTCTTTCTTTTTAAATTCAAATTATCCAATGGTTTATCTATTTTATTGTTTTTTTTATAAAGCCATCCCCAAGTTTTATCTATTGCCTCATTTTTTAAAAAAAAATTCAGTTAGATTAATCTCTCTTTTGGTTTTTCAGGCTTTTCATTTTGGTGTTTAACTGGCAGTTTTAAATTTGTTCTTTTTTAATTTTTAAAGTTGTATTCCCAATTCATTTATTTGCCTTTAATTTTTTCATTGATGTGGGAATTTAGAGAAATAAAATTTCCCCTAAGTATTTCCTTCGTTGTTTCCCACAAGTTTTTGAATGTTGTCTTGTCATTCTTTTTAATGAAATTATCGATTCTTACTATGGCTTGTTCTTTGACTCACTCATTCATTAGAATTAGATTATCTAGTTTCCAACTAATTATTAGTCTATGCTTCCATGACTCTTCATTGAATATATATTTCTTTACTGCATCATTATTTGCAGGGTGTGCTTAGTATTTCTACTTTTCTGCATTTTTAAGTGAAGTTTTTAATGCCCTAATACATGTTCAACTTTTCTGAAAGTGCCATGTACAACTGAGAAAAAGTTATATTCTTTTTTACTCCCATTCAATTTTCTCCAGAATTTCTAAAATTCTATTCTTCTCTTAATTTCTTTCTTATTTATATTATAGTTAGATTTATTTAGATTTGAGAGGGAAAAGTTGAGGTCCCCCACCAGTACAGTTTTATTGTCTATTTCCTCCTGTAAATAATTTAACTTTTCCTTTTGAGAATTTTAATGCTATGCCATTTGGTACATATATGTTCAGTACTGATATTTATTCATTGTGTATGGTGCCTTTTAACATGAAGTACTTTCCCTGCTCTTTTAATTGGCCTATTTTTGCTTTTGCTTTGTCTAAGATCATGATTACTACCTATGTCTTTTTTTGTTTTAGCTGAAGAATAGTAGATTGTCTTCCATCCCCTTATTTTAACTCAATGTGTCTGTGTTTCAATTGTGTTTCTTGTAAATAACATCTTAATGGATTCTGGTTTCTAATCCATTCTGCTTTTAACTTCTGTTTTATGGGTAAATTTGTCCCATTCACATTCACAGTTATGATTACTAACTGTGTATTTCCCTCTATCCTATTTTCTTCTGTTTATCATCCTCTCTCTCTCTTTTTATCTAGTCCCTCTCTAAAAGTCTGTTTTGCTTTTTACCACTGTATTCTTTTATTTTAATTTATGGAATAAAAGAAGCATTTTCACAATAGTACAATAAAAAGATGATTGTACATGAAACTGCAATTCTACTGTGCACAACTTACTATTCCTTTTAGATATACAACAAAATGATCATGTAATTTTTTTTCCTTTTTTTCTATTATTTTCCACCCTTTCTTTTATTCCTTTACCTTCCTAAGATAATTTTCTATAATCTCTCTCTCTCTCTCTCTCTCTCTCTCTCTCTCTCTCTCTCTCTCTCTCCCTATCCACCCACATACACCCACACCCTCTTTGAACCAATTTATATAAGAGTGAGATTCAGGTGTTCCCCATCCTCCCCCATTTCCCCTTCTACAGTAAAAGCTCTTTCTTGCATGTCTCTTTTATGTGAGATAATTTCCTTTAATTCTTCTTCTTCTTCCTCCCCTCTTTTCCCAGGGCATCTCTCTTTCTCACCATTTCGATTGTTTTTTACCTCATGCCAACATAATCAACTCACTCCTGCACCTTCTGTCTATATAGAATCCTTTTAATCTGCCTAATAGTAATTACTATTAGAATGTATATGTCTCATATTCTCATATAGAGATGTAAACAGTTTAACTTGATTGAGTCCCTTAGGATTTCTCTTTCCTCATTATGCTCTTTTATGCCTTTTTTTTTTGCTTCTCTTGGGTCTTGTATTTGAAAGTCCAATTTTCTATTTAGCTCTGTTCTTTTATTGGGATTGCTTAGAAGTCCCCAATTTCATTAAATATCCTTTTTTTCCCTGAATGTTTATACTCAGTTTTACTGGGTAGGTTGTTATTGGTTATAATCCTAGCTCTTTAGCCTTCCAGAATATCATATTCCAAGCTCTCTGCTCCTTTAACATGGAAGCTGACAAATCTTTTCTGATCCTGAATGTGACTACATGATATTTGAATGGTTTTATGCTTTGACCTGAGAGCTCTGGAATTTTTCATTATGCAGTCTCTTTCAGGAGGTGATTGGTGAATTCTTCGAGTTTCTATTTTACCTTCTGGTTCTAGAATATTGGGGCAATTTTTCTTGATAATTTCTTGAAACACAGTGCTTAGGGCCTTTATTTGATCAGGGCTTCATGTAGTCTAATAATTCTGAAATTCTCTCTCAATGTATTTTCCAGTTCAATTGTTTTTCTGATGAGATATTTCATATTTTCTTCTATTTTTAATTCTTTTGACTTTGTTTCTTGATGTCTCTTGATGACATTAGCTTCCATTTGGCCAACTAGAATTTGTAAGGAATTATTTTCTTCATTGACCGTTTGTAACCTTTTT